>NW_006262022.1:23374007-23528682 GCF_000493195.1 Citrus x clementina
AAAGCTTGGGGAAAGAGGAGGATCCGAGGAAGTGTTAAAAAGGAAAGCACTTTTGCGTTGGTGGATAGCAATAACAAGCGCATGAAGAAGTCTAACCTAATCAAGTGTGTTAACTTTCTCTTCAGTCCACGAGCTTCTTAATTCCTGAGTCAGCCCAAGCTTTTACTTCAAGGGTCCACAATCTTGGGCGTCTGGGGCCTGAGAAACTCGTCGAACTAATGCTTTCACATGATTCAACTTCTCTTTATCTTCTTCAATATTTAATTTCATGTTCCAGCTAGCAAGGAAGATTAAAGAAAGAAAAAAATCCCAGCAGCAGCAAGATCAGGGTCCCCCTACAAGACTAAAAGTGTTATTTCTTTTCTTTGAAAGAGAAAGATTTGGACTTAATCCCAGCGTGACATCCCCTTCAAATTCTGTAATTTGATATGCATTATGGAGATAATATATGTGTGTGTTCTTCAATTATTCCAAATGCATTACGGTAATGAAACATGCCACTCTTGAGTCAAAAGAAAACATATTGCATGTTTCATAAAAGATATATGAAGTGTTGACCAAATTATAGAAAAGCGTCAAAACTATATATGAAGTATAAGTAAATTTGGTATCAAGTCATGTTGAGTGGATGTTAATAAAGGGCTAAAAAAAAAGAAAGAATTAGTGGTAAAGAATGGGTCAAAAGCTGGTCTTCGCAACATATCATAGCAATTAAAAAGGCCTAAATTTGTGGAAGTATGATTGACAATAGATCCTTACTTTTTTCAGCATATTTATTTCGTGGGCATTACCTTGCGGAATCATTCTTTTGTGCATATGTTTATGTTTTATAAGTATTTATAAAAACATAAATGGTATGTAGAATTATATAATTTTTTTCGCTGTTTAGGTATTTTAATGGATTAAGATTTTCTCATGAACTGAACTTGTATGAAAATTCACTTCATTTTTTAATATAGACGTCCATATTTTATAAATATCTATAAAAAATATAAATCGTATATAGAATTATATGAATTTTTTTCATTGTATACGTATTTTAACAGTTCAAGGTTTTCTCATGAACTAAACTTCTATAAATAATTCACTTGAGTAATTGGTGGTTAATAAATAAACAAATAAAAATAATAAAATCATATCCATATGCTGAGAGACGTATGATAAGAAAAGAGGGTACTGATTCATTTGTAGCAGCAAGCTGAAATCAAACATAACTGGACTCTCTTGCAAGATTACCATAATAACATAACAAGGAAACAGAGATGATCTCTAGAGGGCTCGGGCTGAGGCATGAATAACATCGGCAAGCCCTAATGGGCTCAATTTTTAACTCCTAATCCATATCAATTTTAGGGCCCGGAGAATATTAAATCCAGGAATCAGGCCGAACCTCAAAACATTATTTGCAAGCCCAATTTTGATGGGAGGCCAAGATTTAAGTTTTCTTAATGCTAATAATTATTTTATATTAAGCATTCTGTTGTTGTTATCATCTTTTCCAAAACAAAAGAACTAGAATTAGGTCAACTGAAATGCGTATAATCACACCATTAAACTTCTTGACAACGATATACTCAAATATGCGCTTCATGGCTTCCCAAGAATTGTCTCTTCTTCCAAGCTTGTAATTAGCACAAAGAATCTGCACAACTTTAATTTGATTCATAGACCTTAAGCTTTCCAATGAGTGAGGTACGTGTATCAACTTCAGGAAAAAGAACTAAAGCTAGCTAGCTACCCTTTTATCACTTCTGCAGCTGCAGGTATATTTTTACTGCACGAAATTGTCTGCAAAAATTTCAAATATGCTTTAAGTTTTTCACGTTTATTAAATTTTCATGAAAATGATTCATTCTGCATCAAACTGACCGAAGATCAAGTACTTGCAACAGAATTCACTTTGTTATTAATTATTTTTAATTAAATAAATAATGAAATGTTCAACACCTAATAGTCTACCTACCCTTCAAGCTCAGGCCTCTATTGATAGCAGAAAAGTTAAGTTACATGGAACTGATAGAGTGTAACAGTTGGGACTTGGGACAATATTTCCTTTTGCTAGCTCCAATATTATTGACATCATCTTTTAGGCATGCATCATCAACAAGGGCTTTTAATTATATAGAAAGCATAGCCTAGAAGCAGAAAAAAGTACTGCTTTTAATTCTACCCCCAAGGAAAGTTGGGGCAAAAGCAAAAGATCATCAATTTAATTACTATGATCACAATAAATTCTGTCATAAGAGGGAATCTTATACATATGTTTCTGTTGGGAAAGTCAATGCATCCCAAAGCAAAGCAAACTTTGTTTCTGTTTTTTAACAAAACCAACGTCAATATATGCAATCAAAAAGAACCAAAATTAGAATTGCCCTATTTGTAGGTGCTTTGGTTTTGATCTTTTGTACTTTTCAAGTTACAGATTCAGATCTGATAGCTAGCTAGCTCATACAAAACCTTCAAGCAGTGATCACAGAGAAATTAAAAAGTTAATATTGGAACAAGATTCAGCGTTGAAACGTATATAAGAAAAGAAAGGAGCTTAGTTCTTCATATATAGCACATGAAGATACATGATGATGATAGCATAATATTGTTAATTCATTTTGTATATTTGATGATCTCAGTTTTGCTGTTTGGCTTTCTTAATCGTGTTACCAAGATCCGCACGGAGAGCCGGAGGAAACAAGGCTTCAATTTCGTTCGACAGATCATAAAGAATCCTTCTTTGAGACTGAGACCGCACTTTTCGCTTTGTCAGTATAGGTCGTGATTTGGGCTTTCTTGGTGCAGCTGGGCATTGAAGCAACACTGGAATTTGGTGATCCAAAGACGTTGGAGTCTTGAACCCACTATCAAAATCTTCTTGATGATCAAATTCTTCTTCAATCTTGAATTCTCCGAAAGAGGGTATTTTTATGTTCAAAGAAGCCACCACAATCTTGCACTCACCTTCTCCTTCATCGTGATGATCTTCTTTGTTAGCAATAATTTCACACGGATCGTGATCTTGAAATTCTAACGTTGATCTTGCCAAGAAATCCATTTCTAGGGCTTTTAGATCCAACATCTCTGAATTTGACACACCCATGATGAGAAAATTCAACAAAACAAAGTAAGAAACAGCCAAAAAAGGGTCTAAAGCAAGATAGACTCAGAATAGAAAACCTAGCAAGCTAGCTAACTTTGGGAGAAAATCAGAAGAGAAGATATATGGTTGATAAATAGCAAGCTAGATACAGAGGTGGGGGCTGGCTTATTCCTAAGAGGAATCAGAAGAAGCCACATCACATATGCTTCTGTCTTTTTGTTTGATATCTCTCAAAGCTTGCTTGGACTCTAGCTCTCAAGAGACACTACCTAGCTCTTAAGTCTCGATGACAGAGAGAGAATATAAGCTTTGAAACCAGGCCACTTCGGCGAAGGATCCAATGCAACATATATACACTTACACACTCTCTGCTAAATTAAAGAGCCACTCTTTCTAAAAAGTCTCTTTCGCTTAAATCAGCTGTTTTTTAAAAGCAACCAAAATCTCGTTAAATTAGGCATTAGCCTTTTTCTTTTCCCCTTCTGTTCTGATTTCTCCAAACTTTGATGCAACAAAGCACGTGCTTTACTACAGGGATACCATCTGATCGACCGCATGACATGCACGTTATCTTGCAAAGCACTTCTCGCGATAATTTGACATTTAGTTTCTCGCCAGAAAGGCCTTTTCTGATGATCAGAAAGTGTCTTGGCTTAAGTTGGCCGCAAGAACACACATTGTCTGGTGCATGCCTTTGTGTGTGGCCCAATGTCATATAATCTCATGATTTGGTGCTTAATATGAATCCAAGACCAAGAGGAAGGAGAGAAGATCGATCATTAACTAGATATATCAATGATAACGAAGGAATGCAAGTTTTATAGCAACATCATTGCCTTTTTTCACTTCTTATCCAAGATGTCTGATGAGAAATATATATAAATCAAATTTTGAAATGGGTTTTTATATATCTTCTAATTTTCATCTTTCATGATCCCGTCAAATCATAAACAAAATTGATCTCACATTATCTTGAAGATAATCTACCCTGTCCCTTAACTAATGGGTAATGAAAACTCGATTTTCGAATGTGAATTTTGGTTGAGCATGACAATACACAGCACTAAAAAAACATTTTCACGTACGATTATGTTTGGTTACGTTATTAGCATCCCAGTCTTTATCTTTAGAAGGATGCTATCATCATATTAATTAATTATTGGCCAATTTGGAATATAGAGAGCTGTTTTGGCTGCATTTTAACAGAATTTTTCACATGTTTCCCGCTCAAGGCCGGCAATTTCAAGTTTTGTGTCCTACGCAACATTGTCTCTCCCGGCAGGCCATTTTGAAATCTAGACTTGGGATTTTTCCCTCTCTTTTAAATGCACTATGGAGAGTTGGAGACGATAACTAGGTTAAACTTGCTATGCTATATTACTTAAATGAATTTTTATGTTTTACACCAGAAATTCGCTTGAAACTTTAGAAGATAGAGTGTTAACTGAAAAAAAAAATGACGGATCTCGGATTTTTGATTGCATATGATATAAAAATAACGGATGTTTCTTGTTTGCCAAATTAACACTGGTAAAGTTTGCCAATCTTGATTAATTATAGTGCGTATGATATTAAAAATTGATGAATGTAATTTTTGTTTACCAAATTAATATTGGGGAAGTATGTTAATTTTGATTATATATTTTCAGTGCCTTGAAAATTAACCTCTGCAAAGGATAGGTCAATAAACTCCTATCGTATTATATCCTGTGTTTAGTAGTACATTACAAAAACGATTATCAATATTATTCGTAATCAATAACATTCCTATGGTTATTTTGTAGCTAGTGTAATTTGACTGTAATTGACAACAACAATTTAAAAAAAAAAATTTGAAGCAATAAGAACATTCGATAGCATAAATAAAATTATATATAATACGAGGAACAATTTCTTCAAAAGTTTTAATTTTGATCCACAAACTCTATGTAAATGATCCACAACTATTTTATCGTCGAACGGTTTATGTTCTTCTCATGAAATGATAATGTGAGGATAAGAATGAGTGCAATTGTCTTCTTGAGCGGAAAGTGAGGGACCCAAATGGAGATTGCTTGGATTTCATCACATTATATATTAGACATTACATGGGTATGCAGATTTATCAAGGATCCCACTTTCCTGGCCTCTGTTTTCTCTTTTGTTCATCAATCTTTCTTTTATTTATAAATTCACCACATAGATTTCACAAATCTCCCAAACTTTTCCCATCATTAATCATTTGCCCTTGTAAAATATTAATGTTAGAATTATTTAATTTATAATAGTGTTGTTTTAAAATTGTAATCCAAAAATAAAATAGACAAATATGTTTACTAATTTATTTGAAGAGAGGAATGTGAAACAAAAAGTTGAAAAAAAAAATATATAATGAAAGGATTGAGCTATGGTGCAACGGGTGCACCAAATCATTATTATGATGTTTTCAATTACTTTTCTTCACAAAAAACAAAAGTATCATTTACATTTTTCACAGTTTTTGAAAAGCAATGTGAAAACAGCCTTTGATTTTTCATTCACTTCGATTAATTTTTCATTTAAAAAAAATACCATAATTTTTCATGTTGATTTTTTCAGAGGGTCTCATGTGATATAACCTTATATCAAGTAAAACACAAGATTAAGAGATTATATAATAATTTATATATAAATAATTAAATTATAATCATACACTATTTACATATACATTACTATCGTAAAAGAATTCAGTGAGATCCAAATTCATTTTTGTCTGCATCGGTTGCATTTCATGCATTACACAATTAAGTTAATTGAATAGGGAAAATAACTGAATTCAAATGAAAATACGCGAAAATATAGGGGGCCAAAAGAACAAAAGCTCTAGCGGTTGATACGCCTTGATTATAAAAATAGCAGCAAGAATCTCAGCTATTGATGATATACGAATTAATTTAATTAAGAAATGAAAACATTCCGATTAACAAAAGAAATAAAAGGGAAATGATAACGTGGGGTATGATAGTTAATAATTAACAATTAAATGAATAAACAAAAGTGAAGATACACAAACACACACTCTCATGGCACATAATTGCAGCTCATTCTCATGCTCATGCTTAATGATTTTGCTTCCCATTCACGATCATCATGCCCCACCTCCAACAATCATCTCTCCCCCAATTTCAACTCTTTGCTTCCTGCTTTCCGTACTGTTTACTCCATTTTTTTTTAACTCCCGTTCTTTCCCGCCATTTTCGTTTCTACATCTTAATTATTCTCATCATTTTTAGTAAGGTTCCCAAAGCCTAAAAGGAAAATAATAAAATCATTTTGTAGCATATACCTACACATCAAAACGTGAAATGCATACAAAGTTTAGAGTGTTAATGTTAAGAGGACAGTTCAGTTGGTTTGACCTCTTATAGCATTTCCAAAAGACTCTATTAATTTTAGTTTTCAAATATCTATTTACTTACCTATGTGGCAAAAAAGAGAGTAAAAAAATATGTTATTCTCCAAAAGACTCTTCAAATAAATAATAAAATACTAATTTAAAAAGTCGTTTAGAGATGCTCTTACATTTGTAACTTAAAAGCAACATTAATGGTTTAGGGACAACCCCCGGCCGTAGTAGTTGAAAACTTCTAATAAGTTTTCTGCTGTTGATAATTACAACCCTAAAATTTTCACTATTAACTCCCCCAATCATGATGTTTTATATACAATACACGAAACATTATGAGAGTTAATAATGAAAACTTAAGGGTACATGCAACCAAAAATTTCGAGTTTTCAATGGTGGATGGAAGGTCATTGTGCCTAAGAGTGACTACATTGTAGACATGCCAAGATATGTGGAGGGGTATGGTAAATTTGAATGTGCATACAGTATCAAATAGTTTAAAATGCATGTGCCGGATCAGGTTAAAATTAGAATGAGTTGAGGGAAGTGCAAGTACGTACGAGCTAAGTATGTAATATCAATTTTTGCAAGACAATGCTTATTTATTTATTTATTTTGAATATCAATGTTCTTGATTCGGCGAGAGTGTAGCTACTTGCAGAAGCTCAAGCTTCAGGCTTCACTTCGTTTAGGGAAAGCTTTAGCATGGGAAGTATTTGCCTCACAAGCCGTTCTCTTCTTCTTTCCAACATAAACCATGCAATTATGCAAACGTACTTTACAAACGAAAGTGATTGGGCCTGGCCTCACTTGTATGGATTTCACATCAATCACTTGAGCCGCGGGCTCACGGTAATTTGAATCTCCGTTTTCTACTGGGCTTCGGCTTTTAGATTTTCCAATCCATCCACGGGTTGTATTAAATACACAACACCATGAAATTAAAGGTTGTAGTTAGAACTTTTGTTAGTATATCTATCAAGAAAGTCTGCTCTACGTTTGTGAGTATTCATTTATGGATCTATATGTCCATAATGGTTATACAATTTGTTATTGTTTACAAGGGTAGTTTAGTCAACAGATTTTGATTAATGAGTTCTGAAATATAAACTTCTTTTTTAATTGTTTCATTAGGCTCGCTTTGTGTTTTTTTTAGTCACTTTGAATACTTTTTAGACAATCGTTAATAACATTTACAATTAAAAAAATCATAGATATAAGTAGCCCTTAAATTAGTTTTAATGACACTATTTAGATATAGGTAATGTTAGGGATACTAATAATTGAGTCTAATTTAAGTCTCAAATGATGTGACATTTATATATTAAAGAATAAAATATTAATTTTGTCAGTACCAAGTTTACTATTTAAGAGATAAATGCTAAATAACAATTGAGATGGAATCTTTTATCAAATAGTGAATTTTATAAGTGATAAAATTTAATGTTCTACCCTCCACGACATCAATTGCGACTCAATTATTGAAATTATTAGTATTATTCTTTAGATATTGGTCTAAACTAAATTGGATCTACTTTCAAATATTTGAAAAAAAAAATAACTCTTAATTGATGGACATGAAAAATAACTCTTAACTGACGGACATGGGAAACTTTAAAGTTTAAATAAATATTCGTAATCTTAATATAAATAACTCTATAATTGATTATTGGACATATATCATAATATTTAAGTTTTTAATTTTTTATCCATCAAGTAACAAAACGGAAAAAAAAATAAATAAACGGGGGGCAAAATCGTAATTGCACTTTGCGTTTGACAAAAGCTTCGTGACCAGCTGTAATTACGGGGAGAACCAGATCACAGGTACACGCGTCTCGACAAGCTTCAATATAGAATAAAAAAACAACGAACGGCCAGGATGTAATACCGAAAACTGAGTTGTTTTATAAAGCGAATTTCATTTGCGGTAAGTTTCATTTGGACGTGGTTTCAATTTCATTTCTTAAATTTTGAATTGAACCCCAGGGCCAAGGGCGGGCTGCTGAGATCGGAGTCTCCTCTCCCCAAATTATCTGTTAATCTTACCGTAATTTTTTCAATTGCTCTGCTCATTCTTTCTATTTTAGCTTGGCTGTTTAATCTGTTTGATTCTTCAGAAAATGTGAGAGAAAGGAACATAAAATTTCAGATTCCGGATTCCCTCGTTCATATAGCTGCCTGATACGGATCTGTTTTTAATAATCATTATTTGATCTGGATTTTATGATTCTTTGTGATTAATGTGCTGCCGATGGATCTATAATGTTCGTGTTTTGTTCTTGTTTGCTGTCTTCATTGTGGAGCAGGAACTGACGATTGAATTATATGATTATTTCTTGTTTGAATCATTTTACTATAATGTGTTAAGCATCAAAGGAGAGATTGTACTTTGTTTCGATTTTTTGCCATGTATGGTTTAAGATTTTTAGTTTCTCCATGATGTTAAAAATTTCAAATCTCGAAAATTAAAACTTATGGTTTAATTACATTACTTATCAATTGTGTTCTGTATGCATGAGGATTGAGAAATTTTTACATAATTTTGTTTTTGTGGGACTATGGGAGAGAGTTTGTTTGTCATCTTTTGATGTGAACAATTTTTCTGTTCTATATGTGGAGTAAGTTAGAAATTGTGTAGATCAAATGACTCAAATTTGCTTAGTTGTGGTTGCTCATTGATTGCTGGAATTTATTATTGATGTCTATGTTCCTGCTTTGTTTTGTTTTTGTTAATTCCTGTTCTAATTGTGAGTCATTACTTACTTATTCCAGCTGGTGATAGAAGATGGCAGACGCTGAGGATATTCAGCCACTCGTCTGTGACAATGGAACAGGAATGGTTAAGGTAACAGTGGGATGCTTAATCTTCAATTTTCTTTCACATAATTGTCATTCTGAGCTCTTTGTGATTTTATTTCATGGTATCTGATATTATTTCATTCTGAGCTCTCTGATATTTTATTCATGATGCATTGTCTTTTTTCTCAGGCTGGATTTGCGGGTGACGATGCTCCAAGGGCTGTGTTCCCTAGCATTGTAGGTCGCCCACGCCACACTGGTGTAATGGTTGGCATGGGTCAAAAAGATGCCTATGTTGGGGATGAGGCTCAGTCCAAGCGTGGTATTTTAACACTGAAATACCCAATTGAGCATGGTATTGTGAACAACTGGGACGACATGGAGAAGATCTGGCATCACACCTTCTACAATGAACTCCGTGTAGCCCCAGAAGAACACCCTGTATTGCTCACTGAAGCACCTCTCAACCCGAAGGCCAATCGTGAGAAGATGACCCAGATTATGTTTGAGACCTTTAATACTCCTGCTATGTATGTGGCCATCCAGGCGGTTCTCTCCCTTTATGCCAGTGGTCGTACAACTGGTAAGTGTTTGATAATATGACCATCATATATATGCCATCAGGTTACTCTTAGGTGTCTCTCTGATTCAATGACTTGAACTGGTTTCAAAAGTTTCTACGATTTGTTTGAAGATAGTGTTAAAGTAAAGAAGAGTTTGGCTTTCAACTGTTTGGGGATTGATGGTAATGTGATCTACGGATGGTGCTGTTGGCAACTGTATTTCTGGAAATCATTCTTATAGGTTTAGATATAGGGTAGCCGTTACAAGCATTAGTAAAGAAGAGTTTGGCTTTGAACTGGTTTCAAAAGTTTCTATGATTTGTTTGAAGATAGTGTTAAAGTAAAGAAGAGTTTGGCTTTCAACTGTTTGGGGATTGATGGTAATGTGATCTACAGATGGTGCTGTTGGCAACTGTATTTCTGGAAATCATTCTTATAGGTTTAGATATAGGGTAGCCGTTACAAGCATTAGTAAAGAGAAATTTAAATATTTTGAGTAGTCTTGGAAGCATTCAGTGACTTCAGAACTTGGCGTACATGAAGCTATAGAGAATCTGAAGGAGAGATGGATCTGTGTAATTGATTTCTTCTGCTTCCAGTCATGTTATTAGAAGGGATGAAAAAATGAAAAATCAAGTTTGTCTTGTACTAGTGCTTCTTGTTCAATTCCTAACTATTCTTTTGTTTTCCTTCCTCAATTTTGCAGGTATTGTTTTGGACTCTGGAGACGGTGTTAGCCACACTGTCCCCATTTATGAGGGCTATGCCCTTCCACACGCTATCCTTCGTCTTGACCTGGCAGGTCGTGACCTTACCGATGCACTTATGAAAATCTTGACTGAGCGTGGCTATTCCTTCACTACCACCGCTGAGCGTGAAATTGTGAGGGATATGAAGGAGAAGCTGGCATATATTGCCCTTGATTATGAGCAAGAGCTAGAAACTGCAAAGACTAGCTCTGCAGTTGAGAAGAGCTATGAATTGCCTGATGGGCAGGTAATCACCATTGGTGCTGAGCGTTTCCGCTGTCCTGAAGTCCTTTTCCAGCCATCCATGATTGGAATGGAATCTGCAGGCATTCACGAAACCACATACAACTCCATCATGAAGTGCGATGTCGATATCAGGAAGGATTTGTATGGAAATATTGTGCTCTCTGGTGGTTCAACAATGTTCCCTGGCATTGCTGACAGAATGAGCAAGGAAATTACTGCATTGGCCCCAAGCAGCATGAAAATTAAAGTGGTGGCCCCACCTGAGAGAAAGTATAGTGTCTGGATTGGAGGCTCCATCTTAGCATCTCTCAGCACCTTCCAGCAGGTACGTGTAATTATGATGGTCACAATAACGGTTGAAATCGTAGATTGTGGGAATGGAATATTATCATTTCTAATCTTGTTTATAATATTTGTTCCACTGAAGCCTCTTTGCAGGATGTAGTTCTTGATATATTGTATTTCTGTTCTTATATTCCTTGTTTAGGAACAACAACAGGCACGACTATGGCTGAACTGTGGTATTATTTTCTAATAATCCTAATGTGATTTCATTGTTTATGTTTTGGTACGCAGATGTGGATTGCGAAGGCTGAGTATGATGAATCTGGCCCATCTATTGTGCACAGGAAATGCTTCTAATTCTGTGTGATGGGATAGTGGAAGCAAAGTTATGTTTTCTGCAAAGTTATTATTGTACCTTTGTTTCTTATGAATTTCATGTCATGTATTGTTGAAGCAATTAGCTAAGAGAGCATTAGAGCAGATTGCAGGGAGTTTCAAATTCTTTCATTCTTATTTTCTGTTACCGGTTGTTGAACAGCTTTTGTTCAATACTAAATTTGAAACGGTCTGCATTTTGTTATTAATCTGGATTTATATGCTTCTACTCGGAAGGAAAAATTTATATTGTTTTATTTTTAGGGTTCCAATTAACTTTTCATTCAGTAGCTAATAATCTTTACCTTTTGGATGTTTGATTTCATTTTTCTTATATGATGATTTACCTTAAGAGATTATGAGGTGCCTTTGGACTAAGAGAATGCAACTCAAAATTAAGATTTTCTCTGGGATTGAAGTGCTTTACCTTAAGTTTTACCTTAAAAGCTACAGTTATTGTGAAAAAAACATTGTAACTATAAAATAAAAATTAATAATATGTAAAAAATATAAATTTTAAATAATAATTTTGATAAAATTATTAAAGATATAATAATTTTTTTATTATACAAATAAAAAATTATATGCAGATATCTTTTAGGTTATAACAATTAGTGTTTATCAAATATTTTAATATTTTAATTTTTAAATTATAATTATCTAACTTTATTTTCCAACCTTATTTCCTAAATCATCCTAAAAGATTTTTGGATTAAGGTTATTTTTACATACCTCCCCTGAGGTTTCAGATAATAACAGTTTAATAGAAAGTATCTCTGTATTTTTATATCCCTCCCCTACAGTTAGTATTTCCATCAGTTGACCGTTAATGGACCAATAGGATAACGAAAATACCCTTTCAAGGCTGATATGTACAATTTTCCAGTAAATTTTGGCAGTGTAATGATATGAGCGAGCGTGGGCTAGCATGCATTTTTTTTTTTTTTTTGAAAAGGGAAAGAAACACTTTCATAACTTCAACAAAGATAGTACATCCATTATAGGAGCTGGAACACCAACAGCAGAGCCCCAGGCTTAGCCTTAAAGAAACACAAACATGGGAGATCTGATGAAGCTTCTTCACAGCTCAAGAAGGGTTTTAGCCACGAGAGTAGAGCTTCACCGCCACCACCTGCTATTGATCAAGAAGAAACTGTCAAAGAAGTTCTCTCCGAAACCCGTAAACCAAAACCAAACCCATACCCAGTTTTCGCTGCTCATTTGAAACAAGAGTTGCAGCAACAACAAGAACGAGAACAAGAGAAAGAGGCCAAGATTAGTGATAGCCCCCGCAAAGTTGAAGCCTTTGCCAAGAATGCTCAAGATAAGCAGAACTTGAGTAGCAGCAATGAGGAGGAAATCACGTCTCAAGTGTCCGAGATTTGCAGCGTCAGCGTTAGTGAGAGCCTCTCAACGATGACTAATGTCACTGACATGAGAGACATTGAAGAAGGCGAGCAAGAAGTGAGGGAATGACCGAGAGTGATTACTAGATCTCCGGCAAAGCCGCCACCGAGAAACGGCTTCAGAAGAGACTGGGTCGTCAACCAATCCCCCACCAGGAGATTCGACCAATCACCCGCCAGACAAATTGGCAGTGGGTCCCCAGTTCAGATTCATGACTCAGGTCGGGTCAAATTCCCCGGGAGAAGGGACCGGGGCGAATGCTCGAGAGGAATGACTGGATGAGAAAGGATGTGGCTCTTAGGGCTCATTTTGTTTTGTGAAATTGGGAATTAGGGGAGCGAAATCGTGGGCTGCAACGGCGAGACATGGTGCGACATTAAGGGATCACCGGGAGAGGTGACCAAATAAGAGAGGATGTGGCTGTTAGGGATTTACTGCAATAGTTTTCCCTAAAAAAATAATAATAACCTTAAAAAATTTTCGAGTTTTTTTAATTTTAAATAAGATTTTACGATTTTAGCCTTGTATACTGATGCTATACATAACTTTGTGAAACTGCAGGGGAGGGATGTAAAAATATAGAGATACTTTCTATTAAACTGTTATTACGTGAAACCTCGAGGGAGGTATGTAAAAATAACCCTTTTGGATTATTCCAACGTGGGTTAAGGAGCTGGTTGATACGGTTGGAAAAACTATTTCCGTACATGATATATCATAACAAAATATGTGCCTAGATGTTATAACCTCATTTGGTTGTTTGACTCCACTAATTTTGGTTTTTACTCCACCAATTTTGGCGAGGAAAAAGATGAAGTTGATCTTTCATGCGTTGTGTACTACACTCTGGTCAACTGCTGGTTGGCAAATTAAGATATAAGTGGACAATATTTCAAAAAGACGATAGGTGATTTCTTTGTTTAGATGGCTCTTTCATTTAATCATCTTTCCCCTTTTGTTTTATAATTAAAATGTTATATCATTTGAAATTTGGATGCAACGTCCAAATTTAATTGGGATCTGCGAGTGGTTTGGTTGCTTTAAAATCTTTTACTGTTTATTTTTGGGAAAATTAAAATTTGGAGGCCATTTATAATTTTTTTTAGTAAAAAAAAATTACTTTTTTAAAGAAGTATCTCTAAATTACTTTAATCAAAACTTCAAAACTTCAAAATTACGGTTGAGCACCTCGAGTGAAGAAATTTTAGAATGCAACAAAAGTATTACTTCTAATATATTATACAATTTTTCTCTTGAAGTGAATTGCTGATTTAGCACATATTGGGTGCGGCAGAAGAAGAATAAAGTGTTTTTAATTAACATTCAAATACGAACTCGGAGACTTGGAGTGGTTGTTTGAACTTGATTTAATGACGAATAAGATGATGTATTAGTATTTTTTTTTATCTAATTGACTATTATGTTATGTGTTACATGTGTAACAACGAATCTGCAAAAAAAACATGCACGTCAATATGTCTATGGTCTCAGTCTGAGAGACAAAGGAGATGAAAAGTTGACTAAGATTATATGTGACCCAAAAAGGTTTAGCTTGTTCGTTAATTTCCTTTCAATTTTCTTTGCTTGTTTTATTTAACAGCGTCATGAATTTGATGATACACATGATAAGCTCGACGACTATCCATAATTCCAAGCAAGACTCTACTGAATCAATCACGTGTGTTAGGCAGTCCCAAAATTCTTAATGACAAAGTAAATTAAATACTACCACTGTGGCCTGTGGGGCCCCTTGATTTGCTAATCTGCATCTTCTTGACGTAATTGGTCCATTGATAACGCGTCAAACAGCACACCCTGTGTACAATAATGGACATAATTAGGGATTAAAAAGCAGACATTTTCACGCAGTTATATTTGTTTACATAAAGAGAGGGAAAGTTAGTGCATAAAGTATGGTTAAAATATCAGTAATCAGTCTTCACATTAGTGGATTATGGTTTTCTTTTTGTTATTATTATTATTATTATACTGGATGAAATTATCATGTGTAGATATTTCTATTTTTATAATTCGGTCTGTAAAATAAAACTCTTTCTATAAAAATTATTCGAAGAGGAGAAAAATCATAAATATTTAAATAATAATTATGGGGTGCTTTTCCATTGAGAATTTGTTAAATTTTTAAATAAACGTGGATCTCCAAATATATAAAAGCATATGCTTGAGATTATTGTATTTTTTTTTATTACATGAGACTATTGCTCAAATTACAACTCATATTACATGAGACTATAACTGATATTTATAAATCAGATTATTATTGAGACCAACTTACATAAATACTAGTAGAACTTTGTCCAAATTTTAACCCTCTTAAATATTCGAGAGATATCTACTCCTTACATTTAAATAAAAAAAAAACTACCTTTGCGTAAATTTAATTAAAAAAAAATATCCTCACAATATATTTGTAGGGATTCGAACTGCTGCCTTCCAATTTGGAGGGCAGCAGCCCTAACCTAGTGGAAGAAAAATTATTATTAGTCAAGACAAAAGTCAAGCACTCAAAGGAAGCTGAGCTTCATTTTCGTAGAAACTATAAAATGAATGAGGTACCAAGGAAAGAAAATCTCACTGCTTTTCTTTATACGCTTCCCAACTTAACCATCACATGTATGCGTCAATGTCATGACTCACCAATAATAATACCCACCTGCGTAACCCGAACCCGAACCCGGACGGACTCTATCATTCCTTCAATGGAGGTTCTGAGACCGCCACCACAACACAGGCCGACCCACGACCCTGCCCGGTTCATGCTCGAGCGGAAGGTAGCGGTTCCTTCTCAGCTGCCGGAGATTGTTGAAGAGGAAGGAGGTGACGAGAAAGTTTACGTTGCCCTGGGGAAGTGTGTAGAGAAAGGCTTGAGCTTGCTTCATTGGACGCTTCAACGGTTTGGAAGTAGCAGAGAGATTTGTATTCTTCATGTTCATCAACCTTCTCCTGTTATTCCCACTCTCTGTATGTGTTTATTTTAATGTTAAGAAAAGAAAAATAATTTTTTTTTAGCCATTAATGTGTTCAAATTTTGAACTTTTTAGCTTTTGTTCCGGTTTTTGAGACTTGAACTGTAAATGGGATCAGTTAATGAAGCTGTTTGAGCATCTAAATTTTGTAATTTTATTTTATTTTGTAGGAAAGGGTAGCAAGTTTTGAGTAATATGAGTTTGAAATGATATTGTGTCTATGTGTGTTTGTTGTGTTATGATTTGCAGTGGGGAAGTTGCCGGCCAGTCAAGCTAGTGCCGAAGTGTTGTCTGCATTTAGAGCTGAAGAGAGACAGAACATGAAGAAGCTTTTAGATAATTACTTGAGAATTTGTGTTGAAGCAAAGGTGATCTTGAGCTTCTCTTTCTCAATATCTATAAGTTGTTTCGATAAATATTGGCTGTTCCACCATGTTGATTCCCTGTTTTTTTCTTAATTAAGGCATAAAGGAAACAAGTAATAAGCCCTGTAGAGATTAGTACCAGTTAAGTTCAATATTTTGTTCATTTGGGTTCGATCGCATCTTAGTGCTTTGATTCAAGTATAATGATACAGACATCTTTTGGTTGGATGAGATGCTCGATAATAATTCTTACTTTATGAAAAGAAACTTAAATATTTGCTAGGATCACTTTGTTATTTTGTAGGGAAATCTAAGGAAGACAGTTAATTTGTAGGTGAAAGCAAGGATCATTACAACTGAAGCTGACAAAATACAGAAAGCAATTGTGCAATTAATGAACATACATGGTATTCAGAAGCTTGTAATGGGGGCTTTTCCAGACAAGTAAGTCGTTTATTGATCATCCGAATCCAACCATTCTTTATTCATTGGTTTATAAATGTTCGAATATGCCTTTATTCTGCAATTTGGTGCTATTTTGAGACTTCTTTGATTATCTCCCGATTTGGTGTAGAACGTAATAAGAGCCCTGTAGTCGTATACCATGTCTCCTAAGATGTTTCTTCTTCTTCTTGTTTGTTGTTTTCCATTTTTCATCTGGCTCTTAACATAATGTCTCGTTACAGTTGCATGAAGGTGAAAATGGGCTCTAGAAAAGCAAGCTATGCTGCAAAAAATGCTCCCATGTTCTGCGAGATATGGTTTGTTAACAAAGGGAAACATGTCTGGACAAAAGAAGCTTCTGAAAGCCCCAATTCTTTTCTACCATTTTGTGGAGCAGAGACTAGGAGTGCAAAAATGTTAAGGTCTAGGTCATTGGAGAATTGTAATAGTACTTCATTATTTAACCCAGAAAGCATTCTTTCCAGGTCTGCTACAACTTTAACCCATGTTGGAATTACTGACTGGGTTCAAAGTGATCCAGTTCACATGGTATTTCCTTCATCGCCCACTACATCTTGTTCAGATATGAATTTATTTAGTCCAAGAAGTAGTAGCACTGGCTCAGGATACATGTCTGAGAAAAGGGAATCCACAGATTCCGATTCAAAGGTTGAGGAAGACCCTCTATATGTTCAGCATAGAGAAGTAAGCATTAAAGCTGAAGAATTAAGGAACAGTGCTTTTGCAGAGTTTTTAAATCGCAAAAAGTTGGAATCAGAAGCTATGGAAGCCATTGGCAAGGTATATCCATGCTTAAGGAACTTGTACTCATCTTATTTGTATTACACTACCAGATTTTGAGGGCAAACTTAATGAAGAATGTGATTCACCTGAATTTATACATGTTCTATTCTTGACGTTGTATTTCTTTAGTATTAAAGAATTTGGAGGGAGAAATTGAGGGAGAGAAGAAAAAGAAAAGGAAGAAATGAAAGAAGCTAGGGAGTGTCATCACATGCATTATATAATCATTAACGAGTGAATATTTTCCATTTTTCTTTTCCTATTTCTTCAGGTCAAAGCTTTTGAATCTGCCTATGCTCGTGAAATGTATCTCCAGAAGGAAGCTGAGGATGCACTTCAAACTACAATACAGGACCAAGAAAAGCTCAAGCAAGAGAAAGCTTTCGTAACTCAGGAGCTGCACAGGACCATGAGAAATGTTGCTCTCTTAAATAGTCGTGCACAGGAAGCAAACCGTAGATGTGATGAAGCAACTGGAGAGTTGAAACTCATCCAAGCATCCATTGCTACTTTGCAGCAGGAGAAGCAAAGAATAAGAAGGCAGAAAGTGGAAGCAGTGCGCTGGCTAGAGCGGTGGAGAAGTCGTGGGCAAGCTGGAGCTGCAAATTATGATGGGTTCATTGGGTTGGTAGAAGATTTGCCTGAGTCAGCTGAGTTTTCATTGGCAGATTTGCAAACTGCAACATGCAATTTTTCTGAAAGCTTCAAAGTTGGGCAGGGAGGATTTGGCTGTGTCTACAAGGGAGAAATGTTGGGTAGAACTGTTGCCATAAAGATGCTTTATTCTCATAACATGCAAGGGCAGTTAGAGTTTCAACAAGAGGTTGGCTTCTCTGTCTCTCCTCTCCTCCAAACTCTTTAGTTTCTATTCTCAGTTATAGGAAACCTTGAGGATTTTAAAATATGACAATTGTTGTGCAAAGTAGCCTGTTTCCAAAGTGTCTGTGCAGTTGCGCCACAGACCTTGCATCAATTGCTAACCTCATCGGGGTTGGCGAGAGAAGCAGCGAGCACTGTGTCACTTGGTGATATGGTCCTATGAAAAGTTTTCTGGTTCATTAACAATTATTTTTGTGCATATCCAAAAGACGCAACAAGATCATAATGTGCCAATATTTATTGAGTAGAAGAACTAGCCATCAAATGTTCCATTATGACATGTGATTCCACCCGGGGCATAAGATTCTGCAGTAAGAGTTGTGACTCAGAAAATGCTCTTATGTATCCTGCTTTGATAGGATTGCCCGGTAACTAAATGAGATAAAAAATATGTATCTATTTATAATTTGTGGTTGCAGGTTCGAGTTCTTAGCAAACTGCAGCACCCTCATCTAGTGACTCTGCTTGGCGCATGCCCAGAAGCCTGGTCCCTTGTATATGAGTATTTGCCCAATGGTAGTCTCCAAGACCGTCTTTTCCGTAAAAGCAACGTTTCTCCCTTGTTATGGAAGGATCGAGCTCGGATTGCAGCTGAAATAGCTAGCGGCCTTTGCTTTTTGCACTCATCCAAACCTGAAAAGATTGTCCATGGTGATTTGAAACCACAAAACATTCTTCTAGACTCTGAACTCAGCAGCAAGATATGCGATTTTGGCATCTGCCGGCTGGTAACCGAGGACACCCTTTATTTGCCCAGTTTTCATCGGAGCACTGCGCCAAAGGGTTCTTTTCCATATGCAGATCCAGAGTACCACAGGACTGGAGTCCTAACTCCCAAGTCCGACAGTTACTCCTTTGGGTTGATAATCCTACAGCTACTTACTGGAAGGCTGCCAGTTGGGTTAGCAGGTGAAGTGCGAAGAGCTGTGTCATGCGGGAAGTTATCATCCATCTTGGATCCATTAGCTGGAGATTGGCCTACGTTTGTTGCAAGGCGTTTAGTGGACCTGGGATTGCAATGCTGTGAATTGTACGGTAGGGAGCGACCCGATATCACACCATCTCTGGTAAAGGAATTGGAACAGCTGCATGTTGCAGAGGAACGACCAGTTCCATCATTCTTTTTGTGCCCCATTCTTCAGGTGTGTTATCACTTGTGTATAAGTGGGTTAATAATACAACAATTTTAATTATCAAGAGCCTTCTTGCTTGGAATTAGCTAACGAACCATTGAGTGGATAGTAACAGATTTAGTTTAGCTTTTAATAATTTCTTTTACAATGCCTAGCTTAAATTTGTTGCAATCAAGCTCTGCTTCCATTTTTGGACATGCTTAGCTTTTGCAACACTAGGGCTCAACTTTCTTAGCAAAAGTCGTTGTTCTGCTGCCAAGCCTGCCACAGACATAATGACTGTTACCCCAGAAAACTCTATTATATAGCACTTTTTTTCAAAGTAGGATTTTGGGCTTCTGGGCAGATATTTATTAGTCCTACTTGTGCTTTCTGAGAATTAATATGTAATGAGAGATACTTTAGGCACGATCTAAACAGACTGCTGAAGCTGGGTTAGCTTCTTTGCTGCTAATAGTTAAAACTCTGAATTATGCTATGCTATTCTCATTTTGTTCTTTGATGAGTATGAAGATGCCATGTCATGATCATGGAGAGCTGTGATGAATGTTCAGCTTGTTTGCTTCCTGTGTGCAACTACAACTTATTATACCAATGCAGTTTATGCATGGGCTGGTTTGCTTTCAGGAAATAATGCATGACCCTCAGGTGGCAGCAGATGGATTCACATATGAAGGGAAAGCCATTCGTGACTGGTTGGAAAATGGCCGTGAAACTTCTCCTATGACCAATTTGAGGCTCAGTCACTTGCATCTAACTCCCAATCATGCTTTGCGGCATGCGATTCAAGACTGGCTGTGCAAATCTTGAATACCCATGAATTCATATATGTATGTAGTTTACATGTTATTAGTGTGTATAGAGTTGCATTACAAGACATTCATGTGTGTCCATTGTATATCATGCAACTAGTGTGCTTAGTCAGGAATAGCCTCATTCTATACGAAAGAAAATCAGAATATCTGAAGTGCAATTTGTAATAGTTTGTTGATATTCTATGGTGATCTGAATACGAAGTTACACTCTTATCAATAGAAAGACCTCTAGAAGTGCTTAACCAACATACTTTGTATGTACATACTAAGCAAGCACAACTGGCTGTTGAACTACATAACACGTGACAGCAGAAAAACCTAACAAGAAAAGCTTCATTGTTTTTGTAAATCTGCAGGCATCATCGGTGCTTCACTCAGATCAGTTGAATTCATCAACAACCTTGCAAGATTCCATCTCTTGCAGAAAGCAAAGATGCATTAGTTTGATTCTCAGTTTCACTGAAGGGATGATCATCTTCTATTAAATTTCCAATCTGATTTTCATCATTCTTGCTTTCTATAAGTGGAATAGATTCTCCTGTGATATGCCATCCATGTGACTCTTCCTTGCTAGGAACCATATTTTCTTTGAAACTTGTTTGAGTTTTGGGATTCCGAAGGACCTCTTCATCAATGCAACTACCCCAAGAGCTTGAATTCCCAGCTCTCTTGACGGGTTCAAAACTTGACTCCTCACTTCTGTGCTGTACTTTCTCAACTTTCTGAATCAATCCTCCTTCATTCTCAAATGGTAGCTGATTTTCTTCATTTTCAAAGTTAGTGAACTGAGAGTTACATCTATCAAATGTTCCCCGGGACGATTCCCGAAGAATTCCTTTTGCTGAAGATCTCTGGCAAAAGCTACCAAACCCTTGAATCCCTCTTGTCAGCTTTCGAGCTCGGTCTCTTTCTTCCTTCAGAAGAGATCCCTTTTCAAGCAACTTCAAAATTCTATCGGATTTCTTCCTAACAGCTAAACCCCAGTTGAATCTGCACATACATAGTTTTATTAAGATATGACATTAAAGCTAGTCAAATGAAACATCAGAGAAATCAACGCATGCAAACCCTTTCTCATCGATTAGCTGAAAGCTACCCATCTCTCCAATAACATCTTCGTCACTCTGAAATTCATTTGACACGCTCTCTGGTCCATGAGTCAGCAAGTGTTCAAGTACAACCAATGAGTTGTAAGAGACCCTCCAGTTCTTTCTTTCAAATTTCGAAAATCTAATAACATCAATTAACGCGCACACAATGTTAAAAATATAAACTCAGATAAATGTTGTTTACCTCCTTGATAATAAAAAAGAGAAAGAAATCGAAATGTTAAACAAACCTGTTGTGAAGTATTGCCACGATTCGCCAATAATCATCAACCTCAAAAGCAGCTCTTGATATTGATCCCATGGTCCTTGTATCCGGCGCCCACGTGTTTCCATTTGTAGCTTCTTCAGTCAACCTTCAAGACAATAGAAAACCAACACAAAAATTATTTCAGATCATCCAAGAACCAAAACAGAACTTCCCCAGTAACACAAACACATCAAGTGATTCAAATATTGAAAAGTTAAAGAGAGTCTTTTCATCCATAAAATAAACTTACAGTTCTGCAGGTGTGACGTCAGTCAACGCTAAACGAGCAGTTTTGATCTTCTCCTTGAAGAAAAAGGAAGCTTGCTTCTTGAATTCATGAAAAGAAGAAGAACCCGTGTTGCTGTTATTGTTTTTGCTTAATATTGACATGATTTAGAAGAGAAAAGTTACAACTTTGGATCAGCTTTTTCATAGAAATGGTAGCTTTGGTATAGGCAGGATGCAAAGCGCAACTAATCCAATCAAGGCAACAGAAAAATAATACTTAAAGTGGGGCTTTGTCTATGTAATCAAAATATTATTATTTTTTTTAAATGCTACACTATTTACTGCTAATTTAATGGAGAAAATTTCAAAGTAGCTCTTGTGTGACAGAAACAATGAGAGAGTTCGAGATTGAAATTTTCAACTTTCTGAAAAAGATTCATTAGTATTTAAAAATACAGAAAAGTTTAATAAATTATGGAGGTAAAGTCAACATCGAAGAAAGTACTGGCTGATGGGTTTTTTTCTGATTTGAATTTTAAATTTCTTGATGCCAATTAGTAATAACAAGCTGTGCCACCAGATCTTGGGGATGAGCAGGTTCTTCTGGTGATTGCCTTCGTTGTTTTTTTGTCACAAAATAAGATGTGATAAAACAGTCATAAACTATGTTATATTATAGCAACCTTAGGTTGTTATTAATAATAATAATACAAGCATCAGAATTTGAAATGAGGATTTTAATTTAGATGGCTCTTGGTTTTTTTTTTCCCCCTTTTTTTTTTAATTTTATAACACTATATAGTTCTTCGATTTGCTTATCAAAAGTAAAATGTGGTAAAGACCTAGGTGTAGGTAAATTCAGTTTCAATTATGTTTTCTCAAAAAATTAAACCCAGTTTAGTCTAATATTTGAAACGGATTAATTTTTCTCTTTTTTTTTTTAATTCAATTTTTGATTTTTTTTTATTTAACAATGGGTTTATAACTTCTAAATCAAACATCAAATTAGACTTTCGTTTAGAATTGAGGTTGAACATTATACAACTTAAAAGTTACAGTAATAAAGTATTTGGTAGATATTAGTTGTTGTAACTTGTAAGCTAAGTTCATTTAGTTTTAAACTTGGATGATGAAAAATCTATTATATCTTTACTAATTTTTATCAAAATTATTATTTAAAAATTCTATTTTGTACATATCATTAATTTGTATTTCATAATTACATTTTTTTTTTCACAACAGTTGTTAACTTAAAAGTTGTAGCATCTCAATATCAAGCGGGACCTCAATTGATCTGAACTTGTTAAGTTAAAATTAATAGAATTTGAATCATTTTACCCACCCACACATAAAATGTGCTACATAAAGTAGTAACCTTAGTTTGTTTTCCAGTCGTTGCAACCAATAAATTACATTTTAGAAACTTTGCTAATTTATTATTCTTCATGTTCATGTTTCATCAGCTACATGTTATAGTTTTAATGAGATTAACAACGTTAATGGAATTAATGTTACAATAGTAATGGTATATGATCAGAGTATTGATCATAGTATTTCTTACTGTATTGTAGTAATAGACTTCGCATTGTTTTGAGATGAATCAATTTGATTTGGATGAAGCAACTCGACCCCAAGGATAAAGTTAACATTGGGTAAGTGGGTGCAGCTGCCTTGGCCGATTTAAAAAATCCATTAAATTACATTCATTGTTTAAATCTTAGTTCCCATGAATTTAATTAAAAAAAATTAAAATTAAAATTTAAACTCCTAACTCTGTAAATTAAATTAACATACCCCATAAATTAAGGCTATGAGCATTTATATTAAATTTATTATAAAGTTATCTCCCATGAACTAAATTTCTGAGTTCACACCCATTTTGGTTGAAAGTATTTTCTTCTTCTCTACTAAAAAATAATTTTAAGATGATAATGTAAATTATCTTAACATGAATAGGACGAGGAGGAAGAATGGATTCCCCCGATTCGCCGCCGGCTCGCCATTGTACATAATAATAATTAAAAAAAAGAAATCCACTGATTTGAATGAATATAAAGATTAAATATCTGATGAAACGCGACGAAGAAGCTAAAATATTCAAAGCACGACATTCGTCTTTTGAATTCTTTAAGGCTTCTTGGCTGTACGAAGTTGAACGTGTCCACACCTCGCTGCCTTCATCTCGTGACACGTGTCTCTCCTTCAAATCAGATAGCCTTCCCCATCAAATGTGTGTGGTAGAAGGCAGTGCAAACAAATTGGGTTACCTCTGGAATGAGCTGGGCAGGTAGGTACAACCCAAGTCAATAAAATTCTGAGCCCAAGTAAAATCACTTTCACGGCCCGTAAAATACACATGGCAAAAGCCTGGAGAGAAAAGCCGACTGATTGGAAGTTGGCAGTTGAAATAAATAAAATGGTTTCATTTTGCGAAATCTTGATGCAATTAATACATACAATACTTGCAGTTCAAAAGGTATAGTAAATTGGACTGCCCAGCAATTACTGTTGGGCTTCATATCAACGAGGCAAATGCTTGGGGTAGGCTGATGCTGCAGAGCTTGACCTTGAACGCAATGCAATATTGGTATGAACTAAATGAAAGTTTTTAATTGCTGACACCAATCTCTGATCTCTTCCCAACTGCATACAATGCATTAACTTCTAAAGTAGTTAGCAGTTACAGGGAGTTATATCTGCTCAGGCACAGGCAGGATCTCATAAGTACTTTGATCTTGACTCTTCAGGCTCTTGTTTTGCCATGTGAAGAGACGAATGGGACCCAAAAGGGACTAAGATTTCTTTTGGTATTGGTCAGTTTTGAGCATTTTTAAAGATGGGACATCATTGTGCTTACCACGGTTTTGACTTTTGACGATCTTGTCTCTTGAGAAGCTTCACTGCGTGCTGTCTTTGAAGCTCAAATTGGACATGTTCGTCCGATTGCATTTTGATTTTAGTATCCAGTTCTGATTCTCTGCAAACATGAAAATACCAGAGTACGTGTTGCCCATAATTGATAGCATTCACTCAAAGGTGTTGCCTTGCAAGTGACCAATCATCCTCATCAAATTTCAAAATATTCTCATTAGCAAAAGCGGCAGTTGAATTGTATACAAAGATGCAGATGCTGAGATGACTATTGTTGCCAATTCCATCTGGCGGGCTGAGTTGAAAGCAACTCCGAGAAAGCAATTGTAGAGATAAAGACGAACAAAACCCTTTTTGCCAAAAGGAATATCATTTTATTTATGGGGAAAAATTACAATTTTGCTATGACAGTATAATTATAAAAAAAAAAACAAAAAAAAAAAACCAGCTCTTACAACTTTACAAATCCTCACCACCCAGAACATTTTTTTTTTTCCACAACTAAGTTTCACTCAGGCATTCAATGGAAGCTTAATTGTTTATGTTATAAAGGTGGCCAAGGAAAAAGAACTGCAAAAAAGTGAATTGCCTGCCCGACTTTTTAGTGGCTGCCTCTGTACCTTTTTCTTCTTTAATCAGTGGGTTTCTCTACTTACACAAATGATCTCCATATTCTTCCTTCCAAAGATATTACTATGATGGAAACATCATCATGGTATCGCCTTCGATCCCCTTGAGGTATTTCAAGTAACTCGTGAAAGTCCATTCCTGCAATTAACCAAAAAATAAATAAATATACAAATATTTGGTACCATTAGATTCTTGTGGGAATTAGATTTTAATATGCCTAATGATTCTGATCATAGCGGGTTTTGATTAATACCAGCTTTCTTTGCAGCCCGGAAGAGTACTTCCTCAACCAGATGCTGTGCTGGATCCCCCTCTGGTTGTAGCTGGATGAAAAGTTCAACCTCAGAAACAGCTTCCTTGTTCGTGAAGTATTGATAGAGCCCGTCAGAGGATAATATCAAAAACCTGTCTTTCGGTCCTAGTTTATGGTGGTATAGAGATGGTAAACAATTGATGTAGGGAGCAGTGCCCTTGTAGTCGATTCTGAACATCTCTAGAAGTGCATTATTCCACTTTGGCTGCAGACAAAGAAGGGAAATCAGGTGCTAGAACTGACAATCATAGCAAATTAAAATCAAAGAGTTTTTCCAAGAGCAAATGTGAAAATAATAGTCAGCTGGACTCAAAATTCCCGATACCAATCAATTATGTCACAGAAGCTCTAATGTACTCATAAGTTTATCTGTGTAAAAGATAAAAGAATCTACTTGGATGCCATTTTGCATCAGAAACTCTCATGTTTGGCTACTTCACAGAAACTAAACACATGAGATTGGCAGCCTATATTTATAATGACAAATATCACTGCTATGCTAATCAACTGGAAATTTGTGAAGTCTGCATATGTGGTGTTACTTATGTAAAATTGGAAATTGCCCACCTAAGTTTCAGGAAATTGGAGACCGTGTTCTAAATATAATAATATTTATGTTGGTATGCTTGAAAGATATTCCAAAGATCATTCAGGACTTATGCAAACAATGGATTCTTTCAGACACCAAATGCAGCCAAAAGCAACAGCATAGTTAACTTAATATCTAATATTTATGGGGGAAAAAAAAAGAACACCTGTTTGAGAAAGCCAGCACCAAAAGCCCGAGTGACCTTCAATGAACCTTTAACGCGATCATTCATCACAGCACAAGCATCATCCGAGTGTTCATTTTTTATCCTTTGAACTTCCTGAAATTCAATAAAACACAAACCTTTCAATCACTAAACAAAAACTCCCAAGAAACTGAACAGTAAGTCAATGATAGCCAAACCCTTTACCTCTTCCACACTAGTACTATGATCCACAGAAAGCTGAAAAGCATTCAGATCAGATATACAAGGCTTATCTCCATCAAATCCCTCAAGATCATGCAATGTCTCTTCATTAATCCTCTCCAAATCCTGCCTAAATTTGCCAAGCCAATAATCAGGCTCCGCCTTTTGTGCCAAAACCGCTCTACTATCACCCACATTCATAACATACACATCCTCCCCTTTCATTAACATCACAAGCACACAAGAACCCATCAAGGCCAGCTCCGGATTCTCCATCAACATCCTATCAGCTATATCCAAATACGCCTCCTCTGTTTTCTTCAATGCTTGTGACAATGCTTTTAACACATCCCCATGAATCACATCCTGTACCTTATCTTTATAATTGTTATTCAATTGTTCCTTTAGTTTCCTATCAAGTTCTAATCTTTCCCGGTCCCACTCGCACTTCCACTTCCTCTGATTCTCCTCCCATTTCTTAGCCGCCCCTCTATAACTACTTCTGAATTTCTTGCTTCTGCTTCTCCCCGTATTAGAATCAAATTCAACATAATTTGAACAGCTTTCCGCGGTACAATTCGTTACCGTTTCACTTTCTAAAGTAGAATTTTTACCCGGAGACGAAGTAGGTGCATCCATTGATAAAGGTTCAAATTTATCATCCCACAATAACCCTTTAAGTTCTTTATGAACAGCTGAGTATAAATTTGATAAAAGAAAATCAGGCGCATCAGGGCCATTGAATCCATCGTAGATTCCAACAAAAACCCAACCGTGTTCCTCCGAAACGACGACGTGTACACGATCTTCGCCAGCTTTACCCTGAGCCCATTGAAGATTTTGACTCTCTAAAGAATCATCGTCTTCCAATAAACTACCGTCGCTACTCACTGTCAAGTTGTTGCTGTTGTCGTTTTGGTTCTTATCCGACGCGAAAACCCATTCGGGTTCTTTAACCGAAGCCGAAGCCACTCCTTTAATCGGGGCTACGATTGAGTTCAAATTCTGGCCGCGAGAGATTGTCTTGGATATTGCCCTTTGCAGGACCCGAATCAGCGACGTTTTTCTTGATCTGGGCCGGAGAATAAAACTCGAATGTGAGAAGCTTCGTTGGAACCGGTCAGGGACGGAGCTATCCTTTTCAATCGGACCGGAAAACAATCCGCCGCGGTCGAGAGGACCCGATAAGAACCCTCTCTCAATTGGACCCGAAAGAAACCCTCTTTCCAACGGACCAGAATTGTAGTTACCCGGAAAAATGGGACCGGAGTTGATCAGATGCTTGGAAATCGGCTGAAGAGGAATCGAAGAGAAGTTGTTGGAGCAATCAAAAGCGGCGGCTCGATCGAAGCTGCTGTAAGTGTACGGATCAACGAAGGCGGTCGAAAGCGGGGTGGAAGTGTTGGCGCTGACGGAGGCTCCGGAGATAGTGCGGAACGTGGTGGTTTCTTCGGAGTAGACCTTGGAAGAAGAGTGGCGGGCCTGCTCGGGTCGGACGTAACAGAAAGAGTGACCAAGACCTTCGTCCAGCGGTTCGGATATTAAAACAGACATGTCGTTTCGGCGGCGAGCATGTTCGCCTCCCGTGAAACACACAGATAGTTTTCCGATACCGTTGCCCATACTAAAACTAAAATTTAACAACCCCCAGAAGAGAAAAACAGAAGATTTATAAATTTAAAAAAAAAAAAGAAAACAAAAAACAGAGAGATTAAGAGAAGCTTTTAATGGAATCTAATATGAAAGATTTTGTGGGGAACTTTTGTGAAGGGTGAAACAGAGAGAGACGAAGAAGATGAAGAAGAGGTGGTGAGGTTAAGAAAGAGAGAGAGAGAGAGAGAGGCGTTGACTATTGAGCAATGGGGGCGTGTTGAAAATAAAAGAAAATGCTTTTGTTTGATTAATTTTATTTGTTTATTTATTTTAAAAAGCGGGGAAATTCTTTGGTGGCTTTGCTTTTGGTTCTATTTTTGTGCGTGTGGACTGTGAATAGCGAGAAGCGTTGACTATGGCTGGGGGTTTTGAGTAAAACTGGTGGGTTTGGGGAGGATTTTAGTTTGGATTAAAAGCAGTCAAGTCGTAACTTCCTCTATAGAAATAGGTGAGCACACTTTTTAACTCTGAAAATTTTTGTCTGGAAAGTATCAAAAAAGTCAAAACATCTTTAAATAAGCCTGGAAGTCCGTGCCACGATCACCGTTGGATCGAGCGTAGTGGATTAGACAAAAATCAAGGGTTGACTGACACCTGTCATCTCATTATTGCCTCCTTGTGTTCTTTCGTCAACTTGAGGTTGCCCGAGTACTCTTCTCACTCTTCACACTCCCGGCTGCAACTTGCCTTGACTTTCGTCGATACTTCTCAGAATATTATTTATTATTACAATAATATTATCAATTTGAAAATTTAACTCCCAATGATGACATTTACTTGAATGATAAATTTTTTTAATTAATTAAATTAATTAACCACCAATTAATAGATAACTATCATATAACTTAGGATTAAATTATAATTTAAATATTAAGGATGTCTGACATTGCTTTTTTTAATTATTATTATTATTATTGTCATCATTGGCAAGTTGGCAACTCTCGCCAAAATTTTTATTTTCCTATTGTTCTTATTGGGAAAAATTTTGGTTTCTTTATCTAATAATCTTAAGTGGGTGGGGTGGGGTGGGGCTAATTATCAATTAAATATTGTTGTGTGCGTCGGTGTGGGGGGTTTCAGGCAATTTCTTGACCAGTTAATGGCATGATTATTATTCTCAATTGACTTTGATACAAGTGAAGAATAATGAACAAACAAGGATCCATTACCGTTCCAGGAAGGAGGTCCAGTGAATTTCTAAGGCCATTTTTAACTTTACGGAAGAAGTATGTATATTTCTCCAAAATTTAGTAGATAGATAACCTAAATAGGTATAGATGTCACATATTATTCATTTAAAAGTTATAAAATTTTACCATCTAATACACAAATGATGAATTAATAATTTTAATCGTACCCTGCCAGAATAAAATCAAGAGATGTTTTGTATTAAAATTATCATTCTATCAATGCACATAAAAGTTCAGATAAACATTAAAATGTCTGCCGTGTCTTGTGTTTACCTCTAATTTGGTAAAATAAAAACCCATCATATGTAGCATTCCCCCCCCCCCCCCCTTCTTTTTTTACTTCAAGACTTCATACATATTGATACATATGGGAGAGTTAGGAGATGCCATCATATTGTCCACTCTATAATTACATCAATTAAAGATTTGCATAATAACTTTATTATTATTATTTTTTAAAGGAGCATTCACCACCATTCACTATTTACGTGCAAATTGATAATTTTTTATTTTTATCTCGATACGTGGCAAAATGGGCATCTGCCACGTTTCAACTAAAAAGTCAATGTGGCACATCATGATACAAAGGTAATTGGTTTTGGGTTGATGATTGTTTCCAACACCTTCAAAGAAATTAAGTGCGGATGGAGACTAACCCATTTCATGTACAAATATATTTTAACAATTTGAGAGTCCAACAGAACCTAGGTTCTAACATTAATTTAATAGGAGAAGAAGAAGATTAAAAAGCTTAATTAATTAATTACAATTTCCACTTTCATAATAATATCCCACTTGAGAATTCAAAGCAATCATCATTTCAATATTGCAAGTGGAGTGAGCTTCTTATCCACCATCTCCACGAATTTCTTGACCCCCACCAATATTAACTTCTCTTCATTTTGTCATCTTGAACAGCTCCTCAACATTGCATCATTGTAATAATATATTTTCCTTTTAGAGTAGATGTCAATAAATTAAAGATATTTATTATGTTTTATTTGAATAATAGTTAGCTGCCTTAGTAGAAATAAAATTATATACAGTTCTTTAAAAAAATATTATACAGTTTATTTTTATTTCTTTGTTTTAAAGATGATATAATTATATTAAAGAACCAGTCTCGTGCAAATAAACACTCAAAGTGATATTGACTTTGAATAATTTATTGTTGCAAAATAATAATAACAACTAGAATTATAAAATGTTATAGATGATATCTAGGTTGAAATCAATTTTAAAAAGCAAGCAACACTGAGAATATATTTTACAAAAGACACATAGGCATATAAATTTTTTTAATTAAATAATTATTAAATTATATAATAAGTGGGCCATGAAGGAAAATTTACTTTTTTTAAAATAATTAGTTCACATTGGCCTCAAGTTGAGGTTGACAAAATCTATTATTTAATTAAGTTTATTAACTAATGGAGTATTATTTTATGAAGGTTCTACTATATATCTAAAATTTTGTTACTTAAATAATTTCCCCTGTTATAAAAGATTTTGACAGCTAAAATTTCATGTAAAATTGTAAATAAATTTTTAAGAGATAGAGTTATTTTAACCCACTAAATTCCTCACAACATCTTTTTTAAATTAGAAATTTTTAGTTTAGAAATATAATTTGGTCAATTACTAATTTGATCTTATTCTTTGTCCATCGATCACCTTCCCTTATCAATATTTATCATGATACATAAAATAGATATTAAATTTAACAATTAAAATAATAAATTATAATTTGACAATCATTTTAATTAAAAAATAGGTGTTGAAAAGAAATTAATGAGTTCAAATAACTTCATCCTTCTTTCGGAAGTGTTGTTATTGAGTAATTTTATTGAAACAGCCATCACGCACAATTGTCATTATTATTTTGTTTTGAGAAAAGTACTTTTACACTAAGAAAATTTACCTCTTTTAAGCACCTTTTTTTTTTTCATTTTTACCCGTAATTTTACTATTACAATCTCTTAGTAAATTTTTTAGTGCTTTCCCGATCATGATCTTGTTAAATATTCTATGCAATGAGATCCAAACAGCTCATACCAAAATTATTTATGTAATGACTAATGAAGCATTAGAAAGAAAAAAAAAATGTTATTATATTTGAACAATCAACCATCTTCGTCCCGAAGAAAGACTATGGGCCAACTACGTTGACTCAAAAAGTTGGAGGAAAAAGAATTAATCTTGTTTTAGATACTTTAATTAATCTTTGATTTGATTTGATAGTACTTATATAAATTATATGCAAGTGATGGAAGGTATGTAATTGACTTGTTTCAATTTCACCTCTGGCCAACACCTCGATGTTGTCATCTTTTCTGCGTATTTTAGTGGGTTTTTCTTTGGCTTTGCTGGCACCATACATATGCAGGTTTTGTTGAATCGTTAATGCTTTCCAATTCAGCTAAAACCTTTCTTTGTGGCTTTTGGTAAAATAAAAATTTTTCTTTAATTATAAAAAAAAAAAAAAAAAAAAAACAGTGAAGTGAATAGCAATTTAACAGTTTGATCCTGAAGAAAACGAACCCGCAAAAGGAATACACCCATTGATAAAAATTATGAAACAAAGCTCTCTTTTTTTACTTTAAACAAACGCTAGGATGTGATTTGCTCGCAGAAACATAAGGAAATTCAGAGACTATCCTGAATTATTTAAGCAAATTTAACCAAACTACAAAAAGAATGTTGAATTTGTACAAGACAAAGGAAGCTTAATTTGCAAAAAAGAAGATGAAGGGGGCGTGGGGAAATTGTAATTTGCAAATAAAGATATTTCAAAGAAGAGAATGTAATGCTAGCCATTGTGCGAGCACAATCCAGATAGATTTTGACTTGAGAAAGGAATTTTGAGGCACCTTGGTCATTGTCATTAGGCACCACCACCAAATTCCACTTGCAATTAGTAACCATTCTTGCATTTTATCATCACTGTTTCAATGCCATTCATTCCCCTTTTCTTTGGCCCTATTTCATGTGCTGCCAAATTTGACAAAAGAGATCAATAATGTGATCTTATAAACAAACTTCCCATCTTGTTCCTCTCATGTCTTCCCTATCTCTTAAGATACACTCATACACATACACTTTCACATGTAGGACACTTGCCTATTTTGCTATATATATATATATAATTCTTATATTCATTTTGGATTGAATTGATAGTGCTTTTTGACATGAACGAAGGCATTACCGAACGTCAAAAAGTGTTTTCTCTTTTTAAGATGTGATTTGAAATATTTTTAACGGGATCCGATTACTATATATAAACAAATTGTACATAAATAATTTTTTAAATAAATATGTTTCAAGTATCTAGTTTGATTACTATATAAAAAATATAAAAATATTGTGTTTCTCCTGATTTCATGTGAATTGATCACTCGAGTCGTCAATTTGTTCACACACACATAGAATTGATCACTCGGATCTTCAATTTGTTCACACACACACACAAATATTTTCCAATCAAAGATTTTAAAGTGTGGAAAATTCCAGAAAAAAATTTAAAATTATACAGTTTTAAAGTTAAATTTTACAATACTATTAAACTCCACATTTTATATATATGTGTATGTATGTATGTATGTATGTATGTACACACACACACACATGGTTATTATTTAATAAAGGATCTCTTATATTATTGAAGTAGAGGCACATTCTAATACGATATATTTTATCATATAATATATTAGAGTATGTATTTTTCTTATCTTTTAACATTTAATATGTAATGTATTAGTTTGTCTATTATGTAATATATAAACAAACACTCAAATTTGTTTACATATATATATAATAATTATCTAACCATTATATTCTTATTTTAAAAAAGTAAAAATGCCACTAATAGATAAAAAAACACATATTTTAGTATATTAACGAACAAAAAATAATCTACTATAAATTAAAATAAATGTATTCATATATATATATATATATATATATTCATAATATCTTCATTAGAGAAAAACTATATATATAAAATTTTCTGAATACATCGAAATCAAATTGGTAAACCCTTCTCATCTTTTTGTATGCATGCATGCACCGCACCATATAGAAACAGAACTGGCTTCTAGACCATCTCAGAACCAAATCAAATAAGAAATAAACCTTTTTTTTCTAATAATAATTGATCATATTAATTTGTCAACTTTGAACACGTCAACATTCTCAACATTAGAAACCGAATTGCATGGTCAAATTTTTGATTTGGTTTTCAGGTTTTGAATCAAGCAATACTTTATTGGGTTTCCCAAATAAGGAGACAAAATTCTTCAAAAATATGGACAAAATTTCTGTTTGTGAACAAAACAATTTCTACTTCCGTAATTCAATAGCAACTCATTCACGGCACATCATCTTATGTCCACATTCAACTGACTTTCTGTTACTTGTAATCAAATTTCAAACCCACGGCTTTGACCACAGATAATATTATACTTAAAATTGTCAAAGACAAATTTATTAATTATATTACCAAGCAGCCCCCAGTTGAACTTTGTTTGTAAAAAGCCATGTGAAAAGAATTAATATCTAATCAAATTGTTGAATTAACTGTTGCTCCGACATTGACAATGAACAAATGCTGAGGGCCCAAAAGAAAACTAAAGGGCTGGCAAAGGCCCGCACGTCATTCTTATGACGTTGGTTAAACAGCCCGAGTTGAACAAACGGGCTTTCCGTTCACATGAGTATTTTCAGCAGGAAGTTGCTGAAGAACAAAAGGGACCCAAAATCAGTCATAGGGGGAATCGGTTTTAAGATTTTATTAAAAAATCAAAATTACAGCGGAGTTTATGGGTTTCTTGGAGATGCCTGTAGGATCGGGCTAGAGAATTGGTAGTAACAAGTTCAAATAGAATAAATAAACCATATGCGTCCATCTACCTTACAACAGTTTGTATTTTATATTATATAGGTCGTTACAGAATTTTCATTTTAGCCACAAAATCCTTCATTATTCTTCCTAACTTGTTTATTATGCTTTTCAAGTTTGCATTATGCATAAGGATGCAATCGAAGAATTCAATCATAGAAGAGCCACTTCAAAACATACTGATAACAACTATGGATATGATGTTTGAAAAGCTCCAAATTATACGGGAGAAAAGTGCAAATTTTCAAAACATTTATAAGGGTTAGATTTGATATTACACATCTCAAATTAGGGTTTAACTTTGTAAAAAAGAATAATTTGTGACTTATTTTTACTCTTTTTTTTTTTGAGGTATAATGTAAGTATCGTTTTTTTTTTTTTATTATATGAGACTATTGCTCAGATTACAACTCATATTACACGAGAATATAACTGATATGTACAAATCAGACTATAACTGAGACCAACATACATCGAAGCTAATAAAACACTGCCCAAATTTTAACCCTCTAAAATATTCGATGGATGTCTACATGTAAGTATCGCTTTATTATCGCATAATCAGGCTTTCCCAGTAAACAACATTTTAGTACGCGACAAAGCGTATGACAATTTCATACACGGGGACATGATCGTTAAATCCATCAAAACCAGTAAACATAAGATCAGACAGTTCCCACGTATGCATAGTGCAATATAGGGCATGGGAACACACACTGTAGATTCTCTGTCCGCTGTCAGCATCAGAGGGCATAGAAAAGCGTGGAGGCATCAGGCAACTGTTATCAGATCATATCAGGACCATCGAAAATATTGTGGGGCCGGGCCAGAAAAGAACAGAACCCACTTGCCTGACCGCGTTCTGTCACCCACTACTACTAATGCTTTGGCCAACCAACAATTAACATCTAGCAAAATGCCATTACAATCCCAGCAGGATAGATTCTCTCTGTGTCCATCTTTTGACCAAAATACCCCTCAAATTCTAGAAAATTCACTGTAAGTACCGAGTCCGTGATGCGCGCGTGTTTTATCAGCGTACGGTGTACCTGTTGATTCCCCATGCTCCATTTGTCCAGTTAAAAATCTTAAAAATATTTGTCCGCGTGTAATTATCATAAAATTAATTTTTTTTAAAAAAATTAAAAATAACGAGAATTAAAAGGCTTCAGAAAAAGCAGTGTTTGAAGAATTTGTGGTTCTGGAAAGCTCAGAGTACAGGATGTTACCGAAAAAGAATGGTAGCTTTATCACTTTATGCCAGAAGAAGGCAAGCTAGCTCGTTATTTTCTTTCCAATAAAATCAGCAAAATAACAAAAATGTATAAAAGTAGATACAATCCCTTCATGCTACTCGTACATACATTGCATTATTAAATACTCAAAAGCTCCTTTACAAAATCACAACCCAAGAAAAAAAAAAAAAACACAAATTGAGCAGAGCAAAAATGGTGCTTTTGAATGTAAAGTATTTAAATCATGGACACAATTAAATAAACATCCCCTCTTAAAAAAACCCAAAAATTAAACAATTCGGCTGCTTTTGTAGCCAAATTAAATTCAGCAATGTAACAAAAATAAGAACAGAAAAAAAAATTGTACCCGAAAAAAAAAAAAAGGATTCATACCAGTACATACAACAATCCTATACAACACAGAGCAGCTGCAACAACGTAGCTCCTCCACTGCAACTGCAATCCATCAGCGTTTGATCTCATATCTTCGCGAAAGCCGGGTGGCGACGTCAAATGCGAAGAGGGCCCACCGAGTCCCGGTGATTTCTCAGGCGACGGTGATACACCCGGCGGCCGAGCATTGCCTATCTGCTGATTCCCCGGCTTCGTCGTCACCGACGGCTCCTTCCCAAAAATCTCCCTTGGCAGTAACACTTTTGATACCCCAAAAATCGCCAACGGATTCTGATCAAAAACTGTTTGCGTTACCGATGCTTGAACGAGCCCAGTATCGATAGCCACTGAACCATTAACTCTCGAAATGTTTAACGTAAACCGACCGGCTCCCATGTCTTCGGTCGCCAATGTCGGCTGAACCGGGTTCACTATCGACTCGAGCGAACCGAGCGGATAATAAGAATGCAAAACATGGAATTTCAAAACGACAGCTTTTTTATCAGCTGGCAGAGACTGCAGCTTCACGTTATTGGGCAGATCTGCGAATGCGAGATCGGTGGGGACGAATAGAGTAATCCCGGCGCCGCCTTCATCGGCCTCGAATTCCTCGACGACACCGGAGGCTGCCAGCATCGACGCCGCGACGTTGAAGTTGTGGCCGTCGATCAGGGCCTTGGTGATGTTGAGTCCCAACGGCGGCCTGGTCTCGGAAGCCATAAGATCGAAGCCGTAGGGGACCAAGAGGGAGTTGATCGAGAGAATTGTGATGTTGTAAGGCAGGGTTTTGATTAGGGTCAACACGGTGGCGTTTGAGGCGGAGTAAGGAGCGGGGGAGTGGATGGCGATTGCGTTGGTGGCGGGGTTGCGGCTGATGTTGACGGAGCCGAAGTTTGACGACGCGCGGCCGGTGGTTTGGAAGAGCGTGGTGACTAGAATGCCGGAGGAGGGGATCTTGCGGAGGTCTGCCCAGGACAAGTACTGTAACAGGACGTGGTAGCGGAGGAGGTCGGCGAGGGAGGAGGGAGAGAGGCGGCGCGTGAAGTCCACCGAGGAGGGTGAGTTGAGGTAGGAGTTCGATACGGCGAGGAGGGTGACGGAGGAGCGGTGGGAGAGGTCGGCGGCGACGGCTGAGGACGTGGAGGAGATGAGGGCGGAGAATGCGGAGAGGTCCGGGTACGGTAAAAGGAGGTCGGTGATGTTGAGGGCCAGAATGGGTGGGGTGGTGATGAGGAGTAAATAGGTTATAATTATAGGGGTAAAATTGGAAATGCGGAGTTTAAAGGCCATTGCGTGTGTGTGTGTGTGTGTGTCTCTCTCTCTCTCTCTCTCAGTCTCTCTACTAGAATTTGCAGAGAGTGAAGTGAGTGGAGTAGGAGATCGCAAGGGAAGGGAGAGTGAAAAGAAGGGATTGAGTGAGAGCGTGATGATGGAGGATGATCAAAAATGATTATGGTGATGGCGATGTTGATGCATTGAATTTGTTTAATTGTTATTTTCATTGTGGATCTTTGCCCACTCGCGATGGAGGTGCGAGTGAGGACACTCGCTTGCCAGACAGAGACAGGGATTTGTGTTCATACCTATCTTAGACAAGTTTTTGCTATCCAAATGTAATAAATAGCAAGGCGTTAGGCGTGAGTCGAAATTAGTAATTATATATATATATATATATATATATATGGGGTATGATTTGGAGATTGATTCTGAGTAGTTTTATAAAAGAAGGAATCTGATTATGGACAGGATTTGTTATTTACGGCATTATCACATGGACGAATGGATCGATATTCTTATTTCTAATTCATTATGGATAAAACTATTGAATGTGACGGTAATGATTACTTTTTCCTAAACTTCGATCTATGAGAATGGCAATCCAATAATAAAGATTAACGGTAAACTCTAATAACATCAAATTTATTATCAATTATCTACTTATCATATTATAACATTTTCTCTCCTGTGTATGTAGAGTCTTAAAAACAAGACACACAAACTCTGATCTAAAATTTGCATATCAGCTGCACGTCAAGTTGTTTTCTTTCACAAAACTAATCTCATCATGGTATTAATTCCTTAGAAAACAAAATTTGCTAATAAAAAATTATTCTATGCATGAATTACTTATTTCAGTGATAAACCTATTTATAAAAGAGTAATATTAGGTATCTCAATTAGAGATGACAAAAATTTCCTCGAGGACGGGGATCTTCCGGAATTTTCCTTATTCGGAGAGGATATGAGGAGGAGTTTATACTCAATTTTTTACTCGGGGAAGAGATGAGAACGATATTTTACCTAATTTCTTATTAAGGGAATGAACGGGGATGAGATGGAATCACCATCTCTCTCTATTTTCTCATTTTTTTTATTTTTTAAAATCATTTGCGAATAAATAAATAAAAATTTAAATTGTAGATTATTAAATATTAATATAAATAACAAATATCAAAATATTTATATTATTAAACTTTTGATCCTAGTTGACTAGTTGTATTTTTAAATTTATATTTAGGCCATTAAAAAGGCTGGATAGGATTCTATTGGCCCAAATTTTTTTAATTATAATATTCATTAAATATTTTAAACTTTTATCTTATAAAACAAAAATTAAAGCAAAATTATAAAACATAATTTCTAATTTTCAAAAGTAGCAAACATCCGCCTCACTTCTACTTTTATTTAAATTTTTTATTAATTAAATTAAAATAAAAACTAAAAACGTATCAATTATTTGAAAATTGAAGACTTTCAAGAATCCTTTATTATTATTCGGGTAAAAGAGAGAGATTCCCTCAAGGAATTCTAATACGGACGGAAATGAGATAGGGACATATGCAGAATATCGAGAATGGATATGGAGATATCAATCCCTTCTCCTCTCCTCCCCATTGCCATCCTTAATCTCAATATTCAAATCTGAATTTAAATTTCAACTTTGTAACATTCATCTATTGAATGGTGGTTAGCTAATTTTACAAGTTATGAAACCTAACATTCATCTATACAAGGGACGTATGATATTGAAATTTAATTTAAGACTAAAATATTGAGATCTCTAATATTTTTATTCATAAAATAAAACTAACTTTTAAGTTTACAATGTCAATATCTCTCCAATAAAAATTAAAACAGGTTTAATATTATATATTTATATTCATATACAGTACAATGTTTGCAAGAGACTTTCGCGGAAATAAATTCGTAGGATAGAAATTTCATGCTGGTGAGGGTAATATAGTAATAAGGCGTTGCAAGTGACAGAGGACCGTGTGTACGTAAACGGTTGGACGGCGGCTACGACAAAAATCAGCGTCAATAAGTGGAGCAGGCCGGCGAGACCCTCCCCGGCCTTTTTGTCAAATTTAAATAATTAAAATAATTTATTAAAAAAAAAAAAAAAAGGATCAGCAGCGTCATGAAACTTTTCCGCGGACATAAAAAAAGCTTTGGCGATGACTGATATGACGCACTGTTATTTGGCTTTCTGTGTCAAGCATCTACATGGTCCCACCCCTGACCCCTCTTTCTTTTCTTTTTTTCTTCAAAGCTTTGACTTGTTTTCACACCTCATTGCAGCTCGTTACAAAAGCATACGTTAAAAAGATTAACAACTTAATTAAGGAAAATGAATGTTGAGAAAAACGAAGAAAGTAAACGCGTTTTTTTTTTTAATACTGGTTATATATCATATTATTATATTATATATATATATAATTATTATAGTAAATATTACATTAATATTTATAATTAAATATATATAACTGTGATTTATTTTATTATATTAAATTTTATGAAGTACATACGCAAATAAATAATCCTCACAAACGAGTAATATATCTGTTGCACTAGCATTTTGTAAGAAAAAAAAATTTTAAAATATTTTAACCTCCACAATATTTTTATGGGAGCTTGAACCGCTACTCTCATGCTTACAAGGACATCAGCTTGGCCGAACAGTAAACGCGTTTTTATATATTATTAAAGGGGTAATAACATACGGTGACGCATTAATTTTACGTTGTCTTAAATAAAGATATAATTTGTGTATATTATCAAATAGGTCCCTCGCACCTATTGAAGTAACCTAATCAACCTTTATGAATAACATTGAATTTTGAACCGAAGGGATCGACACTCAACAGAGATATATAGAAATGGATGGGGGGGTCAAGGTCCTATCTTATACAAATGGAAAAACTACATACCTGTATCTTTATTTACGGGAATGTAAAAAGCATAGATCACGATGTTATTAATTACGTAATTTTTATCTAAAGTCAAAAACATAGGTGTCACTTTTGTAGCCATTTGATAGAAAAAAAGAAGAAGAAAGTTTAATGCAGAAGTAATGTACAGATCATAAGTCCCAACAGCAGACAGAATTAAAGAAAAGGTTAAGGTAAAGAAGTGGAATATCCAAATCTTTTTTCTTCATTTTTGTGGTGAAAGAAAAAGGTAAAAGAGTGATGCTGTCTTACCCTGTAAACGGTGAAGTTCTGTTGCTTTAAGTTGGTGTATAAATTACTACATCGTTTCTTCATACGGTAACCAGAAAAGCATTTTTTTAAATAACAAGTTGCACGCATTTGGATCTTGCAACAGAAAGTTGAAAAACAACACATATCTGGTTCTGGTGACGCTTATATAACGCCAAACTTGTTTCATATCTTTGCCTGCCCCATTGTATTTATGCAAAAGTTGCCAGAAACTCTAGCTTGTTGGAGGACCAAAATTTAAATTTTGCTTCAAGATGTTGTTTTTATGGGGGAAAGAGAATGAATTGAATTCTTTTTTAATTGAACAGAGCTGGGTACCAAATGTTTTAGTCCAATTACATCACAACGTGAAATCAGAAATTGAGCTTCTGTTTTCGGGCCCATTACTTAAGCTTGCCCATCTGGACCTACATTGGGCAGAAGAAAGTTTCGAGTTTAGCCCAACTCACGTTTCTGTCAACATCTCTCATATATGCTGATAACACCCCTTTTATTGAGTAACACAATAAATCAAGACACGTGACAGAGTCATGTATGCGACATTCAGTTTAGAACGCAAGTTTTGTTTTATAAATGTGTAACACCATTTCTATTGCACCGCGAAAGAGAATGCTATCTAATGGCGCTACTACCAACGATTAATTTGAGTTTTTGGTTGAATAAGGCGTACCACATGCTTTTTAAGCTCGTTGAGTAGAATAAAACTGTTGCCTTCGGGTGTGTGTTTTCAACTTTCAAGATGATTTCATATACTTAATTTGATTGGTCTCATGAAGTGATCATGAAACACATGTAAAACATTGATATGGTGCGTTCTAGTTAACCTAGTATATTTTCAACTTTAGACAAGGAAAATATTGTCAACATTTCAACTATGTGAGGTCATTTTTATATCAACTCAAAAATATATATATATATATCTTGGAAGTTTTCAAATTGAGGTCAAGTTTGGGACAGTATATAACATTGGCCTGCCAAAATTGACCTTCTTTTGATAAGCTCTAGAAACTCATAGATTAAGACAATTAATCAAAAATATATTTCAAATTTCCTTTTATAAATCAAACTCTTTCTCCAACCCATACCATTTACTACGAAACAACAATAGATTATTGCGTAACCATAACTTGATTCTTTGGCTGGTCCATAAATATTAAGTAGCCGGTTCTTTACTTTAATAGAGGATAATTGCCCCATTCCGATTTTTAATTCTCCCTTTAATGGATATTATTGATGATGATGACGATCTTATGCTACAAGTGTTACAAGTTTGACTATATCCTATCATACACTGAGTGACAAGAAAGGGTTCAAAGTTCTATCATATAGTATTATAATGCAACAATGATAGAGAACTTTTTCTTCTTTATCTATATGAATTAATATTATTCATTTCCAATTCCTTCCCGATACCTCCCAAGGAAAATCCCGAATTGGATCCCAAATGACATAAGTATAAATAGAGAGTTCTTTGCTACCGACAATCACAATAAATTACATAAAGATAGAATTTTTTTAGTATGGTTGTTCGTAGTACTCTTTGGGTAGAAACATTGTTGAAAAGAAACATTATAAATTATAAGGCATTAATTTTATAATAGAAAATTTTTAATTTTTAACACAAAAAGCTGGACGTTTTGGGTTTTTGAAATAGTGGGGATGCTGATATTTTGAGGATTTTCATAGTTACATATATTTTAAAGAACTTTGCATTTGTATTTAATGGAAATATTTGGCTTTTGTTGTGATCGCCAACACGCTAAGCAAGATGGGAGAACAAAAGAGTAAATTTTCATTCTGAAAGCCGCTTAAGCCATTTGACGGGGTAATTAGGCTTTGAATTTCTAGAAGTGTGTTTTATAATAATTAATATAGCTGACTTATCTAGAAACAAAAGCCACGAAAACATTATGATTACTACTTTGGAAGATTATATTAATCTGATAAAATTTAGGTTAAGAAATATGTAGCCGGCATATATAACATGCGCTGAATACGTTTTCGACTATTTGAAAGATTATACAAACTTACATTTTGGACCCAAATATGTATACTGCATCATAACATATCATATACGTTAATAGACTTTCAATACAATCAACGCTTAACTAATAACCCCGACACACGTAAAAGAGTAAGCAAATACGTTGATCAAAGTACTTCGAAACTAATTAATTTGAAAGGTAATTATAAATAACTTAGGAGTCAGTTACACTACACAATAAGATAATACCCAAAATCTTAGAAATCATATATCTTGGGTTTAAAATTTATTGATTTTTGATGCCACAAGCCAAATTAACGTGCTCGTATTTTTACATGCATCATGCAACAAAAACGTTTCTTTCTTTTAAAGGGTTGATTTAAGCGAAAGCAATGGCAGAAAAATTCCGTCATAAGTCCATAACAACAAGAAGGCAGTACAACAGCTTTTTTTTTTTTTTTCCCCTTGCTTTTTGAAATGCAGTAGAATATACACTGATAAAAGTGAAATATATTTTTTTCCTTCGAGAAACGAAAATTGATGTACCTAAAAACGAAGAAATATTTGTCAAATTACGTGGGCTGCTACCCCAAGTTAAAAATATAAAAAAGTACAAACTGCATGCGATCGCATTTCAGATTATCAACTCACAGCAACTTAGCTTTCCGGCTAGGTGATGGAGTAGTACCAAAGCTAAAAGCTCGTGTCAAATTCATATCTTCAATCTATGAGTCGGTGAGCATTATTCTCTTGATCGCATTGCACATGCTTTTTTTTTTTTTTTGGTATAATTTGTCAGAGACGATTGACGTATAGATTATTTGTTGAATGCGGATCACCCATTAATCACTCGTGGAATAATACTGGACACTCGATCGATAAGCATGTTGATTGTTTATTAATTCTTTGTCAATTGCATGTCTAGAAAGGCAAATTACTTGAGAGATTTTGTATTTGAAATCCATCTCGTGTTTGACTCCTAAATTAAGAAAATTGTCAAATGACAAAGATGTACAACTACTATACATAAGTGATCAATAGAATATATATACATGCAGGATACCGCATATGTGTACGTTCTGATGGGTTGTTGAGCTAGGTCAAGTGCGGTCAGTTAGTTAAACTTCCTCGTCAGTCGTTCATTTTGATATATAAGATTTGGTCATCTGATCAAAATCAAACGTTATATGTAAAGCCAAAGCCCATAAATTACTTAATTGACTTGGCTCTGGTACGCTTGTTAATTTGGACCAGTCTTGCAGGGAAGCCTCAGCTCAGAGCGTGACCTCCTCTGGCGGGTCAACCAAGCGCGCGCCGAAAATACTTTTAACGACTTCTCTTCACGGTCGTTTTGGTAAATATACCCCCATTATAACTGCCAACCTTCTCTTTGCCTCTGTTTTGCTTGTTCAGAGAATTTTATATAGAGCTTCAGCTTCCCAAGTTGTTAATTGTTGATTTTCATCAGGTAGGCTTGATGCTTTATGACCTGTTACTTTGTTGCTGTTGTCGTTTATTTAATTAATTGCTACAAGAAACGTTTTGTGGGGTGTTTTAATTTTGTATATGCTGAAGTTAATGAAGGCGGCTCAGTAAATTGTTTGAAGTTTCAAAATAACATGAATTTAATGTTCTGATAAATTATCTTCTCCGCATGTACTTGTTCTTGATGATGTTTCTCTAATTCTGTCCGCTTATGTTTTTATTTTCCTTTTCCTCCTCTTTTTTCTCGGTCAAGGAACCAGCTGGTTTCTAAAGGTGTTTGGTGAAATGAAACTGGGTGGAATTAAAAGAGCATGATTCTTGCTTCTTCTTCTTCTTCTAGTTTTATTACCGGATTCTCTGTTTTATCCGCTTTCGTAAACTGTCAGGTTCGTGAATCATGAGTTTTGTAGTCACGTTCTTCACCAAAGATTAATAATATGAACACAATCAGATATCTGCTGGCTCAGTGTATCCGTTTGGCAACCTGTTTCTGTTTGCTTTGTTTTCTTTCTTCTCTTTCTAATATGTTTGATGTTTAAAGGTTATTGAATTCATAATCTTCTTGGCTATCTTACTTGTCATGATACTTAGCTCTTGCTGTTGTTGTCCTTTTTTTTCTTTTCTTTTTTTTTAAATTTTAGGATTCTGAAGATTCTGGGTTCAGAGGTTGAAGCAAAATCTTTGTGATTGAAGTATGGGAACGCAGTTGCATCGAGTAAACTCCGGTGTTCAATTTGAAGACTACCATCCAGGTTGCCTGTGGGGCATACTCCATGTCCTTCACCATCATCACAGGAATAATGCCAAAAAGATTGTCCCACATAAAAAGCACCGTGAAAGAAGACATGCCAAATGTAAGCAATGTCAGTTTGCCTCATGGATTTTTGCATCTAAAGTTGCAGAAACAAAGAACTGTAAAAAAGTATCTTAATGTTTTAAATAAGCTTTCTAAACTATGTAGTCGAAGGTCTATACTCTATAGGATGAATATGGATTCCCTTACAGAGGCATTTTTAGTTTTTTGTCCTCCTTATAAACTGTGTTTTGAATTTTATACGCAGTTAATAATGCATATCAACAATATTGTAGGCTGTGGAAATCCAAAGACAATTTCTATGGACCGCGATAAATTTGAAGCACGGGGTTTATTGGATGCCGAAGCAGATAAGTTCTTTGTAGGTTCATGATCCTCATAAATTACCTGAGAATCCAGAAAATGCAAATGGTGGTTCATTATATTATTCATAACTAATGTAATCCCTTTAACATGATCAGGTTGAACAGCATCCTACAAAAGTTAGTCCAACTGACAAAAGCTTGAAGGCATTAGTCACTGAAGAGATGTCTGAGGAAGAGAACCACAAACATTGGCTTTTAGGATTCTCTGCAGAACCAAAGTTTCAGCGAACAAATTCAATCAATCATTTAGAGCCCTCAGATTATCGCCTTGGTAAAATAAGCACTGATTGGGCGAATCCAATTATCATCCTTCACAAAAATGCAAATAACTCAGCCAGTGAGTTGGAGTTTTCATCTGTGAAAAAGACAAACAGGAGATCAGTTCCAAGAAACAAAGAGTTTGATGTTTGTGATAATGCAAATGTTGAGGGCAGCATTGGACAATACCAGCATTCTGGAAAGCATGTAGGGGTTAAGACTGAGAAAGTAATGGGAACCTCAAAAAGTCTGAACCAGATTGATGTCGATCATCAGGTCAAGGAATATGTGGATGTTCTGGAGATATTTAAGGTGAACAAGGAGTTGTTCCTCAATATCCTGCAAGATCCAGACATTGCAATTTCAAAACAGAGTCCTGGCCCGCTGATTTCCAACAGGAAGGCAAAGTTAACCAAATCAGGATCATTTCCAGTAGCTGATATTTCTCAAGTCAGATATCTTAGGCCAAGTACGCTAGAACATAAGCGGAATGAAGCTTGGACCTACCCCAGAAGAGAAAAGTTTGTACCAAGTATTCAAGTATCCAAGCCGGATGCAGTCAGGTCTCAGGAAGGTTACAATGAGAAGACAAGGCCTTCCTTCGATAATCAGGATGTGGACAGCACCATAAAACATGAACCAAGCACTTCTTCTTCGGGTTCATTGCGGCTATCTAATCATCAAAATTGGAATCAATTGGTTATAGGTCGCCTAAGGGGCATTAAGCAGAGAATAAAGCATGCAATTAAGGTGGGCAAGAAGGAGGAAGGCAAAGCAAACAGAAATCAGTTCCTCCAAAGAGTTCCTACAGCATCCGCAGATGGAGAATATATGCCCAAAAGTTTTGAGCACATTAGCATGAGCCAGGATGGTTCAGACAACTCCATAAGTTGCAATGAGACTGATGGTTTTGATCACAATCTCAGCAACACGGTACTACACCGCATGAGGAGAACTGCCTCTTTGAATGAGTTCATGGATAAATATGCTCGGTTGTTTGAGTCTAGTTCCAGAAGAGAAATGAAGTTGCCTCACTCTAAGAGCTTGAGATTGAGGAATGAAGATAATATTTCATCAAAAGATAGTGCTCCAAAGTTCTTCAGAAGGATTTCCTCTCTTTCTGATGTGGAGTCATTTTATTCCTTAGTAAGAGAGGTGGTTCGTGATTCAGAGAAGGCAGTCAGGACAGAAAATGACTGCAGTGCAAATGCTGGAAGTCATTCTCGCAGTGAAGCAAAGTCCAGTAGCTTTGTTATAGATACAGATAAAACTCAGCCTCTAGATGCTGTTGTGGAGACACAATTTCAAAAGAACATGGATGAAGGAAGATCAGGAGATGAGGGACTTCCTAATACAGACGAACCTGCTGAGAATATGGTTGAGCCAGAAAACCTTACAAGCTTCTTCCGGGAAGATCAGGAGATTGATAAGGCAGTGAATCCTACCGTGGACCCTTCACAATCAAGTCTAGCGTCAGAGCCTGAAATCGTGGACACTACAAAATGTCACATTTCAGAAGGTAACAATATACACCTCTTAGTCTGTTATAGTTTGCATTTCTTTTATTGACTTGTTTGAATATTATTTCCGTTAATAACATGAATTGTCAGAGAATATTTCTGCATATCAATTGCTTGAAGCTTGAAAATAATTACCTCATGCCACATTCATTTTGCTAAATTCTAGCAGGATCAGAGTCAAATCCTCTGTTTATTCATATCGATGAGGCAGATTCTTCTAATGTCATGAAAAATGAGTCCGTAGAAGATTCTTTGCCAAGCTTGTGCAGCGAAGTGAACAATGAGAGCGACAGTCGCTTCCTTCCTTTTGAATTGGGCAATGATGAAGCTTCCTTTAATTATGTAAAAGATGTTCTTCATCTGTCTGGCTTTACTGGAAACGAGTCCCTTGGCAACTGGTACTCGCTGGACCAGCCATTGGATCCTTCATTGTTCAAGGAAATGGAGAGAGACTTGCACCATCAAGTAAATTACTCTGAAGTGTTGAGTGGCATCTGCGATCACCAACTTCTATTTGATCTAATCAATGAACTCCTACTCGAGATGAACGAGACATCCTTCACCTACTTCCCAAGAGCCTTCTCTTTCAATCACCGCATGCGTCCAATGCCTAAAGGACACCGTCTTATTGAGGAAGTTTGGTCAAGAATTTGCTATTACTTGAGCTTCCGATCAGAGGCGGACCGTTCACTGGATGACATTGTGGCTCAAGATTTGACAAAGGGTGATGGTTGGATGAATCATGAGTTTGAAACAGAATGTGTAGCACTTGAACTGGAAGATTTGATCTTCGATGAACTTTTACAGGAAGTTTGCTCATGGTCGTGAGGTAGCCTAGGCCACGTTAATATTGCCGTCCCAACTCTCAAGGTTTTCTTTCCTGTTTTAAACCAGCCTTGTACATAAAATTTTTGTTTCAGTTTGATAGTAACCTAGAATATGATTCTTGTGTAATAACTAATAAATGAGAGTTGTCCTATAATCACAAAGTTGTGATATTAAATTTACAATTTTTGTTATACAAATTAAAGATTTGTGTCATTTATTGTATGAGCGATAATGTATGGATATTAAGTATTTTTATTGTTTTACATGTTTTATCAATTAACCACTAATTACTCACGTAAATTATGATCAAAAGAAACCCAAATTAAGAGAGAATTTTGATATAAAAGGATTGATTGATACAAGTTACCTAGGGATACAACACTTATACATTTTTTTTTAATAAATTAATGTGTCAATGCATGGCTCACTTTATTAATTACATTGTATTCATCGATCAATACTATACCGACACATTATAATGTACAAGATTTTGTATCTCTATCGTTAGTGTTTTAAGATTGCTATGCTAGGCAATGTGCATGTAACTTTGAAATTAAGCACAACATTATTTAATAAATAAACAAAACAACTAGAAACAAGCGTATAATAACCTTCGAGTCGTTATTTCAAATGGTCCAATTCAATGGTAGTCCATAAGTGTGGCCCAATTCAATTATGTTTCGGGGAGAAATGAAAATTTTATAAACCCCCCCTAAAACCATTGTGTTTGCGACTTTGCGTCAGACGGCAATGCCTGAACAGCGCTGGAAATGGTGATTCTGATGTCGAAAGAAAAGCCGGGTTCCTAAAATTTAAGGGTATTCTACGATCGTCTTGTTTACTTTCCTGTGTTTTCTTTAGGGGGGTGGGGGGGAAGTATTGCGTTTGAATATTTCACTCGAACTATCCAAGACAAAACCTGCAGCAGCTTCCAATCTCCTAATTTCCATTTTCTGTTTCTTTTTTCTATAAACAATGAACTGGGTATTCTTCATTTTCTCATTCATGTTTGCTTTATGAGAGGTTGGACATAGGATTTGAGTTTGTCAAATACAGTTATGCTTGATGAAATGCCTCACCGAAATTAATGTTTTAATTTTCTCTTTTTTTTTTTGTTTTAGGTCACAAGCATTTTAGAGACGCTAATTGAACAGTAAGTTTGAGTTTGTAACGTTCATCGGTTTGTAAAATTTACATTTTGGGAGGCGATAACTGATTTAACTGGGAGACAAATGTGGATGCAACGTGCAAAATCCGTTTGGCACCTGGAATTCTTTCACAGATCTTCAAAATCACCATGGATTTTTGTGTCAGTGTGTTCTTACTCTGATGATTCTCTGAAGAAGACGAAAGCTACTCCTTTGCAGGTTCCCCCCTCCTCCCCCCCCCCCCCCCCCGGGTTCCCTTTTAAAAAAACATGCTCATTCATATTTTTTTCTGAGCATTTTGTTTACCTTTATTTTTGTTGAAATATTTGGGATGTTTCTGCAGGAAACTAGAATGAGAGATAGGTTTACGATATATGCCAAAGGAGGCGATGGTGGCAGTGGTTGTTGTAGCTTTCGCCGTAGCCGGCATCTTCGCCGTGGTAAACCTGATGGTGGGTCACATATGATAGCTTTATGGAAAAAATCATCCTTCTATTAAGCATTGAGTTATGTTAATTTCTTTTAATTGTTGTTTATAGTAGCATTACTGTTGTCTTCTTTGACTGCTTTGTTTCTGCCTTTACTCTCTGTGCATGTCAAGATAGGCGATCATTGATAATCTGGTAAGTTTTGTGAGTTAGAAATGATTTATTCGGTGAAATGGTGTTTAAGTAGTGCTAACTAATGTAGGTGGGAATGGTGGAAGAGGTGGTGATGTGATACTTGAGTGTGCTCCTTCAGTTTGGGACTTCCGCAGTTTGCAACATCACCTTGTATGTTACTCTCATCTTTTTGTCATCGTGAACAATAGATTAGCTTGCCAGTCTAGCATTGAAGTGATTGATAGTTATGCTGTGCTGCAGAGAGCTGGGAAGGGGGGGCATGGAGCTCCAAAGAATATGATAGGAACATGCGGGGAAGACAAGGTTCTGTTTGGCTGCTCTCTTTACCTGCAGATGGTGTAATAGCTTTTATTATTAGGCCATTTAATTAAAATTCATTGAATGATTGTTTATCTGGTAGGTTGTCCTGGTGCCAGTTGGGACTGTTATTCATCTTATAGAGGGTGAAATTCCATCTATGGTTGACAATCGTTCAGAATCAGATTTGGATCCGTGGGAACAACCAGGCTCACTTGTTGATGATCCTTCACTATCTAATCAGCAGACTACCATTCAGAACCCAAGTGCTCCAGAGGAAGTCATGTCTACATGTAAGAATGATAGTTCATCTTCTCATACTGAAATTACATCGAAGGCATCAACAAACCTGCAGCATGCCACTCAAGCTGAGCAGGAAGGTGAAAAACAAATACAATATAACATTGCAGAATTAACCAAACAAGGTCAGCGAGTCATAATTGCTTATGGGGGGGAGGGTGGTTTGGGCAATGTGTGTTGCCCAAGTGTTTCAAAAAAGCCTATGGTTATGAAGTCCAAGTCCTACAAGAATGGTCCTTCTGATCCTAAATTAGCCAGTGATGATCAATCCTCCCTTGTTGCTGGTGAGCCTGGTTCAGAGTCGGAACTTATACTTGAACTCAAGAGCATTGCCGATGTGGGCCTTGTGGGGATGCCTAGTGCTGGTAAAAGTACTCTTCTAGGGGCCATATCAAGGGCTAAGCCTGCAGTAGGCCACTATTCCTTTACAACTCTTAGGCCGAATTTAGGGAACATGAACTTTGATGACATACAAATTACAGTTGCTGACATTCCAGGACTCATAAAGGGTGCCCATGAAAATCGTGGGCTTGGACATGCTTTCCTACGGCACATAGAACGCACAAAAGTTCTGGCCTATGTAGTAGACTTAGCTTCTGGTTTGGACGGTAGAAAGGGTATAAAACCGTGGAAACAGCTTAGAGATTTAATTATAGAGCTGGAGCACCATCAGGAAGGTTTATCTGATCGGCCGTCCTTAGTTGTAGCGAATAAAATTGATGAAGACGGGGCTGAAGAAGTGTATGAAGAACTGGAAAGAAGAGTGCAAGGTGTTCCTATCTATCCAGTGTGCGCTGTCTTAGAGGAAGGAGTGCCCGAGCTGAAAGTTGGTCTTAGAATGCTTGTGAATGGTGAAAAATCTGAAAGACTTAGTTTAGATAAAATTCATGTGGATTAGGCTTTGGCACCCACTTTCATAGCAAAAGAGAAACAATGAATTACTTAAATAAATAAATTAATTAATTATATTTCTTTTCCTTTCTGTAGTATTTAGTGCTTGGCAATGGCATGGAGTTGAACGTCATCTGGGTTGTTTCTGTTTCGAATGGCATTGGAGTTGCTTTCGGACTCGACTCGATTTGTAAATTCAGAGTCATTTTCCAGATGTAACTGCTGGTGCTTTTGTTCATATTCTATTGTTTCTTTCAGATAGTGGTCCGTGAAAGTTGTAGTTTCTGGTGTGCTGTCTGCTGGTTTTTCTCAATCGAAAAGTTACATGTCTTGCAACTAGAAGAAGTTGCCCTCGTTAAAGATATTTTCCTGCCTGTGAATTGTGAGTCTTGAAAACAAGAATATCCGAAGGGGTCTATTCCAAAAAGAAAAAGAAAAAAAAAATCTAAAACGTCAAACTATGTTAACAATTGTTTTAATGCAGGCAGCAGAACCGATAATTTAGTGCTGCTGGCAGCCAGCTAAAGTGCTGAACTTCGGAAATTTGATTGATCCTTTACTGTGTCTTTTTTTTCTCACCACCAGCTAAAGTTGGAAGTAATGTTAATGTTCATTATTGTACTCTGACCAATGAGAATGTGACAACTTCATGGAGCCCAGGCCTGGCCACAAGCACCAATGCTCAGCTGAGGTCCACTTGACATATGAAAGTTAAAGCTTCATCGATGGTGGGTTCTTCCCGTTCTATTGCTGCCCTCGAAATAATTGAACCCGGCCACTTATCAGTCCCACAAGAAAATTTACCTTTTTGTTTAAGAATTCGATCAATGCAAATTTCAAGGTAGAATTATTGTTCAAATCCTGTTACTACTTTCCACGAACTGCAATAATTAAGAAGAGTGCTAATCTACATGCGAAGTAGTTTAAGCACAGCGGTTTTAACTTTTTAAAAATTTTAGTTTTTTTTTTATTACACTTACAAATTTTTCATTGTTGATACCACAAGTCTTCTAATAGCATTTTTATACATAATATATCAATAAGTTGAGAAAAAGTAATTTACAATACGAACATAAGACTGGGAATCCGGCTACCTTGCGACGTAATTTAATCCTAAAACAGGACATTGACACAAGGAACCTTCACAGGTGATAATTTATACATAATCAAGGATTAATTTATGATATAATTTTGTTCTTGTTCCAGAAGAAAAAAGTTGTTGCTAGCGAACATAAAAGAGAAAGGGTAAGTGAATAAATTTTAAGAGGGAATAACAAGTTGAAAAGAAAAGCAAATGCCACAAACAGGGGATACAATCAATTTGAGGCCCACAAGCAAATGCCACAAACAGGGGATCCCATCATCTTCATCAGGACCGCATATGCACTTTGGAGTTGACGATGGAATCGTCGCTTTCTTATTGCCCACAAAGAAAAAGCTCAAGACAATAACCAAAGCAAAAAGTGTTTGATAAATTGCTGCGAAAAATGGAAAATGGGCGTGCAGCGAAAGCTTAGTGCACCTTACTGATCACTCAAACATCTCTTTTCGCAGCAAAAGGGCAGCTGAGAAATTTCATTGTTGATCGATTCACAAAACAATCTAATTCTTTGCGAAGCAATAATCTCCGGAGAAACTATGTTAAAAGAAAATGGGTATTCTTTGTCCTTTACATATTAAGCCTTGGCGTATAAGCCTGGGCTGGGGTGGTAAAGAATGATCATACTTAAGCAGAGGGTGAGCGTGTAAACATCAAGTTACATAATCATCTCGCAGCATCAAAGCAGAATTGAGGCATTCACGCAAGCAAATTATAGAGAATGAAAATTTCTTAAAACGACGATTCTAGCATTTTCTCGCGGTTTCCATGAAATGAAAGACTAAAAATACAAAGATTTAGGAAGTCAAATGCATTAGGGTCACTCAAAAGAATAGAAGGTTATAGAAGAAAAATATACACCATATAAATGCGTAACTTTTAGCATATTAAAATCTCATTGAAAAATGGTGATAACTTCTAAGAACTTACAAATCTTATTGCCTCGAAGAATCAGTCAAATGCTAACCATTTTGATGATTGCATTTATTTATGAAAAAGAGAAAGATGCATGCTCCATGCCTCTTCTTTTTTTTTTTTTTTTTTTTTTTTTTTTTTTTAACTTTGATGTGTAAGTATACAATAGAAAATCTGTTGATGTAACCGAAAATTTTATTAGGGCTATAATTTAATTCTTAAAAATATTGAAAGAAAATCTGTTTTATTCAGATTAGAAGGAGAGATGAATACCCTACTCAATTTCAAAATAACAGAAAAATAGATTCTCAACCCAACCCATTGCCTCAAAGTTTTTGAGAGCTTCATGCATTCTTTTTTGTGAGGCTGTTTGCCGACCCGAAAAAAGATGATTATTGTTAATTACTTGCCTCGAAGATGATTACTTTGAATAAATTTCCAGGGGCCCTACAAGACTATTTCGATATTCCCATTTTTGATGGTTAAGGCTTGAGATTTTGACAGGCAAAATGAAATGACTTTATTATAGCCTCCGTAAGTTGGCCTGCTTTTTATAATTTGATCTATTGTTTAACTTAAAAGAAAATCAACATTTCACGTCTCGGTCTCTCCTTTTCTTTGGCTTTTGCGACTTTTGTCTAGTGGGTAACTTGAATGTCTTTTACCTTTTTCAAGTATTCATGTATCTCCTCCAAACAAAAAAAAAAAGAGTATTCATGTATCTCATTATGGGTTAGCTTTGTTACATTTCGATATTATTTAGTGGACTTTTCGATGTAGGATATGTATTGTGGGACCGACATTTAATAAAATTATGTAAATTTGGATATAGTAAGTGGGAGGTGGGAGGTTGTCAATTTTCTCTCTACTTAAATAAGTGTATACCATTTATTTTTATGCAGTTTTTATAATAGTTAAAGACACCAAAAATTAATAGGAAAAGGAAGGTAAATAGGTTGTTCATTCGCTAATTTATCTTAGAAATATAAAATATATATTTATTATAAAATATATGTATAAAGAAAATATTGTATTATTATTTTTTATTCAGTCCAAAATATATATTTTCTTATTTCTAACACTTAAATTTTTATTTGAATTTGAATTATTATGATTTATTTAATTTATAATAAATATAATTAAAAGATAATTTAAAAATAAGATATCCTTTTTTTAGGAAAAAAAAATACCTATCTCCCTTTTTTTTTAAAAAAAAAACTATCTTTATATTTTTCAATCTCCCCCTCCTTCACGAGACCTCAAATCTCTCAACGTGTGAAAGATGAAACCAAGCTTTCATGAGGGGCAAGTATAACCACACAAAACCTCAATAATAAAATTGCATGTTTATATTTATAATATTGCACGAGAAAATCAATTCAAAAAGGCCAATGCTACGTAACGTACGTCATACACAGCAACAATAATAGATTTCATCATAAATATTGTTGCTGTGTGTGGATGTACGTTACATCAACGCAACGCAGGGGGCTCCATGAAAAAAACCTCTTCGTCAGGGACAGGCACAGGGACACAGGAACGGGAGCGGAGCGGACTTCTCAATTATCATCCCACCGAATAATCCCCAGAACAGTGCGTTTATTTGTTTATTTAATTAATTGACGACAGAAACGAGGGGCCAGAATTAATTTTATTATTATTTTACAATGTCAAAATATTACGTGGACGTGGGCAAAACGACATCTAATACTCTACCGTGCGGTCGTGCGGCATCAAAGACGCAATCGCTTTAAGATCCATCCACGTGTACGGTGGAGATCCACAACTTCATTCACCAACCGCACTATAAATACTGGTCAAGGTCCCTGCAGCAGCACTCATCCCAGTAATCTGATTTCGATCTATTTGTCTGCAAATCTTCTCATCGTTATATCACCAAAGGAAAACAAAAAATGTCTGGCTGTGGTGGAAACTGTGGCTGTGGTTCTAGCTGCAAGTGCGGCGGCGGCTGCGGCGGGTACGTTACGCTTTCCATTTATCCAATCCCTTTTATTTAATTAAATTCATCCCACAAACTGTAGTCTTTTTTTTTTTAATTCGTTTTTTGGACATGCAGTAGCGCCATGTACCCTGACTTGAGATCCTTTGAGAGCACCACCGTCGCCACCGAGACCCTCGTCCTCGGTGTTGCTCCTGTCAAGATGTACGTAAATGTGCAGTCGTTACAGAACTGTGTGTTAAATTATTGATTTTTATCAACTGATTTAAAGTAATCTGACGTTACATTAGCCTGCATGGAAAAGGAATCCAAACGGTGTCATTATTTGTATTTTTATATAAATTCAGGGACCCAAATGATGGATAGGTTTGGACTGTATTTGATTTTATTTTTTTAATTTTTTTTTCCTCCTTGGGATCAGGCACTCTGAGGGGTCCGAGATGGGATTCGGAGCCGAGGGCGGCTGCAAGTGTGGACCAAACTGCAAGTGCAACCCTTGTAACTGTTAATGAAGATTACGAGACGTGAACATGCCCCATAATAAAGCAGCGCTGTGAGGTCGTTTAAATTGTAGTATCAATAAAAAGAACTATTTGTCTTTTGTGGTTGGCTTTGTTGGATGTCTTTTTATGAGCTTTTGTTTGTAAAATAAAAACCAGCCATGGCTGCTTCTCCGAATCCTTAACTGGGTTTGTTGCAGATCCATGGCTAGTTAATTAATCATTAAGTGTATCTGTTACTGCTGCTTTTCTAATGGGAAGCTTCCTCTCAGACTTTTATCTATATTGTAAAATGTGTTTGGTTCATGTACTGTATAATAAATTTACAACGTTTGGATTTGGATTTTTGTTGGAGGGTAGGTGAGAAATATCAGCAAGACTTATCTTCTTGGGATTTGTGTGTCAGCAGATATTAATAATAATTTGTTGTGTATAAGATGCCAAGCGTTTGTTCGTCTACCTATTTCTCCAAACTTCCAAGAATAAAATTTCATATTGGGGACATTTGCCGATTGCCATTATGGCAATTGTGGACTTTGGGAACGAATAATTTATTAGACTTGTGACTGACAGCTGAGTACCGACCTGACAAGTTAATATTGTAATGGAAAGATACATTTTTGTCAACCAATCATAGAGCCCTGATTAGGCAAAAAATTACCCATCTGTCAATTTCTTGGCCCTCCGGGTAAGGGGTGACGGTATGTCAGTATGATCTCTATTCAGCCAGGTAGATTATGTGGCCTAGAACAGATTGCTTGTATGGAGATCTTAATTGAGAATGCCCTGTGCGTACTGTAATTTGTGAACAAATAATTTTTTTTTTCCTCCTCCCCCGAAATGTTGTAAACAAAGATGTTAGATGTAAACGAATTCAATTTTGAAAGTTCCATTCTTCAGCGGTAGCGATACTTGTAAATTGCTGGAGCTGTGATTATGATTCTTGTAACGGGCCATTGTTTTGTCGTCTTATTGGGCATCTAAATTCTTTTCACTGGGTTCCCTATGGAGAGGGTGGAACCCATTCCTATAAAGTGACAGCCCACCAAATCGATTATTATTATTATTTTTAAATTGTTTGACATACTGTTTGATATTGAAATTTAAGTAATTATAACTTATTGTTCATAGTTTACAATACTAAAATATTTAATAAATATTAATTATTATAGTTTGAAAATTAAGTTGATTGAATATGTTATTTATATAATAAAATTTTATAATATTTTTTGTTTAGGGGGAAATTTAGGTGTTAACGTGGGTCAATAACTCAGTGAAAGTAAATTAAGGGAAGTCAATTTATTTCACTGGGCGTTATGATAGAGAGACATGGATAAACTCTTAGAAAAAAAATAGTAATTTCGATAAAATACACAATATCAAGGAGCATTATTGAAAGTTAAATTTTGGCGATTAAGACCTGCACGTGAACAACGCACGTGACCTTTTGATACTACTAGAAAAGCAACACGACCACAAGGCTAGGAGGCTACCACATGTCCAACTGTGGAGGTAAAATGGTGGTTGAAGGTTTTTTATCTCCTAAATTCATATATGTCATTATCAATGGACCACAAGGCAAAATACTCAAATAACCTCACCTGAAGGAGGCCAGCCATTAAATGAGCGTTATGTGTTCAAAATTACCAAAATACTCTTAGGAACACTTCTATATAAGCTCCATCTGTTCAATCTTGAAGAGGCTGTCTCCTTTTGCTCCATCCAACTCTAAGCTTGCTTTTTTTCTTTCAGATTTGATTTCTTGAGAGACTGCCTCATTTTCTTCCCCCCAATTTTTACACCTCCATCGAAGATCTTGGCTGTCCATCTCTTAAAGGAGCATTTTCTTTTGTTTTTTTTCTTAGAAAATTCTCTAATTTTCATAAAATTCACATCTCTCTCATGCTATTGTTCACCATAAATAACCTTTATTGAGGTTTTGTTGATACTGTAGAGCAAATTATATAATACTTCATTTATATAGCGGATTAAAGATGAGTTACTTCCATAGATATAGACTAAAGGGCCGAACCACATAAAATCTTGCGTGTTCTTTATTGTTTATGCTATTTTTCTACTTGTTATGATGGTTTTGATCCATATTGTATTTCATAGATGAGTTTACATGAGTTATCTTACAAGCTTAGGGAGTTAATCAGATAACTTCTTTAGAGCTATCCTCGAAGCTCTCTTGAGCTCTCTATGTCAACTTCCTAAATTAACTCCTATAAGCTACACAAGATTGCCATAATATTCCAAACTTAGAACACGACAGCTCACCTCCTAGATCACATTAACTATACCTTATATTCCAAACATTAGAAAATTAAGGTTGGCAAAAGAGCATGAGTTGGCCCAAGCCCGCAGCCTGAAGCTTGGGCCACATAGGTTGGGCCTGGATGTGGGCAAAACATTATCAAGCCTGCATAAATTTGGCTTGTTTAAGGGCCTAGGACAAAAGAGCATGAGCTTTTTAATTTATAAAGAAAAAATAAATCAAATTTAGAAAAAGAAAAAAACTCAAAATATTAAATTATTTTTTATATTAGTATTTATGATTTATTATGTTGTGTTACTAATATTTTGTATATTAGGCTATTATTCTATTATGTATTAGATAATTATCTTTAATTTAAAATTTTTACTTTATTAAACATTTATTTCATAATTAATGGAAAGCCCATACCCGGCCCAAGCCCACAATTTGCGAACCCTACAGAAAATACACCTACACCCAAAATTAGCCTAATTTCCTGTTAAACTATAAATTTCATTTGTTTTAATCATATTTGACCTAGATCTAGTGAGAATAACCACTTAATGATTTGGATTAGGGGTGGCAAAACGAATCAAATTCGAATCGAATAGTAAACGAATTGGGTCAAAATTCTACTAATTCGGATTCGATTTGTTTATTAAACGAATAGAAATCTTAGGATACGGATTCGATTCGTTTAATTTATTTAGTAGAATTAATGAATGAATCGAATCCGGATGCATTTATTATTTATTTATCCTATTGCGAATCCATAACGAATCGAATTAAATCAAGATTTGTTTACAATTCATTTAGAAAAATATAATTAATAAACAAAATTAAGCAAAATAAAATATAAAAAAACCACAAATTTAATATCCTACAACAAAATATAAATAATCCAAACCATATTCTATGATTAAATATACAGTCATCCAAATACCAAATTACAAATCCCTAATAATACAAATAACAATAATTCAAATTCAAATTATAAAGTAAGGTAATTTCTTTAATTCTCTCCATTTTGTCTTTGTCACCTTGAAAATAAAAATCCTAAACCAAAAAGTAAATAAAATATAATTAACATGCTACAATTTTGATAATAGTCATTGTAAAATTTTAAATATTAAATATATAGCAAATTTACAATACTATTAAGAAAATAATAATTAAATCTATAAAACCAAAAAAATAGACAAGATAAATCTACAAAGCCGAAAAAAATAGGCAACATTTTAAGTACTCATGATGCATAATATGCTTCTAGGTTTGGCCAACTGTTACTTGGGTGAATTTCCAGTACGTCCCTCATTTATTATCTGAGCAAGAAATGAAAAATTAACATTGATGGCTACTAAGTAGTGGATCCTCAAAAGACAAATCCAAATCAAGATGAATAAAAGACAAACCCAAGCCAAAACGTAGCACTTGTTGGATGCAAAAATAATAAAAAAGAGAAAAAGAAGTGGAGCTTACTGTGATTTATGCAAGATGATGACTGCTGCTGGACTGTTGGTTGAGAAATTGTGAAATCGTGGCTGAGTTGCTAAGAGATGAAGGGAAAGAGAGTGTGAAATGTGAGATTAGGGCCAGCTGCTCTAATTGCTATTTCACTTTGCTTTAGCCAATTGCTTAAAATTATAATATTAACCTCCCAATTTTAAAAAGTTTTCAAATAAATTTAAGGATAAAAAAGTAATTTAATTAAATGAATTGACTTGTATTCAATTCGTTTATGACATGTCTATTAAACAAATCTTAAACGAATAGACGAATCTAAATCTTTAAACCCGCATTCGATTCGTTTAATTAGCGAATCGAATCGAATTCACCCATTTATTAAACGAATCCATTTTTTCAAACCCAAACTCATTTAATGCGAATCGAATCGAATCGAATAAACGAATCCCGACTCATATTGTCACCCCTAGTTTGGATGAGATCTTAGTCAAAAGCTGGCTAAAACATCCTTTTTACTTTTGTTAAAATTATTGTTAAAAAGTCATCATAGACTACATATTATTAATTTTTATTTTATAATTATAATTTTTTTCACAATAATTTTAATTTAGAATTTACAATACTTCAATACCAAATAAGATCAAATAAGATTTATGATTTAAGAATCTATTGATCCATTAACATTAACTTTTGATACTTCTAAAAAAAATTTAATAACAAAAGCTTTGTTATTTTTGAAATAAAAATTTATTGTATTTGGTATGTACGAGTTTCAAAGACTAACAATTATAAACAGAAGTCATATCCACTTATAAATCATGGCTGCAGGTGTTTCAAGCACTTCGTCAGTGCGGGTAGCGCCCCCCGGTAACAATACCAAATGGAGTCTTTCTTATACACCCATTAATAGAAAAACAAAAGCTAAATGGTATACTTAAATTCTTATGAATTGCTTAAGTATGCAAGCAGAGCAGAAAGACAAACAACCTTTTCATATATTATGATGACATTAAAAAGATATACACATCCTTCACATATTTATACTAAACGTAAAAATGGTAGCTTGCTCAAAGGGAAAACAAAAATGAATAAAACAAAAGATTACAGCTGCACTAGCCAATCATTGAAAACATTCTAGAAACTCCAGCTTGCAGTATTCACGTGAAAATATTCCCCTGCATAACAGTTTTGCTAGCTCATTGAATACACCTCAGCTTCTTCATCAGCTGGCTGCTGGATATTACTGCTCAGGTGGTGTGCCAACATGGCCTTGGGGTCAATTGTTGACTCATCTTCATAGTCTGAATTCTCAACACCCTCTCTCAAACTTAAGGTCTTGTCAAAGACATTAAGTTTGCTTCTAAATTGACTGAACTTGTAATTAGGCAATGGCTTGGTTAGTATGTCTGCAACTTGATCTCTACTGGCTACAAAACTGATTTCTAGCTCTCCTTGAGTGACTTTGTCTCTAATGAAATGAAGGTCTATCTCAAAATGCTTTGTCTTTGAGTGATACACTGGATTTGTGGCTATTGCTGCTGCACTTGTGCTATCACTTAAGATCATTGGAACTCTTTGCATCTTGATTTCCAATTCACCAAACAGAGAATTTATCCAAGTGATTTCAGTAGTACACAAAGCTATGGCCCTGTACTCGGACTCAGCTGTCGATCTTGCTACCATGCCTTGCTTTCTTGAGCTCCAAGCTACTAAATTGTCTCCCAAAAACACACAATATCCACTTACTGATCTTCTGTCATCTGGATCACTAGCCCAGTCAGCATCAGTATAGGCTATCAAATCTAGATGTTCTGACTTCTGGAACTTTAAACACATGTTTGCAGTGCTCTTTAGGTACCTCAACACTCGTTTGCAAGCTGTCCAGTGAGATTGTCTTGGGTCAGACAGGTATTGGCTGAGCTTGTTAACAGAATATGCAAGCTCTGGTCTTGTTAGAACAGCATACTGTAGACTTCCTACAACACTCCTATAAAATGAGGGATTGTCAAGCTTGGTGCCTTCACCCTTCTTTAGTTTCTCTGCTGTGCTGAATGGTGACTCTATTCCCTTGCAACTCTCCATCTCTGTTTTAGCTAATAGGTCTTGAACATATTTAGCTTGAGAGAGCAGAATGGAGTTCTGATTTCTTATAACCTGTATCCCAAGGAAGTAGCTTAAATTTCCAAGATCTTTCAGTGCAAAGGCTCCACTTAACTTTCCTATCACTTCCTCAATACCCTTGCTGTTATTTCCAGTCATAATTATGTCATCTACATACACAAGCACAATGATTATTTCAGCACTGCTTCTTTTGAAGAATAGAGAAGTATCACACTTGGAGTTGTTGAATCCCCAAGAGCACAGAGCATTCTTTAATTTGTCAAACCATGCTCTGGGTGCTTGTCTTAGTCCATAAAGAGCTTTCTTGAGCTTGCATATGTAGTTTGGTCTTCTCCTATCCTCAAATCCCTCAGGTTGTGGCATGTACACTGTCTCTGTCAAATCTCCATTCAGAAATGCATTATTTATGTCAACCTGCCTCAACAGCTAATCATTACTTACAGCCAAAGTTAAAATGATTCTGATTGTTGCAGCTTTAACCACAGGGCTGAAAGTCTCATTAAAGTCAAGTCCTGGTGTCTGCAGAAACCCCTTCACGACAAGTCTAGCTTTATATCTATTTATGGTGCCATTTGGATTTTCCTTTACTTTGTACACCCATTTGTTGCCAATGAGTTTGTAGTTCTGGTCATGTGGAATTAAGGTCCAGGTTTGGTTTTTGACAAGAGCATTATATTCATCGTCCATTGCTCTTCTCCATTTAGGATCTTTCAATGCCACAGTGGAGTCAGGGGGTAAGGAAGTTTGAGATTGAGTGGATGTTTGATAAACCTTTGGCTTGAAAATCCCTGCTTTTGACCTAGTGATCATGGGATGTAAGGAGGCTTGAGTGTTTGGTTCTGTTATGGGAGGCAAGGTGCAGTTTTCTACTGAGGTGTTTGGTGAGAGTTCAACAGGTGAGTGGTTGTCTGATATAGAGTTGAGGCTCAAATTCTGACAAGCTTCATCTTGACTAAAACTTGGGAGCTGTTCTGAGTTTCCAGCAGTGGCCTGAGATTGACTATGAGCTGCATTTTGTTGTGTTGACTCAGGAGGAACACTAGTAGAGAAAGATACAACTTGAAATTTTTCTAGAATTGTGGGGGAATCATTTTGGTCAATGAGCCTTTGCTTGCAGAAATTTGAGTCATTTTGAAAAGGGAATGAATGTTCATTAAATTTGACACTGGCTGAAATGTAGATCCTCCCAGAATGATGCATGCAAATGTAACCTTTGTGACTGATGCTAATGCCTAGTAGTGTGCACTTGGAAGTGTGAAAATCAAACTTATGCTTGTTGTAGGGTCTTAAGTATGGATAGCATTCACAACCGAAAACTTTAATTTGGGAATAATCTGGTTTGGTGAGATATAACAGCTCAAATGGAGTTTTGTTTTCAAGAATAGGTGAGGTTAATCTGTTTATGATGTAGGTGGCATAGCTGAAAGCTTCTTGCCAATATCTCAAAGGCATTTTTGCTTGGGCTAGTAATGTTAGGCCAGTTTCCACAATGTGTCTGTGTTTTCTCTCCACCTTTCCATTTTGTTCATGTAAATAAGGGCATGAGTGTCTTAAGGCTATTCCTTCTTTCTTGAGAAAGGGTTCGAAAGTTTTAAACTCCCCACCCATGTCTGTTTGTAAAGCCTTGATTCTTAAATTTAGCTGATTTTCTACTTGGTTTTTAAACACAATGAATGTGTCAAGGGCTTGTGATTTTGTTGTTAAGGGAAACAACCATGTGTATCTTGTCTTGTCATCCACAAATGATATGTAATATTTGTGTCCATGGGTAGATGGAATGGGTGCTGGTCCCCAGAGATCATTGTGTATTAGTTCTAAGGCTGTGCTGGTCTTGGTTTCAATGCTTTTAAAGTTCAGTTTTGATTGCTTTCCATACTGACAAGCATTACAGAATGAGGGAAAGATATTTTTATTTAAGTTGAGCTGATTACAAGATAATAGAGTATTTTTCAGAACTGACTCATTTGGATGCCCCAGCCTATGGTGCCAGAGATCCATTTCATTTGTTTTAAGATCCCTACTGCTTGTATCAGCTCTACTGGACTCGACAACACTGGCACCAACACTGGCACCTAAAGACTCATTACTACTGAAATTGAAACATGCCATTGACATTAGATTGCTAATGCAACTTATTGACTCGGGTATTGGAAATGAAGATAGCTCAGCAGCATAAGTAACCTTGTTGCCACTCAAATGAGTTGGCATGCACAGCAACTCATATAGTCCATCTCTAGCCACTCCTTTCACCAGAATTCTCCCTTGGCTCTTGTCCTTGATGAAGCAAACAGATTTTTGAAACTCAACATCAATATCATTATCATGAAGCAATTTAGAAACACTAATGAGATTTTTGGTAATATCAGGTACAAACAAAATATGATTTAATTTGATATGTTTGTGTGGACTGTGAGTGCGCAATATAGAATAACCAATGTGAGAGATGTGAAGTTTGTTACCATTACCAACAGTGAGCTTGTCATTACCTTGGTACTCTGAGTTCAGGTTCATGTTTCCAATAGTATTGGTCACATGATTTGTGGCACCACTGTCAAGGTACCAGGCATTGCTGCTTTGTCCTTCTGCTGTGGCCATGTAGGCTCCTCTCCTCCTATTTGGCTGTGGCACATAATTTTTCTTAAACATATGCCAGCATTCAGCAGCTGTGTGTCCCATTTTGAGGCAGATTTGGCATGGACCCTTTGGCTCAGAACCTTCACCTTCTGCAGCAACTTTGCCTTTGCCTTTGTCTTGAATAATTTGATTTCCCTGACCATGACCACCATTACCACCATTTCCAGTGCCACCACCAGGATTTCTGAAGACTATCCCAGGTTGTTGCTGACTGCCAAATCTTTCACCATTGCCCCAGTTCCTCCTGCCATTTCTCATCTGTGTGAAGTTAGCCTTAAGAGTCCCTGGGCTGAGGTTTTGCTCAGTCCTGGTTTCTTGGCTGAGGAGCATGCTGTAGACCTCTGACAATGAAGGAGTTTCTGGCATATAGTTAATGTTAGTGACAACAGAGTCATATTCAGATCCTACTCCAGCTAAGACACACATAATAAAGTCCTCATCACTCATGTTATTTCCAGCTGCTCTGAGTGTGTTTAGGATAGTTTTCATCCTGGAGTAATAATCATGGATTGTAAGAGAGCCCTTTTTAGTGGTTTGAATCTGTGTCCTCAAATATAGGATTCTAGCTCTTGTTCTTGCACCATACTGATTGGTGAGAGTTGTCCAAACTTCATGTGAAGTAGAACAATCCACCACAGTGCCGAGGACACCCTCACTGAGAGATGAGAGCAACCAGCTCAAAAGAATGTGATCCTGTTTCTTCCAGATTTGATATTCTGGATTTTGGTGGGTAATGGTAGCTTGGTTAGGTCCAGGATTGGTGAAATATCTGGGGGGACATGTATAGCTTCCATTTATGAAGCCTTCGAGCTCATTTGCTCGTATGCTGGAGACCACTTGTGATCTCCAGAGCATGAAATTGTTCTGTGTTAGCTTGATGGGAGTGGTGAACACATATGTGTTGCTGGTGATATGTTGGGTAGGAGATGGGTTCATTATGGTCACATTTCTTGTGTTATTATCTGGATTCTGATTGTCGATATTTTCAGGTTGGTTTTGATTCAAATCATTTGGTTGATCATCTGGATTTTCCAGAGTTTGATCCATGTTTGTTTGTGAATTTCTGCTGCTTTCCATAGCTCAAAGTTGCTCTGATACCAACTTAAATTCTTATGAATTGCTTAAGTATGCAAGCAGAGCAGAAAGACAAACAACCTTTTCATATATTATGATGACATTAAAAAGATATACACATCCTTCACATATTTATACTAAACGTAAAAATGGTAGCTTGCTCAAAGGGAAAACAAAAATGAATAAAACAAAAGATTACAGCTGCACTAGCCAATCATTGAAAACATTCTAGAAACTCCAGCTTGCAGTATTCACGTGAAAATATTCCCCTGCATAACAGTTTTGCCAGCTCATTGAATACACCTCAGCTTCTTCATCAGCTGGCTGCTGGATATTACTGCTCAGGTGGTGTGCCAACATGGCCTTGGGGTCAATTGTTGACTCCTCTTCATAGTCTGAATTCTCAACAGGTATCATCCTCCATCAAAATCTTCTGCCATTGTCTCTCCCCTCCAAGAATCACTTATATATCGCTAGTGGGTTCCATGGTGAGACCAGCAAACATAAAGTAAAAAGCCTTATAATGCTACTGTAGATTTGATGGGCATGCCACCCGGCAGCTAATTATACTTGTCAATATATAAATGTAACATCTAGGGGGCCATGGAGATTTGCATAGTTTCTCGTCTAGTTTTTCCCAAACCCTTCTTCACCCTGTATAGGTTGTTGATCCCTTTGTCCAATCCTAAACGGCCTAATAAATTTAAATATCAAACAATCTAAGGAAATTCAATAATTAGAAGATTAAAAGAGAAAAAAAGATGCAAGCAATAGCCCCATGGGGGCAAAGAGGGTTGTTCATTCAGGCAATACGTTCAACAGTCAACCAAACGTCCTCTATTTTCAACTTTTTCTGTACTCAACCTCCCAATAAGCTTCTAACGAGCAACATAGAGCCAGGACTAGAAAAACCTAAGTGCTTATCTTTAAGAATTGAGAGGCTGCCGAGAGGAGAGCCTGTTGGGTCCGCATTTCAAAGCTGGATGCGCGAGGGCTTTCCCGTCCATCGAGGCGAAATTTTTCACTCTATAAATCGTTTGAGGAAGCTTCAACTGAACAAACGAGCTCTTGAGGTACAAATGTCTTTGTTTCTTTATGTACCTTGAGTGGGACACTTATAAAGCAATGCACATGTTTGTCTAAATGCTTGAGTGAGCTGTATTAGATGCTTTTATCATATATGTTACATTAGCTCGTTATTTGTGTTCGTTTTAAGAATTTATCATGTCATGTCCGTTTGCAGGAAACGAGTCTGTACACATAGTTAGTATGCATGAGCGTTGAACGGATTTAAGGCTAAGGTTTTTGCTTTTTTGCCAGGTGATGGAATGGGTGATTAGAGAGAGACCCTATAGGCCAAAAGAATTGGACTACTCTTATCTGTTGGAATTTACTATTAAAAATCATGGGATATCACAGGGTGAGAAGCTCTTTTGCTGCATCCCTAAGGATTATCAGAATGAGTTGCTTTATAACAATCTTGTTATTGCATGCTTGGACAAAGGCGTGATCAAGCTTTCCCTTGAATACATGAAGAAAATGCGGGTGTTGGGTCATTCCATTTCATACTTGGTCTTCAACCGCCTCATAATCCTCAATTCGTCTCCTGGCCGTAGGAAAACCATTCCGAATATCCTAAGGCAAATGAAGGCTGATAAGGTGGCACCACATGTTTCGACCTTCCACATTCTGATGAAAATAGAAGCTAATGATCATAACATTGAAGGGTTGATGAAGGTTTACAGTGACATGAAGCGGTCAGAAGTAGAGCCAAATGAAGTTTCTTACTGCATATTAGCTACTGCCCATGCAGTGGCAAGGTTGTACAGTGTTGCCGAAACCTATGTTGAAGCACTGGAGAAGTCTATGACGGGGAATAACTGGTCGACACTGGATGTCCTTATCATATTATATGGGTATCTGGCGAAAGGAAAGGATCTTGAGAGAATTTGGGCCACTGTGCAAGAACTCCCCAATGTTCGGTCGAAAAGTTATGTGTTAGCAATTGAAGCATTTGGTAGGATTGCACAGGTAAGTCGTGCTGAAGAGCTTTGGCTTGAAATGCAGTCAGTGAAACAGTTGAAGGCAACAGAACAGTACAACTCTGTGATATCTGTATATTGCAAAAATGGATTTATTGATAAGGCCTCTGGGCTTCTGAAGGAAATGAGTATGAATGGCTGCAAACCTAATGCCATAACTTATCGACATCTTGCTCTGGGTTGCTTCAAGGCAAATTTAGTGGAGGAAGGGTTCAAGGCTCTAGAGCTGGGGATGAAACTGATAACGACCAAAAAAGTCAGAAGCTCAACTCCATGGTTGGAGACAACCCTCTCAATAATTGAGATTTTTGCTGAGAAGGGTGATGTCGGGAATGCTGAGAATTTATTTGAAGAACTAAAGAAAGCTAATTACACCAAGTACACGTTTGTATACAATACATTGATCAAGGCTTATGTCAAAGCCAAAATTAATGATCCAAACCTCTTGAGAAGGATGATTCTAGGAGGCGCTAGACCAGATGCTGAAACCTATAGCTTATTGAAACTTGCCGAACAGTTTCAAAAGAAATGATAATCTGTTTATGACTGATGAATTTTATTTATTCTTTGCCACTGATTCTTACTCGAGACAAATTAAGTCTTATGTATTATTGTTGTATATTGAACAAATTATGATAGGCAAGATGGAGAAGGTTCTGCGGAATTTTCCCGTAAAGTATTGGGAAAGATGATTGAAATACATTCACAGATTATATTTATAATTCTGGCTGTACGCATTCAAAGATACAATGCTAGACATTTTTTCTGTTGCATGTTTATAGTTTTTGAAAACGAGTTTCATTGAACGAGCTTCTTAGTATGGCGCTTAACACAGATAGGATTCGTTAGAAGTGATAACCCAGAATTATGATGATGCACATTGCTGCCCATCATCATTGGCGTGATCTAGAACCTTCTTTTGGACCTGCTGCAATGGAACGTCTTGATTGCTTTACCCGTGCTTTTGTCCCTAACCACTATTCCAAAGCCATCATTTACCATTTTTGGTTTTTCTTCTCATTGGCAAAGGATATTATATGAGAACCCCAGGTTTAGAGGTTAAGTGCATGTTTTGATTAACAAATATCCATGTTCATTGTTTCCATCATAAGTTGGATAAGAAATTACAATCATCTTAGTTCAGATAGTGGAGGAAAAAAAAAATACTTCACTTGCAGTCACAACAACTCTTTTCAGGAAACACACCTCATGCAAATACCAGATCATTATACGTTTTCTCTTTCTTGATTAAAAACTGTTAGCCCTCAGAAATTGGTAATGAGGAAGAGCATACAATGAGCTTCCAAATCGTTAAAATGGCTAACATTATTATATGTTTCTTACAACCATTGAAAAAAGTGAAAATGATAGAAGGAACAAACCACGTAGTAACTCAAAAAAAGCAGAGATCAGAAAGAATTCTGGTTGACATTGCTCAGCTGCGGTAACTAAGGAACTCTGCAGCAGCTGCAATGGCACCTCCTGTGAGGGCATCCATCACAACCTTGTCCCTTTTATTTTTGCCAACCGCAGAGACCAAAGCCCCAGTGAAAGCACCTCCAATCATCGCGTTCTTCTGCAGTATATCCAAAGACACAGATAGCTGGAATTAGAATTATTGATTGAAAATCACTATCAAGAGAAACCTATAGATTAAACTTACCAGATTCTCGGAGTCATCAATACTCATGTTCTAGAACAATTTGCAAATAAATCACAATAGTTACAAGCGAGTCCTGGAGGAAATTATACTTTATAACATACCCAGTCTTTGGTGCCACGGACCTTCTCGACCCCATACTCCATGCCTACATAAACCCCGGCCACAGTTCCTGTTGGAGAATAAAAGAAAAACTTCAAATCATTTGCTCTCAGTACAGAATGATCTCAAAGGAGACAAGTTTCATAAACAACTACATGGCTATATATGCAATATGCTACATACTTACCCCAATATGCACCTTCTTTACACATCTTCTTCAACTGCAGAAACATCGTTCTCAATTGGTGAAAATGAATATTTAGCTCTTACAGATAAACATATTATTTAGTAAAAGAGGAAATCTACTAATCAGGCAATAGATATAGAAACACTCACTGCATGCTCAAGATGGTGACGGGAAAAGTTCCCTGCAAGAAAAATGCAATATTAGACCAACAACTCAATTTAGTGACAGAATCCCATTTGATGCGAGATAATCATCAATGCATTTACATCCGAAAAAAAGAAAAAAGAAAAAGCAATTTTTATATCAGTAGCAGTTTTTTTTTTAAAAAAAAGAAAAATAAAGAAAGAAAAGGAGGAGGAGGAGGAAATGACCTCCTTTAACAATATTATAAGTATCCTCAGCAACTGCTCTTGTTGCTGCAACCTGAAAAGGCCAAAAGCGTATAGTTTTGATGAAAAAGATTTGAACGATACAGAACAGCACATACGTAACAAAAAACGAAGAAATGTATCGCTGAAATTACAGCTCCGATCTTCAAGAAGCCATCGACAGTATGATTGAGGAAATCATTGCCCGTGTCTATTCCAACATCAACCCTTGGGGTTGTTAAAGCGCCTGCAAAGCTGCTCTTCGGCATTTTTACTCTTCTTCTCTGCTCTTGTTCTGTTTCTTCTTCACTCTCTCGGTTTCAGTGTATGAGATTCAGATGCATGCTGCTCTGATTTTCCTTTGTTAATATTGTCAAGTGGGTGACTGCCGACAGTTTTTCTTTTTTCTTTTTTAAATATATGCCGGTTTTATTGCTGAGTGACAGGCCCTCCTCTCGAAGGAGTCTCTGCCACCGGGAGTCACTCATCTCCAAACGACTTGTGTCACTCATCTCCAAACGACTTGTGTCACGCATACGTGCGTCGTGTTACTACTGGGTGAGTGTAAATGCATTTCCTGTAGATTTTTGCATTTTTACTTCTATACTTGGTCTGATTCTGTGATTTTTTGAACAAATAGTTAAGGAAATAATGAGCTGATATGCTTACGAGGTAGCAGCACATGGCGGTATGTAATTAGGTTGTCATATTATCAAATGGTATCCGCACAACCTAAAATTTCTTTCGTGATGTGTACTTGAACGGCCACGCTCTCCCACCATAATCCGAATCTGCTTGCCAACTCACCGTGCGTCACACGGCTTTTCTACTTGCCTTGCTTTCGTGCTCGCCACGTGCACGCCCATCTTTCCGCAAAGACTTGGCACAAGGCTACAAGCCAAGCCGCGACACTCGGCCCATCCGGCCTAACGTGGTGACACTGTGATCGTGATTTTGGACAAAGAAAAATGATATTTGACCACTAACAAAATATTATCATAATAGAAGTATAGTATTACAGTATGAACAGTACTAATGCTTTGTGTAGTATTATTTGTGCATAAATAAGATTCTGTTTTCTATCTTGGTGGTGTTTAGATGGTGATCAAATATTAGTGCTATTTGAACAAATCACTAATAGTGCTTTAATCATTCTCATATCTCATGAGTTGAACTTGTATATCTTACATGTTTAGAAACATAGCAGCTAATAATTACAAACAAAATCACTTAGTAAGAATTGTTTCGGCCACAATACATAACAACGTATCGATATGGAACCTAACCCTAATGAAACATCTAAAAGAACTCACAAGCAGTGGCTAGAATTAGAGCTGAGTGACGTGTCACTTCCCTATAAAACAACTTGTGAAGTTTACTGTGAATATGTGAGTACTTTTTAAAAAATTTGAACTATGTTACACTATATTTATATTTACAATTGTTACAATTTGAAGTTCTATTGCGTTAGTTTTATGCTTGGATATCTGACTCAAAATGAGTTCAATTTTTTTTTTTTTTTCACAGACCACATAAATAGTCTGGAACCGCAACTTATTTAAAGGTGGTTTATTTATTTATTTATTCAAGTGGTTCCATTCCAACTTCCGAAATGTATGTGATATATCAGTGTTATGAGCATTTGGCAACTCTCACCATTCCTCCCGCTCCATATTGCCCAAGAGCTACAGGCCTCAACTTGTGGGTTTCAGGGAAAAGTGGCCCTGAGTATGGGATTGGGCCGGGTTGCAAGGCTCGATTGATTATGAAACAATTGGAAAAATATTTTTTTTTTTTCGTTTTTTATTTATGGAGGAAAAGATCAAAGGAAGTTGAGAGAAAGAGAAAGGAAAAGAGGAAAGAGAGGAACACGAGACGACAACGTATTGGTGACTGAAGTATAAAAGAGGAAAGAAAAGCCCTCTTTCCCAAAACCCTACCTCTGAGTTCTCAGTTCAACAACATTCAACACAGAAAAGGAGCCGGAATGGACAAGAACATGTTGGCTGGACTTGACGGTCTTCCCGAACAGGACAAGGCCAGAATGGCTGCCATGATCGACCATCTTCAATTACGGGACAGGTTTTGATTCTTTTCCCACTTTGCCCTTTTAGTTTCTCTTATTTTCCGTTTCTATATATCCTGTTCGTGAATCTACCGTTTCTTCCTTGATTGAATTAAAAAAAAAAATTTTATTATATCGCAATCCAGATGAATTATCTTGCCGTTTTTCGTTAAAAAGGATTCCTTTCTTTGTTTTAGCTTATTTTTGTGAAACTCGACTTTGGGATTTAGTTTTGGTTTTCATTTATGGCTTTGCATGTGAAATTTGTGTAATGCAAGTTGCAAGCTTAGTTTTTGTCCTTGTGGCTTGGTTGACATGTGAAGCTAAAGCAGACTAATGTACTCCTTAAAACCAGGCCAGCATTTGTGTTGCATCTGGACGTTTTGGGTACTACATTTGCTTATATATGGTGATTGCTCATTGATATAGTTTAACTAATTTGAAAAGGACATCTTAGTCATGTGGGGGTTTTAATCTTATCATTTTAAATAACAATCTGTATGATGTGTGCTCGAGACCTTGGAGACTATAAACAAGCGGCTTAAGGGATTTAGACTGTCCTTCCTGTAATTTAAGGTCTTTGAAGAGTTCTGTTATTTTTTAATGAGTTTTTCTGCTTCATATTTTCCTTGAAGTAAGATAGTTTTACTACTACCATTATTATTATTTTGTTTTTCTGCTACATTCTGGTCCTTCATGTTAAGTCATCAAGTTTGAATTATATGATGGGTTTGAAAGTTATAGACTTTTTTTGCTAAGTTATTATTTCTTAGTAATCTGCAGAGCTTCACTTTTGTAATACTGGTTTCATGATTGGATTTAACATCTGTGAAAATCGTTTTGGTGAAGCCAAAAGTTGGTTCTCCTTAAAACCAATGCAGCATTTGCTGTGCTGTGTTTGGACGTTTTGGGAACAAAATTTGCAAATCAGTGCTATCCTTTTTCTCCTTTTGGTGATTCTTGTTTCAGATTTGATTTTGCACCCATGTTAAGATTTCTGTTAGAGAACCGAGACCGTCGTTAGAGTGAAAGCCCTAAAAGTATGCAGTCGTCATGCATCCTATTGTGATTCCCATTACAGAACATGTTTTGCGCTTGTTAATGTGTACTTTGGTTTATTTGTTCTATATGCCTCAATCTATCAGTTTTGCCAGTTTCTACTATATTGGGAGCTTCCATATATTTTTCTTGTTAAGTTTTAGCTTGTTGAACTGCTTTGGAAACATCAAATTCTTCTCTAATCTACTCTCTGGCACAGATGTTGATCAAGTGTTCTATTTCTTTTTATCTTTGAATCGAATGTGTAGTTTGAGGATGTACAACTCCCTTGTGGAGAGATGTTTCAACGATTGTGTGGACAACTTTACACGCAAGACCCTACAGAAGCAAGAGGAGACCTGCGTCATGCGTTGTGCTGAGAAATTTCTGAAGCACTCAATGCGCGTTGGCATGAGGTTTGCAGAACTCAATTCACAAGCAGCTACACAAGAATAGTATCCCCAGACGACCATTAACGGCGCCAAGAAACCATTTGGTTTATTCCTGTAGAATTTCTTTTGGATCAAATTAGTGGCTATTAATTTTCTGCTTTTGCCATCAGTGGAAGCCCAAGTTTGCGGTAGGATTCATAATCATCGTCTGAAAAATCATTTTTACACATTTTATCATGGCTTCACATATTGAATAATTGAATCAAATATAACGGAATTCCATCTTAGAATGTAAATGAAATTGAGTCAAGTGCAGCAGCGGCCAAAGATGCGCTAACCTCGGTCAAATTCAGTGTTTGAATAATTTTTCTGTTGTGGTTATATTATCTATCATGCCTATCTATATTCTGATTGATGATTGCGTATATAAAATTGTAGATAGTTAAATGTGCTGTTATGTTATGTTATACGCCTGATAACATCGAAGGATTTTTGCACCATGTACGAACGGAAGATTGCTTCTTCCACAACTTGAAAGCTATGCATTATCACCCTGATTTCATAATTAAGAATCTCAAGGAATCCAACCATCGTGTTACATCGTGGTAGGAATTTCCAGATGAAAGAGATTAATAAGAACATGTACAACAGAACTTAAATAAACACAGCAAGCAACCTCAGTATGTAAAACATAGCGTAGAAATTTATTAATAGCAAATCCGGTGGCAAAAACAAATGGGCAACATAACTACATAAGCATTCAATTTAAACAGCGAAACTAGATATGTAACGCTCTAATCAGCTCAGTCACAAATCAACAGGACACAAATCACAAGAGAGAACACAAAGTTTCCTTTCATCCTACTACGAGGAAAAAAATGACTTTTAATTCAAAGCGTTCAGACAGATTACAATAAACTGTTGTCGTGGTTTGCCTCCATGATAGGTTCCATCACGGAGAAGCTACATTACCGACCGTCACATCCATATTTTCTCATCCTGGCAAAACCAACAAATATTAACTATGAGGAGTTGAAATGTGATAATATGCAGATTCAACAGTGAGAATCATTATCATTTGTTCTTAGAATAAGATATACATCAATGGATTACAATCAAACCTATAACAAATGCTTCAGAATGAAAATTAATAAATTCATAACATGAAGTCTGCAGATACCTTCCTAGGAAGTCTTTATTCATAATCTCTGTGGTGGCGATTCCGGCTCTTCTTGTTAGACCTCTTTACACCCCTTCCAACTCGTGAATCATCCGAACCACTTGCATCAGAATCAGATGGTGTCACAGACCTTCGGCTCTTGCGCTCATACCTTCCACCAGAATCCTCGGATGTACCAGAATCAGAATCATTTGCATGTCTATGACTTCTCCTCCTCTTCTTCTCCTTCCTACTCTTCCTCCTACGGTGTTGACGTTCATCCTCTTCATCTGAGGACTCATCCCTCTTCCTCCTCTTCTCTCTTCTCCTCTTCCTCTTTGTCTTATTTTCATCCTCATCCTCTGAATCACTATATCTCCTCTTTCCACTCCTCCTCTTCTTAGACCTCCCCCTCTTCTTCCTCTTTCCTGACTCTGAATCTGAATCTGAAAAACTTTCATCTGAATCATCCCTTTTCTTCTTCCCCGACGATCTCCCTTTATTGCTAACCTTCTTCCCAAGCCTTGCAGCTATAATCCTCTCCATCTCTGAATCTGCATCTGAGTCTGAACTTTCGCTCTCCTCTTCTTCATCCTCGTCACTGTCATTCTCACTCTCAACCTTACCTTTTCCGTTCAGCTTCCCCACCTTCCCCTTAATTTTATCCAACTCAGACAAAACCGCAGCCTGAATTGCTTCCTGGTCTTTTTCCTTATCTTCCTTAACACTCAGAAAGTTCCTGCACTGAAATGTCAAGTGCCCAACACGACCGCATTTCTTGCAAGCTCCACGAGCCTCGTCGGCATTGGTATTAGTTATGCGGGCAAGCGCTAAAAGACCTTGGTAGCTGTTGTACGGATTATCAGCATCTGGTTCATTGCTAGAGGGTTTCGGCTGTGCTGAATTCTTGGAGTCATCTTTGTTTGGTGCATAAGGGTCGTACCCAATGGCACTTTGCCATATACCGTGAGTTTGCAGGGCTGCACTACTGTGAACCCTATTGTTCGCGGGCATGCGAACTCGTCCAGCGGTGGCCGGCATATTGAAGTATCGTACTTACCAAATCTGGATGAAGAAATAAAAGTTAGCAGCGGTTAGGATTTTGAATTCAGTAAATCAAATTCAAGAAATTTCTATCATTCTGTTGTAAAGTAATTTCAATTACAACATCAACTCAATCCCCAATCCAACAAACTAAGAACAAAAGAGGAGAAAATACCTTACGCTCAATCATACAGAACCGACAAAACAAAGAACATGAAATAACAAAATAAAGATTAAAAAAAAAACTCAATATTGGGTTTCAAGATAATTCATCTGGAGATGGATCTTACCTGTGCCGTGATTGATTCGAAATCCCTAATCGAAGAGCTACAGTTGTTTTTTTCTTTTTTTTTTCTCCCCCTCTTTTGTTTCTGAATTCACGAGATTCCTTTTTCGTTTATGTTAAAACAAAAGTCGGTGGACCAAGCAAGGGACGAGACGGCACCGTTTATCCGAGGGAAAAAAACGACAACGTGTCGGTGGTATAAAATTAGGATGCGGAAATTTGTGTGTGTGTCAGTGTGTGTACATACACATATATAATATGTACGGAACTAAAGAAAATAATTCCTAGAATTAGACAAAATCGCATAGATCTGTCAAAGCCTAAAAATTGTTAGCAAATCCGAGCCTCCTAAAACAAACAACGAAACTATATCTAATTTTTTGAAACTTAATTTGCTACATATCATCGAGCTAAAGCAATTTAGTGTTTTGTGCCCAACTTTGAAAACAAAAGAAAAAGAAATTGTGATGAATATATAATAACGAAATTGAAAAAAAAAAAACCCCCCCCTAAGATTCCTACAAATTCATATCATTATATAACACCAAAATTCGTGACAGTTATATACACACTCTGTAAACTCAAAAGTACGCATCGGTAATTATGTCTTCTGGTTCTGCTACGGTGCTAACTATGTCTATTTTTGTGCCATATGTATCGAGGGCTCGCACCGAATTTGTGGTTGGTTAAGGATTAAAAAACAAAAAATAAATACATAAATAAAGATATTCTTGCCTTGTGTTTTTAGACATTGCATCGACAAATTTTCTAATTCCAGAGAATAGCTATTTCAGCATTTTTAAAATTTTATTTTTATCACTTGGGTTACGGTAAAGTTTTAACTTTTTAATTAATAACTCATTTCATCAAGAGTGTTAAAATAGTAATAAAAAAATATACTGTTAAAAGATAAATGCGATACTTTTACATATAAATTTAATTATTGGAGGGGTTGGTCTATTTAAACCCATTAATTTTTTTAAACTAAATTTTTTATTGTGAAAATATAATTTAATCAATTACTTATCTTACGTTATCCTCTCTCCCTACATCTCCTTCCCTCATCAAACATTTATTGTTATATATGAAGTGAATATTGAAATTTAATAAACAAAATTGCTAAAAAATTAATAAACTATGAATTAAAATAATAAGTTCCAATTTGATAATTATTTTATTCTAAAAAATGGATGTTGAAAGGAAATTAATAGTTGAAATAACCCCACTCTCAAAATATCATATTTGCCTTTCCAACAATGTGCACTTATCTTTCTAACAACGGTTTTTTATTTTTTATAGGAACAGTGGCTTTATTTACCGCGTAAGATGGCCTCATGGTATTTTAAGTACCAGTAATTTATAGAAAAACAAGTTCTTCCGAGAAAAAAATTTTGTTATTGAAAAGATGATAAAATTGAAGAAAAAAAATTATGACAAATTACTAGGTGCGCGCCTTTTTTAAAAAAACTTTTTTTATTTTTTTATTTTCTCTTTTTAAAATTTCATTTCATTTCATTTTATTTTATTATTTGGTTGGGCTATCCCTCCTTGAATCCCCCATTTGTAATAACAAGTTACCGTATATATTTTTTTAAAAATTTTGTTGTGATCAAACAATTCCAATACCTGATCGGAATATATAAAGTTTCCTGAACTATGGTTACAATGATTTCCAATTCCTAATCCGGAGTAGGATTGTTGTCACTTACAATATTATAAATAAGATACTAATTAATCAGAAATATTACTCAACTGTCCCATTCACTCAAATTTGTTACTTTTTCTTAACTGTGAAGCTAGAAGCCATGCCCTTTGCCGCAACACCCTCTACTTGTCCCAACGATGAAGGCTTAAGATTGTTAGTTTTAACCACACCCTTGGTCATATCATCCGTGGTTTGTTTAATTCTCTTCTTATTCTATATATCCTACTATTTATTCACGCAACTCTATAGCAGTCGAATTCAAACGCAGAATCAAGATATCGAACAGGGATTATCCTCACAGCAGCAGCAGCAGCAGCGGGTGATCATTAATAGTACGGAGTACAAAGTGAAGGAGGATCCGAGGGCTTCCAAGTTCAAGAAAGTCTCATGGACAGCTTTCAAACGAGATATTATTAACAATAAAAGCCATCAAAATGATGATGCCGTCAATAAGACGAGTACTTGTGTTATATGCTTGGAGGAGTTTAGGGACGGTGATGAGTGTAAGGTTCGTTCAAAGTGCAATCATATTTTCCATCAAACTTGCATGGATGACTGGCTGGACGATCATTCTACTTGCCCGCTTTGTCGTGGTCGTGTACGGCGTATCGCTTGGCCTTCTGTTACTACTGCTGATGATTGGAGTCCCGACTAATTGTCTAATAATTACTCCACGTTTTGTTTTTCACTTTCCGAATCCATTATAAGTCTTTTGTTTGTGATGATTATCTAATTTTCAGTTGTTTTTCTCTAATATCACTCTGAATTTTAAGTGTTCATTGTTTATAAGAGAATTTGTGTTATTAAATATAATTTTTTCGCAAGGATAGATATCAAATGAATATTTCCCTTGTAATGTCATACGAATATTAATTAGGAGAAGTAAATAGGGGCAATTTATTCTGTTGACATAGACCTCCATATCACTTAGCGATGGTTAAAAATTGCCACAAGCACGGCACCTATTATGTTAGGATCAGGCGACGGGTCTAATTTTACTCTCGCTTTATAAAAAAAGATTAGGTCTGGATATAATTTTTTATACCTGTTGATTGGGTGGGCTAGTATGGGTATAAAACATTGATACCCATATCTGCTTATTGAACCTATTTGACTATTGACTTTTTTTTAAATTAAAAGTTAAAATTAACAACTAAATGAAATAAATATTAAAGAAAAAAATTAAAACCATAAAACATAAAAGATTAGCACTTAGTAGCTTAATAATCGGAACAACCGTCTAATACGATGTTATACTAAACATTTACTTTGAGATTTTAATCATTCAATGGACTACTATATTATTTAAAACCTTATCCTAACTAGGAATAAATAATAATAAAATAATGTTTAAATTAAAGGTCAGTTGTAAGGAGTAAATGATGGACAAAGAAATAATAAAGTGGAGAATTTTATTCTCAACCTAGATCTTTTGTAATGCATTGATTAAAATTGAACACAATAGCTATCCAATTATGAGGAATTCCCAACCCATACCCGTTCAAGCCTACAGTGGACAAGAATATCTTTTACCAAATAGATAATTTCAACTACAATTTGTAATTTCAACTTATTACTGTATGCTAAATTACACCTAGTTTCTAAGAGGCGATTAAAGATCTTTATTCCAAGCGATTTTGGACCTGCGTTGACAGTTAATGAAATTTTGCTACCAGTACACCTAGCCTACTTGTAGCAGCATTTTCACTTTCCCCTTACATGCGGTTTACATACTTGTCGATATTAAAGAAGAAAATTCGGTAGCATTGTCACAGTGAAATGACATAAATCCTTCAGAATCTAATTTCCAACAAACGAGAAAAGTTACAAATCGTTAATTTCCAGTTCAATTTATTCAAATATTTAGACTCCACTATATAAAATACCAATTCCATAAATACATAGCATACTTAAATATAGTTAACATGTTTTGTTAGTTTCTAAATTTATTTTTCTTACTTATGAATTAGGTGTTTGTCCTAGTTAAAAAAAAAAAAGTAAAGTTTTAACATAAGTATCAACTGAATCTTTTAGAATCTTGATTCTCATTGTTAAACCAGAAATAAAATGGGCTAGTTAGGACCCAAGTAAATTTAGTCCTTATAAAGCCCATGAATAGATGGACAAACCACCCATAATAAAATTCCTAATTAGTAAAGTTTCAAGACTTAAAAGGTTTCAAGACCTAAAAAGTTTTAAGGTACGAGGATCCTATCATAAGACAAACCACTTAGGATAAATCTTCTATGTGATAAGGCTCTAAAGTCTAAAAGATTCTAAGGTCCTATGATCCTATCCTAAGACAACCTAAATAACATAAACCTTTCAGATGATAAGGCTCCAAGACCCAAAAGATTCTAAGGTCTTAGGATCATATTCTAAGACAAACAACTTAGAATAAGCTTCCTGCGAGGAAAGGCTCCAAACCTCAAAAGGTTCCAAGACCCTAGGATCATATCCTATAACAAATCACCTAAGATAAATCTCCTAAATTCTAAGGTGCCTATGATCTTAGAGTCTTAGGAAAAACATCTTAAGGTAAAAACGCTTCTTCCTTTAATCCATAGACAAACTAGCATATCTATTTGTCAATCAAGATGGGTACAAGAAGATAAGTACAACTAGATGTCATGCGAATAACGACACTTGCCATCAAAGTTACTAAGACTCAAGTTAAATTAATTTTGCCTATAAATATCTCCTCAATTCTCACCAACAGATAAGGAAAAAATGGACTCAAGAGGGGAAATACTGACTTTCTCTTTCTAAATTTGTATTTCTAAAAATCCAATGATTAACTTGACTATCAGAGAGTTTACGCAGGTAAAGCCGACCTTCTAATTTTTTTCTTATTTTTGCACAGTATTGTTGGATAAGAGCATTCTCATCTCCTAAAAAAGTGGGCTCTGAAGAGGAGATTCAAAAGCTCATTAAAATTAGTAAATTCATTATTGTCGGGTCCAACAAAAAGGAACCCCAATCTTAAAAAGGCTATCCTTGATTGGAATTACAACTTAGTAAGGTTGGACAAAATTTACACCTACACCCATTTATGAGTAATAACTTTGGAAAGCTTTAATTTCCCTAGTCTCAATTAGGGTTCTCTCAAAACCATGTCCATTCCCCCTCATCTCAGCGCTCCTCCTCCTTTTAATGATTTTGGATCCGGAGAGTACACAAATAATTATCTCTCCATTTGTTTTAATGTAAATTGCGTTGATTTTAATTTGTTTATAGAGAATGTCTTATCGTCTTATGTGGTGCTAACACTATTGTCATCACGTCACCATACAATATTACAAGAGCAAAACATGATAAAATCAGTGCCAATTTATGCACTTAATTGTAGAATAAGATAAATCGACATCGATATTATATTGTTTCTGTCCACACTTTGATCTCATCATTATTTTTCATGTTAGGTATGTGCATAGTCATACACATCGAATTAGAGTCCCAAAAAAATCCGTTGTAAGAGCAAGAGCAGTTGGCATAGTTTCAAGAAGTGTATATCCCTTCCCCCTTTTCCCAAGCGTTATAAGTTCATTATGTTTTGGGAAATTATCATTTGTATACCCTTAGTTTACTCCATTATAAAAAATACTACAATACTTTGAGGGTGTATCAATCGTCCACCATAAGTTGACAAAATGTATTAGCTGACCACCAAACCGTTAATTGCCGTTTAAGTATGATGACGTCAGAAGGGTAATTTGGTCTTTTCATATGATACAAGTGATAATTTAAGGGTATACAAGTGATAAAAAGAGAATTTAAGGGTATACAAGTGATAATTTTCAAGGGTAAAATCGTTAATTCGCTGTAACTCCGTTAACTTTCAAACGACAATTAACGATTTGGTGGTCGGCTGATACATTTTGTCAACTAAGAGTGGACGATTGATACACCCTCAAAGTGTTGTATTTTTTTTTATAACAGAGTAAATATAGAGTATATGAAAGATAATTTCCCTTATTTTTGTAATATTCTTGTTTGCTGTATTTTGTATACTCAAAATTAAAATAAATAAAAATATAATCATATTATGTTTTCGTTTGCTATATCAAGAATATGTTCGCATAATTATGTCATCACCACAATTAAGGTTTAATGAGCCCAACTTGGTTCGATTTTGAAATTCTAAACCGTTCAGCTTCGATTCAGTTATGATCCGAACCGTATGACGCCCCACCCCTAAGATTATTCCATGTGACTATTTTAAGTAGCAAAATTTGAGATATATTTATTAGTAAGAGTGATGATACAACCACAAACTCTTGTACAAATTTATCTTATACAAATTAATGTGATATTAATTTATTGATTGAATAAAAATATAAAATAATAAAAATAAATCATGTAAACTAAAAAATATTTAATTCAACCAATGAATTAATAACACATTAATTTATACAAAAATTTATAACTATAGTATTACTCTTTTAGTAATATAGATCATGCCACCTTTCTTACCTAATTATATAAAACCCACCTCTAATTATTCATTTTATAAAGCTTGTACTTTACTTTGTCATGTCAACTAGCCTGTAAGGTAGCCAAAAGCCCAAATAATAGAATACACATAAGTAAAAAATAATACAAGGTACAATTAAGCACTACACCATGCCTACCAAAAAAAATTAAAAACCATCAGGCAAAGACAACATCAAGGCCCAATTTTAAACCCAATGGCGGAAGCTATGCCTGTACATAACGATCCTCTTACAGGTTTTAAATTAGAAAAAGAAGTTGAATAAAAGCTACGACAATAATCTCTATAACGGTGCACAATCCCGTTGAGATTCCCGCCACCGACTTTTCCAATTTTAGAGCTTTTCCTTCCACATGGGTATAGTCACATGCCTCGTAACCTGCCCACCACCGAAGAAGCAAAGCAACCCCACTTTTTAGCTTTATTTACCAAATAAATTAATAAATTTTATTAATTAATTAAGGAATGCACATAGAAGTTGTGTACTTGGGTCGGCTGAAGTGAGGACTCCTGTTTTGTTGAAATCACAAGCATAGTCATGAAGCCCGTTGGCCTGATAGAAGGCGTTCATGGCGTATGCTGCGTGTGACCGCACATTGTTCGGATTGAAGCAGGGCCCACCGGCTTGTATAGGCTTGCAATCCACGCCAGTGCCGCACACGTAGTCTATGTTTGCCTGCAGCGCTGCATCCGAGGCGTCTGATTTTGGCACGCACCATTTCCTGCCCGTGACCGCGCCTGATGGCGGTTTTGCAACTGGAGCTTCGGTGGGAGGTCTTCCACCTGGTGCTTTCGCGGGACCCTGTGCCTTGAATAAAAGATCAAAATCAACTGTTCAAATTGATTCGACTTTCTTAGAACCAAGATTACGTGTTGTTTTTTGCTTGCACTTTTTTGACACTGAGAAGACGCGGGAATTTTTATAATTTTTGTGACGAATATAGCCCTTGAAAACTTTACATCAAAGACGTAAAAGAAACAAATAAAAAAAATCTGTGAGTGGACCGTGGACAGCGGACAGCTAAGGCTTGTACGATCTGTCGTCCACCAAAGCATATACAACATTTTCAATTCAAAGTAAAGAAAAGGCTGCAGGGGTGTAAGAATGACGATGCATACGTGACCGGGTAACATTAACGGATAAAAGACAAATGGGACGACAGTACATTCAAATTACGTGGCAATCCACTATTGGTTAAAGATAAAGACCAGCACAGTCAATAAAAAGAAGTAAAGAACCGACTCCGGTGAAAACCCCATTCACACACTCAAGCTACTTTTCAAGACTCATCTGTAAATCTCTGAGATACGCATAATTTACAAAACTACCCTCAATAATATTTTACGAAAGAAAGCTGCAGAAGAAGGATTTATACCTGTTTATTACGCAAAATGCCCACATCATAAACCGGCGTAAAATCGGGTTTAAACAACCCGAAATTCTGCTCCGATATGGATGGTTTCAGGTTCTCGTTGAATAAGGCGAAAATGTACACCTCAAAAGTCCTGTTAGGCATCAGAGGCGTTCCTTTTCCAGAGTTCACGTGCTTCACGAGATTCCCATTATACGACAGCGCATTGGCCAAGTTCGACTCCGGCTGGTTCGGGTCGCCCGCCGACGGCCACCCAGTTTCCCCAACCACAATGTCCACGTCTTCGTACCCAACTTTCTTCATAGCCGAGTAAACAGCATCAAGCTGGGCGTCAAACATGTTGGTGTAATTCTTCCCAGTGGCAGGATCAAAAACGCCGGCGTTTGGTTTAAACAAGGCGTAGTTGAGCGTCTGAGGCTTGAACCCAAAATACGGGTAGGGGTTAACCATAAACGGGGATTTAGTCTGTCTGTGGAACTCGAGAATCCTAGCAAAGATAAGCCTATCGTAACCTTTACGGAACCTTCCGGTACTCGGCGGCTCAGAGGTTGATAAAATCCCCAGGGAATGAGGTGTCGACACCTGGACGCTGCTCAGATTGGCAGCATCGAGAGCTGATTTAAGAGTTCTCATGGCGGGCAGGAGAGAAGCGATGAGGACTTTATCCGACGTGGCCAAGATTTCGTTGCCGAGGACGATGTATCTGAAGATGGTCTGGGGGTGATGCGGCAGGATGTTGTTAGCGACCCAGGACTGGGCGGCGGGGAGTTTTGCGAGGGCAGGTATGTCGCCGTTGCCGACTGTGACGGTGACGGGGATGTTTGTGTGGGCGAAGGCGCGGAGGAATTCGGGGTTGGCGTCGAAGAGCTTGACGCGGTCTATGGTGGTTTGGGTTTTGAGGAAATTGGCTACTTGCTGAGGTGGCGGGAGGTTGTTGGCGATGGCGCCGTAGTTGACTCCGATGGAGTCAGCGGCGGAGGGGGTGATGGCGTTGCAAGACAGGGAGAGGAAGAGGAAGAGGAGGAATTGAGAGAGTTTAGTAACAGTAGCAGCCATGATTTGAGAAGCGAAGGAGACAGTGAAAGGGGGAGCTTTGTGTCCGTTTTATGTTTTTGTGTGAGAGAGTGGTGGGTACGCGCTTTTGTTGGACGGTAGTGGGGGCCATTGGAGATTCTTTGATTGAATGATTGTATCAGGTTATGCGACGCGCCGTGATGATGGTGGAGCTTCAGACGTGCGAAAGTGGGTTATTGGGTGATGTTGGAATATTTAGAAGGGCTGCCGCTGATGTTGGGCCAGGCCGATGTTTAATAAAAGCAACGAATACGTGGAGAGAGGGAATTGAATGGAAAGTTGTTGGAATTTATTAATCGCGTCAAACTAGTCCCTTCAAAAAAATAAATGCTTACTAATTGAAGATTATTTCATGCAAAATTTTAGGCGCGCACACACACACACACACATACATGCATATGAAAGGGATTCATTAAGTAGGCTTTTAGGGAAATCGCTTTGTTTTGGTGGTTCTATATGGTTTTTCTAAATTTTTCTTCTTGTGATTTTTTTATTTTGATTTTTTTTTTCATTTGGGTCGTGTTGTGTTGGTGGTAGTGTGCGTTGTTGTTGCGAACACTACACTAGATTCTTCTTTGAATTAAAAGGTGATTTTCACCTATTTGATAATTTAATATGTGGAGCCATTTAGTCTACTTTCAATTTTATGTCTTAAAAGTTAATCAATATCTAATCATCTCATCATCACACAATGAATTAGATGAAATGGCTATCAGTATGTCCCACCAATTGAAATATAAATTTTGCACTGTAAGTATAATATTATTCCTAGTTAAATTTCAATCACTTACTTTTATATCGAAAAGGCATGATATTAATTATTTGAGAGAAAATTGTTACACTTGACTTCCAACCAAAATTTGAAAGATGTTGGATTTAAAATGATAGAACCGTCCACTCAAAACAGAAATAGGTTAAGATGTTAATATATTTTCTCTGTCGTATATATATATACTTGTCGAACTTTTGTTTAAAGAGCCTCGGTATATTCATGAGATGAACAACTCTAGACTTTCTCTTAGTTTGGGAACTCACAATCAAGGTCCAATCAAGGTCCAAGACTACTTCTATTATGTTAACGGTTGAAACTCGTTAAAGCCTTGATGAATAATAATTAATAATAAACTCCCATCATCATAAAAAAAAAAAAAAAAAAAAAAACTCCAGTCATCTACCTTAAGATTAAGGAGAGAAGAGTTCGACAACTCAACTAATGCACCATTAGCGAAGTTTGAACCTTACTTCACACTACACTAAATTTTTTTAGAGTTGATTTTTTGATACAATGAGCTCTTGCAAATCTGAACCATTAATTACAAATTTAATTAGTTTGCTAAGTAAATAGAGCACCAGTTCTATATGGGGGACTCACGCAATGGCTTCGAACTACTTACGCATCAAACGAAGAGGTGCACGGTAGGTAATAAAAAGGTATAAATGCCTACATGCAAACCACGAGTAGCAAGCAATCAACAGTCAGAATGGCACAGAGGAAGCAAGGTGAAGGTCAAGCTCTCACTCTTAATCTAATATCAAGAATGGCGAAACTCCCACCACTCAAAGCCTTCTCACTCTTCAACTGGGCGAGTCGGCAAGGCCTCCAGCACACCCCACAGTCGATCTCAATTATCCTCCGCCTCCTACTCTCAAAAATGAGCTCCCATTCCCACGCCGCTGCACAAACCCTCATTTTAAAAATAATCTCCGGCCGCATTACCTCTTCATCATTCACTCCCCGTTCTCTCCTCTGCCACTTAACACAATTGTTCCCATCAAGCTCAAACCCAGTAACAAAATCCCGTCTTTATGAATCTATCATCGATGCCCACTTAAAATCTCGGTTATCAGACCAAGCCCTGTTTTATTTCCATCAAATGCTTGATTCGGGTGTTAGACCCAGATCAAACACTTTTAACAGTTTGTTAATCTTTGTTATTAAATCTTGCTCTTTCCACAAGGGTTGGTTGTTTTTTAGTGAGAAAAGGTCTAAAGTTGAATTGGATGTTTATAGTTTTGGGATTCTGATTAAGGGTTGCTGTGAGGCTGGTGATTTGAACAAAGCTTTTGAGGTTTTGAATCAATTGGAGGAGATGGGGTTCTCTCCTAATGTTGTTATATACACTAGTTTGATTGATGGGTGTTGTAAAAATGGTGATATTGAGAGAGCTAAAATGTTGTTTCGTAAAATTGGGGAGCTGGGTTTGGTCGCTAATCAACACACCTACACGGTTTTGATTTGTGGGTTATTCAAAAATGGGCTTAAAAAAGATGGTTTTGAATTTTATGAAAAAATGCAGCTCAATGGGGTGTCACCTAGCTTGTATACGTACAATTGTTTGATTCATGAGTACTGTAATGAGGGGAAAGTAAATGAAGGGTTTAAATTGTTCGATGAAATGCGTCATAGAGAAGTGGCTTGCAATGTTGTTACGTATAATACTTTGATTTGTGGGTTGTGTAAAGAGATGAGGGTCCAGGAGGCTGAGAGATTATTGGATCAAATGAAAATGGCTGGTATTAGTCCAAATGTGATCACATACAACAAGCTAATTGATGGGTTCTGTGATGCTGGAGAAACGGACAAGGCTTTCAGATTATTCAATCAACTAAAGTCGAATGGTCAGTCTCCATCGGTAGTGACTTACAATGTTCTAATTAGAGCTTTTTCGAAGGCAGGAAATTCGAAAATGGCTTCTGATTTAGTTAGGGAGATGGAGGAGAGAGGCATAACTCCTTCTGAAGTGACCTATACAATACTAATTGATTCATTTGTTCGATCTGATGACATGGAGAAAGCATTTGAGATGTATTCTTTGATGCAGAAGTCTGGTTTCAGCCCTGATGTGTACACTTATGGTGTTTTAATTCATGGATTGTGTATGAAAGGCAATATGAAAGAAGCTTCAAAGCTGTTTAATTCAATGTGGGAGACAAAATTGGAGCCAAATGATGTCCTGTATAATATGATGATTTTTGGGTACTGCAAAGAGGGTAACTCCTATAGGGCGCTAAGATTGCTTGGAGAAATGAATGAGAAAGGACTAGTTCCAAATATAGCTAGCTATAGCTCCACCATTGGTGTCCTTTGCCAGGATGGGAAATGGCCGGAGGCTGAGGTTTTATTGAATCAGATGTTGAAGTTGGGTTTAAAACCATCGGTTTCTTTACATAATATTCTCTATAGAGCCAAAAATAATATAGAATAGAAGATTTCAAGACTCATTGTCTCTCTAAGGCGGTATATATTCATTGCTGAAATCGACGGAGTAAAGCCACTAATGTCAATGCTGAAGCTCGTTTTTGGAAAATGGTAAAAGTCAATCACATTTTCTATCTCTGATTTATACACTTCAAGTATTACAGTATGCATTTTGAAATATGCCATACATTTTGTCATTGTCATTAGAACTTACAATTTGTTACTTTTTCCCACTTTGATATTCAGAACAGTTCAAGAAACTACCAAAGCTCGTCAAATGCACTTTAAATATATGGCTTTCAGAAATGGTTTTGTATAGGTGTTAGCCGGTATCTTCCTCGGAGATTTCTATGTCTGCAAGTAGTACTTGAGCTAAATTAGATTCTTCAAAGGAGGGACACGCCGCAAGTGGAGCGCACAAACTGATGACTAGAAGATGGAACCTCTTGTCTATTGCGGATAAGTAAAGAGATCACGAGTGGCGATACCATCTATTGACTTACTGCTTGGAAAATCTACCGCCAACTTAGTGCTACGTTTAGGTTTCTTTATAACAATTTTTAACCTGGATTACTCTTGGCATTTAAATGACCAACCCTTAAGTCTTAAACAAAGAGTACAGCACTTGAAGCCAATTAAGAGATTCGTCCCTAGAAGCAGTGAAGCATGCACCTACAAATTTGCAATAGAATCTGAAACCTATTTTAAAAAAAATGCAGTGAGAAAAGTTTTTTAAAAAAAAGTTTTTTCTTCCCCACTATTTAAATAAACAGTGGGGAAGAAATGTCTTTTTTTCAAAAAAAAAAAAAACAAAGAACAATGCAGTGAGAGAAGATGTTGCAGCTAACGCAGCCCAAAGTGTTTAGATTTCGTAACAAGTCCATCTTTTTGGTTGGTGCAAATTACACAAAGAATAAAGTCACCAACGCCTATATCAAACTTTAAGCACCTTATTTATTTATACTTTTAAAATTTGAATCTACCTAGCGTGTCCAAAAGGACAGAAAGGCTAGTTTCTGTACATTACAAATAATTTATACAAATTTTTATTGGGGCTTAATAAACTCTCAACGTCAAACGTTCAACACATGTACATAATAAGAAGAGGCTCATTTCCCCTCTTGTGCTTCTTGTCACGAGCCGCTCAAATTTGTCACTAAAGGAGATTAAATTGACCCGTATGAGTTCGTTCGGTAAAATTCCACCCAAAGACCGGATGCATTAAGAAGCAAGATATGCTCAATAGTGGGCCGTCTCATACAATTAACGAACTATGGTGCCCTTAGTAAGCAAACAGCTCAAATCACAAACCGAAGGGAGCAAGCCCAAGCTGACTATAAAATTCTTTACATCTCACTAGCACTTGTAATTATCTAGAGAAATCCACACTTGTGCATAGTTAATAGATTTTGGGGCAAGTTGTGCATGTTATGTAGAACTCTCTAGATTTAGGCAAGCCACTCTATAATACGGCATGAAACTTGTCATTTGGCTCAACACCACACCACACACAACACATCACACACCATGCAACTCAAGCATCCTCGTAAAGCTCTCTTATATTCTCTTTTGCGAATAATAAAATTCACTTTGACCATATTGCTCTCCTCTCTAATTTTCTCACAAGCATCCTTATTTAACTAGCTTGAGAAATTTGATAAGCTTACAATTTTTATGCTAAAAATTATTTAAGTGCTGCACAGATTACCGTGCAACATACTTATCATGTGACATTTTACTGTCTTTTATGTAGAGTTTCAATAAATTCCTAACCAACCTGGTTAATATTAAAATGACTCCTTGAGCAACATCCCTTATTATTTTCTGAGCAACTAAACGTACCATACAATTTATCACTCGTTGATGGTATTAATGCTGGACAATAATTAGATATAAATCATTGTTGAGAGTATTGAAGTTAGACATTAATCAAGTAGTGTCATGTAATAATATCATTTAAAATTATGAGTAGCATTGCTCACTAGATTATCTTGTCTCTATATTATAATTGGTCTCCTGTATACTTGTAACTCAATGTCCAAGTAATGACAACACTAAAAAATATTTTTTTTAAAAAAGAACTCCATTGGCAAATGCTAAGTTACTTCGTAACTTAAAATTAGTCCCCAACTCTTAAAATTGGCTAACTAGTTTTGAGTTAAGTGTAAATTGCATACAATATAACTACGGGGTATTCATCACATCTAGAACACCGAGCATTGCTATCTGAACACAAGCAAGAAAATATGAAGACAAAACATACATACTGTTCATACTACAGTAATATTATAGCATACAAAACGACAGCAATGTTCATGCTACAATACTGTTGTTTCTATCTTCATGCTGCCTTGCTACAGTTCAAAAAACATTTTCCAACATATACACTGAAGCCTAGCTGCAAAGTGCTTTTTCCACAAATAAGTCAATTAATGCCTACACCAAATCCATGTCAAAATACTATTAGCTCCATATTCAAAGGGAACCCAAAAAGAAAAAAAAAAAATCTCTTTGAGTTCTGCTGGAGCCTGGAGGTGAAGTTACTTTGACGGGGAGTACATTTCTATCTTACATATGAATAGAAAACAATACATGAACAAATGCAAGACAGTGATGATAACCCATTAACCAGCAATCATTTTAACTTGTGGCACAAAAATTGCTAATTGGCTGCTTGGTTGAGCAAATGCGAGGGTATAAACCCAAAACCAATCTATTAAGCAATAGGGCTTAAAAATTGGAGAATAATTCTGCAAAAACTGCTTATCGGTCTAAGAGATCATTCCCTGAATAGCAAATGAGAAGTGCAGTGAAAATGCATTCAACAGATTTTACTACCATTATTGCTCGTTGTTAGGTCTGTGAATGCAGCAGCCCAATCTTGCCTAACAGATTCAGGCACCTCCACTTTTCCAATGAAAGGAGTCCATGAACCCTCGGAAGGGTCTGTCAATACCCATTCAACATTCTCAGGTGAATTAAAATAATCAAAGTTCAAAGCAGAAGTCTTGGCTTTTATGTTAGGCTTCTTCTGCTTAGTGCTGCCAGCGGCACTCCCAGAAGACTGCAAAGAATTGTAGTGCAAGGACAATGGGTGAGTGAGACAGAAGAAGGGATAGATCTTGGACATACATAGCCAAAAAAAATCACATTTGACTCACATCCATATCAGCATTAGAGTTCTCTTTCCTCCTTTTTCGCTTAGTTCCAGTTTCCAAAAAGTAAAGCACCTCTTTCTTTGACCGGAATCGACGGCCTGAGGCCACATGGAAATAGTACTGTGCAAGACAAACATATATTAAGCTGTGCTTGAAATTGCACTATCAAAATGTATTGTCATATTTTCACATCTTTATGTGACAAACATTATCATTCTCTCTTTATTAAGTAAACACAACATGCATTCATGAGATCCAAACAAGTAATGAAGTAACAAGTAACAACATATCCTATGCAGGTGACAAAATTATTCATTCATCAACATGTCAGAAAGAAACTGATATCAGTTCTTTCTGTATAAAGACAATGACATAATCATCTTCAATAGGACCCAAACTTGAGACAAATGCTTTGTACCTTGTACCAGTATCATAAACATTGATTATGTGCCAAAAAGTCAATGTGAACCATAAGCATCCAAGCACAACCAATTCAATCAATGAAAAAAATTGCGTCTAAGGTAACAACTGTAATTCAAAATGGAACAGAAATCTAATCCTTAATAGAAATAATGTATCCAAAAAAACACAACAGTTTTCCAATGACAATTTTAATTATTATGAAAAATTAAATAGACGAAGTTGCAGATTGACCTTATGCAGAAATTTAGTAGCAAGAATGAGAACTTTCTATCGCAAAAGTACTGAAAAGTCCTCTGTTTTTAACCTTAATGAACAGGAAACTAATTCTACATCAAAGCCTCTGAGGTAGCTAAAGCCAGCATTAAAATAAAGGGCAAGGGACTAAACACAGGAAATTAGCCACAAAATCGGCCAGGACCGGCTAAGTATTCACTTGAGGAACTTCACAAATATGGCAGCTAGAGAATAGATACCTACAAATCCTCATTCACGAATCAATAAAAGTACAGAAACATCAAAAACTGACCAAACATAAGATCAGCATTATAGTTCATTAGTTCTTAATAACCTCCATCATTTTTATGTTTTATTTTTGGCTCGGCTATTTGAAAAATTGGTTTTTATGGTTAGTTTAGAATCTAAAGCCATAACCCACACTTTAGCTCAAAAAAATAGCTTAAAAAGTTTCGATTCCTTACTAAAAAATTTCAGTCGTCGGGTCTTAAAAATACAAGCTTTATCACAATCTAAACACGGTTAAACTTTTTTTTTTCTTTAAAAATAAATGAATATACAGAGGATTAAAGAGGTTTCGAGATTAGAAGGTAAGCAACCTTATCCACCGTTCCAGCTGTTGCACCAGAAGTCCTAACCCTATCTTCAATTTCCCAACCGGGCGGCAACCACGCCTCCGTCGCCGTCAGCCGACGCGTCGACGCGGTTTCCGGAGTCAGTGCGGACTCCGTGCCGTTCGTCGTGGCCAGATTTTCCGATTTGTGCTCTCTGATGGTCCCTCGTTTCTTTGAAGTTTGATCATTTGTGGTGGTGGTGTTGCTGCCGGAGGTGGCGGGGGGAGCGGCGTCAATGAAGAATCCGGAGTCAAGTAGCGGGTCGGGTGGCACATTCACAGTTGAGAATAAGTTAACGGATTCTTTTGGTTCGGGTTTGTGTAAATTCGGATTCGGGTCATGGGATGCTTGAGCTCGCGCAGAGGTTGACATAGGGTCAGACCGAATTGGGAGCTTTTGAATTTCGATTCGTATGACTTTGAAATGCCGTGCCTTTTATTGTGGGGAAATATAATATGAATTATTAAGATAATTCATTTGACCTGGAAAGATCATAGCCGTTGGATTCGGCGAAAATCTACGTGTACGATATAACTCGATGTAGTATACTGACACTTGTACTTTTTTCGAACCCAGAAAAACATAATAATACAATGAGGAAGTTTTCTGTAGAAGACTAGAAGACACATATTAAGGTGATTTAATTTGAAATGGAAAATGTTAATTGGACAGTAGGAAAATAGAAATGATGGAAATATAAATAGTACTATTATTTTATATGTTATAGTGCTACTTTTTTTTTTAAGTCACATGACTCAAATTACAACTTAAATTATATGAGATTATTATTACTGAGATTTTTAAACTCTCCAATATTCGAGAGACACCATTTTTATTTCTTCTTTAATATTCGAGGGACGGTTACACTACTCTCATTTCAAAAAAGAAAAAATTATCTTTACTTAATTATTGTCTTTAATTGAGAAGGAATTTAAGCCCCCACAATACTTTAGTGACTCGACCACTCGACTAAAGGTCGAATGGTTATTATAGTGTTATTATTTAATAAACAATACCTATATTTTTATCTTCTTGTAGTAATAGTAGTGCTCATATATTTTCTTTTACCTGGAAGTTATCATTAGAGGACGGGTCCAATTAAGACTGCTCTAAGGTAGAACACACATTTATAACCGCACAATCAAAGTTATAACATATTTTTTAGTATTTATCATTGTGCGTGTGTGGCTGTGATTCCTGCTTCAAGATAGCCATTGCCTAAGATGACATGTACATTTGAGTTCTTAATTAACCAAAGAGACTTGAAATATGAGCAATGTTATACTTCTCAATTAATATCTCAGATATTATAACCCAACAAATTGGTGTTATTCACTTATTAAATAGTAGATTTCATCATTTTAAAAATTATTTATTAGTCCATTTCACCTACCAATAAGTGAATGCTACCTCGTTCCTCATTCATTATTTTAGCAATGGGTGAATGTCACTTGTTGAAATAATAGTTGAATTTAGATTTAGGTGAAAGCTTTATGAAAGAAAGAGTCAATAACAATTCTAGCAATATTAGGGCATCAGTTTGAACCCCCACAAACGTAATGTGGGGGTATTTCCTTCCTTAATTATAATGTATAATTGAGTGAATGTAGTTTTCTCCCTTACCTAAGTGTGAGTGGAGTAGACATCCCTCGAATATCAGTGAATGTTAAAAATCTAGGCATAACTCCATAAACATTTATGTAAGTTGGTCTCAATAATAGTCTGATTAATAAATATCAATTATAATCTCATGTAATATGAGTTGTAGTTTGAATAATAATCTTATTTAATTAAAAAAAGACTAATCAAACTCAAAAATATATTAAAAATTTTGATAATGTGCACAACCTCTACGTACGTATCATTATCTTCTTACGATAAGAAATAAGATAATTAAATTGATATCATTGAACATATAATGTGATAAAAAAGTTCAAACAGGGATGCTGTTAGATATATTTTATAATTGAGTAATGATATAGCCACAAACTCTTGTACAAGCTTATCTTATACAAATTAACGTGGCATGATAAAATTGGTTAAATTAAATATCTCTTAACTCACATGATTTATTTTCATTATTTTATATTTTCATTCAACCAATGAATTGATGTCACATCAGTTTATACAAAATAAATTTATATAAGAATTTATGACTGTATCGTCACTCTTTATAATTTCTTTTTATAGAAAAACAATCTATATTATAACTTAATTCATGTATATCTAGTAAATTTGATTAATCTGAAAAATGATGTGTGGTCGATTCTGGGCGGTTAGACTCTTTGATTGCTCTTTACATAGGAAGTGACAAGTGGCATCAGATAGTTTACTAGTATGAAACTAGCACCTGTAAAATTTTATTAAAAAACAGTACTTGAAGTTTTTTTTTTTTTTGAAATAAGAATGAGTCTGAATTTAGTTGAAGTCTAAATAGGTATATGAATGTACATGTTTAAATGACAAGTTTTTTTTTTTAATATGTAAATATAAGATCTGAAATATGATATTTTGACATATTTAACCTTATAAATATTAATAGTACTAATATTTATTTGTTGAGCACATATATAACAAGTCATAAATAAATTATTGGACATTAATATATATGATACTTATAATGTTATTTTTAATATTTTACAAAATATTTTTTCCTCGTTAATTATGTTAGCCAACCAAGAATTATTTAATCATTTGAATTAAAAATTAATGTATTAAATAATATTCAAAATCTATTAGAAAGGTTATAATTATAAATACAAAGAGATTGACCTATTATAAAAAAAACACTTACCGAAAGTCTATTATTTTTAAAATTATCATTCATAATTAAAAAATAATAGTTAAATACGCATAGAACAAAGAAAATGGATATATAAAAATAATGAAAGGATAATTTATATAATAGTAAATAAATATATTTAATAGGGTAATTGATGAAAAAGAATATTAAAATTTTATTCAATATCTTGCCATTTAGATAGAATAGCTGTAAAATATGATAACAAATGAAAGAGAATATATTATTACCGATGATGCCATTATTGACTCTAAGACTCAATGGATTAATTATCAATCTTCCGTGTTACCCAGAGAGAAGAAATTAATCAATAATGATAGCATCTCGCTAACTACTTTCAATGAATCCTCGTATATATTATATTCTTAGATCAAACTCATCACGCACTATAATAACGATTCGTATCCAACTATAACTATATACTTATGTTTGTTCTCATGATTTAAAATTACTACCAAAGAATTTATTTTTTCTTTTTTCAAATACAATTAAAATAATATTATTTTGAAGCATATTATTGATATTATTATTGTTATTTTATAAATTATATCTGTCTATCAACAAATATCCTATAAAAGCTCAAGAATATCTGCTCTCAAATATGCATGAGTTCCGGTAATATGCGGAACTCTGAGGCCCCCGCTCAGCAGATATTGTATCATAATTGTACCATGTATGTGAAAAAAATGGTGATCTGAGATTATTTGCGCTTTGCTCCCTGGTATGTGATGATATTGAATGGGAACCGAAGCTGGTGGCCTTAAGGAGGGCTATGGGACTTGAGCCACCTTCGCCTCCACAGGCCCAACCACCAGGGCCACTAGTACCAGCAGCAGTACTGAACCCTAATAAATTACGAGTAGGAGAGCTCATCATCAGCTGATGGCAACCACACCAATAGTTCTGTAGACATTTCATCATCAGTAGAAAGCAAGGATCATCCTCAACAAGTGGTGTAATAGCGAAAGCTGCCGTGGCCAGATGGCCGCCTCCAATGAGCTCAACCGGTGCCAATGATCCTGATGAAGTGGTAAAGAAACAAAAGCTAACAGGCAGCAGGCGGGCCAGGCCAAGGAGGTCGGTTTGCTGAGCAAAAGTTTAGGGCTGCACCAAACAAGGTGATGATCAGAAACAAAAGCGGGGCCGCGCAGGGAAGGCCAAGGAGATGAGCTGGCTGATTATGGTCAACCCTCATGCATGAAGAATACTTGGAATATCAGAAAGAAGATTCGTCAGCATGGTGCAAGTGCAGGCCGCGTTGACAAGGTAATAACAAATAATTAGGAACTGAACTGTGCGCCGCGCCCTTAAATCGAATCACAATTAATTTCTTAATAATTAACATTTAGATCAAATGAACTTGAACATGTGTGTGTGTGTGTGTGTAGGGTTTTGTGTGCCAGTCTTTTTTATTTCTGCTTGTGCTGTTATGATTAATTTACGGTGTCGTAATATTTATTGCTTATATCAATTGCCTACTCACCCTTCTGAGTAGATCTATATGCGCCCCACAGTGTGTACGAGTGTGTGTGTATATATATATATATATCTGGATGAATTTGCTACAAGTATACAAGAACTTCTTTATTTGAATTAATTCTGCTGAGAAAAATAACATTAATTATTAGAATAATTTTGAGCTATGATGTCAATCTGCCATAGAGCTGCACTGAAGTGTTCTTGAACTCCAATAAATTAAAAGGTCATCTGTAATGGCCCATGTCCAGCTACTTTGTAACTGATGCTTTTAGCGGAGTATATGTATTGTTCTCTTACTTCAACAGATGATAGACTTGGGATAATATATTGGTAAGATCAAGACATGGTGATTGGCGTGTGAGTCATCAAGACTATTATTTTTGTCACTTAGAAAATGAGTAATTATTTTTAGCTTTTCATGGACTTTATGAGTTATCAGTCTTAGTGCCGTAAGTATGCATAAAAATGCTCACTTTTACGTTCATCGATTAATCCTCCTCCGTTTCTTGTGTAAGTCCCATGCAAATTAAAACTAATCATGGTTCATGGTCATGGTGTAGTGATTAACTAACATATTAGCCAATTATATGCACTTGTAATCGATGCAGTACTATGAAAGTCCAGATGGCTGCAAATTTAGGTCCCGAAAAGAAGTGGAAGTTTATCTAAGCAAAGGAAAAGCTAAAGTTTGCTAAGTGCGTGCGTAAAAACTTTAAATGGATGAATTTGTGGCATCATGCCAACTTAATTTCATATTAATTTAGTGTCAGCTTTTGTAACTCCTGGTGATTAATTATCACACTACTGCTGCTTCCAAATTAAAAGTAATCAACTCCTGCTGGGTATTGTTTCTCATTGTCTCATTTTCTCTCTAAGAGGGGTTATCACTAACATATATCTATATATATCCCTTTCTACGTTTTAATGTTGACGGTGGTTTTTGCAAACTCGAAAGTGGCTGCAAAGGTTGCCTAATAAGAGAACGGAAGAAGAATTCGTTTGCAGTTTCTGAACTTTTGCTTCAAATTTAAGATTCTCATGTGGACTTTTACAAGTTGGGTAGCTTTTTATATTTAATAAATTTGAATTAAGTTGATAAATCATATGTAGATAGTTATTAAGTTCAAGAACTAAATGTAGGTAAAGTAGTGAATCCCAATTAGTTTAAATTAATTGTAAATTAGTAGGCCCCCTTATCTTACCACACAAATGATAACGTGGTACACCACGTTAGACGAGTAAAAATTTATTTAATCCATTTATTTTAAGATGAATGTTCATTTAGTTTATGTGTTTTTAAAAATATTTCGAAACATCAAACATGCATGTTGTTAAACTATTGACACTTCTACGGTTATTTTTTATTTATTTTTTACTTACTTTTATAATATTACATTTTTATAATAATGTTTCTTTTACAATATCAAATCCTTAGAGACCTAGTACTTTATATAGCTATTTGTTTCGCTTCATTTTCCTTTTCATTTTGTTCCCTTTGACTGTCTTTAGAACTCATATAGTGTTAGCAATAAATGATTACAAATCGCACCTATAATGCATGAATTGGAGATGTTCTTGTTTTGGTTTGTGAATTTTTTTGACATTAATTAGTTGGTAAATGCTAAGTTACATGTAACTATAATTTACACCACTTACACAAATTATGCGAGCCCCACTATTATATTATTGTTCCTGTTAAGTGATGTAAGTTACAACTAAATGTAACTTAACAAACTCCTAATTAGTTTTGTATATGTTTGGGCCATATGCAGTACTGCTAAAGTCCCCAAGGAAACAACTTTAGATCGAAGAGCTGATAGTTTTAAGAGTATTAATGGGGTATATATGCGGGCATCGGAGATGGCTAAATAGAGTAAATTATGTGTGATTAGTACTCTAATCCGTCTTTATTAAACTTTAGTACATGTACATAGATTTTATGACTAAGCATTTTTATTTTTTTGGGGAATTTTTGTGAGTATGCCTTTTTTTTTTTTGATAAACAAAGGGCTCTAAAAGAGAAGAGCTAGAGGGGCACAAAACGGGGTGTGCCACCCTATACATATCCGAATACAAAATAGATCTCAAACCTGAAGGTACAGAGTGAAAAAAATGCACTCCAAGAGGCAAACTCAAAGCATGCGTAGAAAGAAAATCAGTCGCCGAATTTGCTTCGCGGTAGATGTGATCAATTTGAATCCTCCAATCCCTCCTTATGAGTTCCTTAATCATCTCGATTATATTCGAAAATTCGGTGACATTAGCATTGTTCTCCTTGATAAGCTGTACCACACTACAGTTGTCTGTTCCAACTTGGATACGTCTATATCTAAGGTCCCATGACATTCTTAACCCATGCAAGACACCCCAAAGTTCAGCCTTTATAACCGACAAACTCCAAGATTTGCCCTGAAACCATGAATAAAATTACCATGGCAGTTCCGCAACAGGCCACCTGCACTCGCCTCTCCATTTCCTTTCCTTGCACCATCCGTATTCAAGCATAAGAAAGGCCATGGTGGAGGATCCCAACGAATCCATTTCTGAATCCTTGCATTTCTTCGATAGCCTACGCTGGATAAGGTAGAACAAATACTCTCAGTCCTTGCCTTAATATCCCGGATGATCAAGTCACCATTCCAGCTCTTATTGTTGAACATCACCTGATTCCTCCAATACCAAATTCTCCAAGCGGCAATACCAAACATAACCGGCCAAAATAAGATCCCCATATCACAGGCTCTTCTATTAAGATTTGTTATGATCCATTGTCGAAGAGGATAACTAAAGAAATCATGTTGTCTATGCGCGGGAACAAGTTTCCTCCAAATACCTCTCGAATAAACACAATCTCGGATTGCATGCAAAGAACTCTCAACATCTGCATGGCATCTCCCACATAAAGGATCAATATCCAAATGCCTTCTAGCAAGCTCATATCCCATTTTCAATCGATAATGGCAGAATAACCATAGAAAAAATCTTATGCTTTGAGGCCCCTTTCATTGCCACAAATGCCGCCAGTCTTGATAGTCTTCAGCGGGGTCGAAATTCGTAAGCACTCGATAAGCGGAATGGACTGTAAAAATGCCAGTATTTGATGCACCCCAATACACCCTATCATCGCCTCGTATTGCCGACGGAGGAGCCATTGAAGCAATCCTTAAAACAACATGGTTATTTAAGCAAAAGCTGAATTTGTTCCACAACCAATTCCCATTTTGATCCACACAATCTGCCACCAACATATTTCACATGCTATTAGGAATTGAAGTCACCGTATAGTTGGTTAAGGGATCACCATTCGTAGCCCAAATATCATCCCAAAACTTCACCCGTTGGCCATTTCCAATACTCCATCGCAAACCCCTCTGGAAGTCTTTCCAAATCTTACCTATAGAACGCCATAAATAGGAGCCATTTTTAGATGGAACATCAGTAATAGGCATATCACAAGGTGCAACATATTTAGAGATTAAAACTTGGGAGCACAACTTGCTAGGATTTATGAATAAATCCCAAGCAACTTTCATTAATGGTGCTTTGTTCATAAGATCCATGTCCTTAAACCCGAGCCCTCTATTACTCTTAGGCCTACAAATGTTGTCCCAGCTAACCAGACTTAACTTGCGTTGGGAACCAGCCCCACTCCAAATGAATCTTCTACATAGTTGATCAATTTTAATTCTAACACTAGACAGGAGATACGTGGTCTGCATAGCGTAAATCGGGATTGCCTGAAGCACCGATTGAGCAAGAGTAACTCTCCCTGCCAGAGACAAATGCTTTGCTGCCCATCTTGAAAGCCGCTGATCAATTTTGTCAATAATACTCTAATACATTTTCTTAGAAACCCGATCATGTAGAAGAGGCATGCCAAGATATCTTCCCAAATTATTTGTAACCGAGAAGCCTAAAGCCTTGCCAATTCCACTAGCTAAAGTGACCGGGACATTTTTGGAGAAGAAAACTTGGGTCTTTTGATTACTAACTTTAACGCCCGAGCTCCTACAGAAATTCTCCACACGTCATTTAATACATCAACTTGGCCGTAACTTGCTTCCAAAAAGAGAAGCAGATCATCCACAAAAAATAAATGGCTTAGAGGAGTGCCAATTCTAGTCAGTCGAATGGGCTTCCATCTACCTTGATTAATCGCCTGAATAATCCCATGGCTTAATCTTTAAATACAAAGTACAAAAATATAAGGCGAAAGGGGGTCTCCTTGTCGAATTCCTCTCCCTGGCCAAAAATCTTCAGTCATTTCTCCGTTCCACAAAACATTCATTTGGGCTGTGGACAAACACCCCATTATGAGCTGAATAAATTGCTCCGGGAGCCCAACTTCTTGTAAAGTTTCCTGAACAAAACGCCAACTCAACCGGTCATAAGCCTTTTCCAAATCCACTTTAACCGCTATCATTCTTTTACCCCCCCACCTTTTTCTTCATTGTATGGATTACCTCTTGAGCGATGACAATATTCTCTGTAATATGCCGATCCGGTACAAAACTGGTTTGTTGGGGTCCAATGAGATCTGGAAGAAAAGCATATAGCCGATTTGCAATAATTTTTGTCACCGTCTTGTACGGAACCGTGCAAAGGCTGATCGGTCGAAACATCTTGAGGCTTGTTGGATGATCAACTTTAGGGATAAACACCAGCAAGGTTCTGTTGATCTCTGCAGGGATATGATTAGAAGTAAAAATATTTTTAATAAAAGAACTCAACGACATACCAACTGTATTCCATTGCGCTTGGTAAAAACCGGCATGAAAGCCATCTACTCCGGGAGCTTTGAAAGGACCCATACTGAAAATAGTCCGTCTGATTTCCTCATCTGTTACCAGAGACATCAAGCTTAAAAAAAAATCATCCGACATCACAGGGAAATACCCCCTGACATTATAAATGTTATGCACCCCTTGTTCAGGAGTGTATAGATCCGAAAAAAATCTAACTGCAAGTTGCTTAATGATCTCGACGTCGTGTATCCACTGGCCATCATCATTTTGAATCACAGTAATCCGATTCTGATGACGACTAGTTAGAGTTTTTTTATGAAAATAGGCAGTGTTGCGGTCCCCATACAAAGTCCAATCTCTCCTAGATTTCTGAAGCCACAATAATTCTTCCTGAGTGAGGACCTCTTCGAGGTCCTTCTGAAGTTTAACTTCAAGTCTAGTAAGGTTATGATTAGGCTTCGTTTCCAAAATTCGTTGGATCCCACCTATTCTAGCCAACAATTTCCGCTTCCGATAAATAATATTTCCAAAAATGTCTTTGTTCCACCGCCTAATTTGTTAAGTAAAATCAACCACAGCCTCAAGAAAATTCGCTCCCTTATTCCAGCTCCCATTCACAAAAATCTCAAACCTCTCATTAGTGAGTCATGCAACCAAAAATCGAAACGGCCTCAGGCCCCCATGCCTGGAATCCATGTTATGGAACTTGACTAGAATAGGCCGATGATCTGAATCAATTTTTGGAAGATGCATGACACTACTATTTGCATGTTTTATTAGCCATCCATCATTGCAGACCGCTCTGTCCAGTCGTTTAGAAAGGTTTCCCCTAGACCAAGTGAAACGAGGGCCTGAAAAATTTAGATCAAGCATCCTGCAAGAATGAAACCAATGATTAAATAAATGACAAATGCCACTTGTTCGGTTAGAGCCACCTTTCTTCTCATGTGCGTATAATATAGCATTGAAATCCCTGCCCACCAACCACGGATTCGACATTTGAGAAGCAATGCTTGCAAGGTGATACCATAATTCACGCCGGACTGTTGGAATAGGGCTAGCATACACGGCAGTAACCCAACTCTCCAATCCATTGCTAGAAACAATTTTGAAGTGGACAAATTGCCTATGGTTTAAGGCTACCTCTACTGTGATAAAATCCTTCCATAAAATCCAAATGCCTCCAGAAAAACCCACCGTCTCTATCCTGTGGGATCTCCCAAAGCCACAGCCCCGAATGAAATTGTCAGCTTTTTTACCACTAATTCTTGGTTCAAAAATCACCACCATAGACGGATTATAGCATTGAATAATTGTAGCAAAAGAAAGTTGAAAGTCTGAGGCTCCCGCCCCTTGAACGTTCCAAAACATAACTGAAATCGACATAACCATAAATAAAAACCAAAAAGGTAGAGCTTTCTTACTGGCTGGATCCATGGATCATATCCTCCGTATTCATCTGCGTATCCTCCACAAAGGAATCCTCACCAGCTGTTGTCTTTGCATCATCCTCATCCTTCACATAATTCGGATCAGCCTCAATTTCAAGATCCGTATCACCACCATGTAAATCTGGAGGGTCTCCCAAAAAAGGTAAAGAACGACCCTTAATCTCCCGGCTCATTTGTATTGTGTCACCATCCAGCTCATGTGTATCTATAAGTTTATTATTTGGGTTATGGAAGCTAATTGTCGTATGCATGAGAGGGTCAAGGGTTGTAGGTGCATGATGAGGAATCATCATGGGGCTGGGTTGGGTATCGAGTGGCATGGCTACGTTGTAGCCACGTTAGGATTCGCCACATGGTTTTGTGTATTGGTTTTGGGATGCATGGCTATCTTACTGTTTCTGGTGTCTTTGGCTGCAATAGGAGGCTTTCCCTTGTCTATAAACTTTGATGGAAATCTTGTGGAGTGTCTATGTTTGAATTCAGATGCATGAGGTTGCAAGACATAATTTTTACGTGGCTGTTTTGGGTCTGCATGGCTGGTCTCTTTTCCCTGAGTGTCAGTAGCCACATGTTCATGTTCATTGTCCCCTGGATCTTGCGATGCAAGCACAGCAAAACGAGAGTTACTTGGCTGCCCATTCGGCTGCTCCTCGACGGTGCCATGTGAAAAATTCTTGCTAGCATAATTTCCTGTTTTGCCTTTGCGCGATACAACCATCCAAGGGCCAAACTTGTTTCCTCCCGTTTCAGCTGCTCTAATATTCTTCTCGTTGGCTACCACTGGTGCGTTATTTGCCACTGACTTAACTATACCAGTCCCCATCATATTCTTCTCCCCACAATCCTCCGTAAAATGTCCATATTTTCCACAAGAGAAACATATCATGGGCAGCCCCTCATACTCCACCAGTTGGATTTGCCCATTTACCTTAATTTGCGAGACTAACGGTTTCACAAGTGAAATCCTTACTGCTAGCCTTGCAAATTTCCCTCTCTTCTGTATTATAGTCAATCTTAATAACGTCTCCAATTTTATTGCCAAGTCTTCGCATGCTGCGTTTGTCATAGTATTGGATTGCCATGCCGGGCAATCGCACCCACACCACAGTCGATGTGAGTTCATTAGAGAAGCAATCAAAATTCGGCGTCCAAGGTTGAACAAAAAGGTTTCTACCCATAACAGTCCATGGTCCTTCAGTTAGGGCACGTTCTGCATCAACTGCAGTTTGAAACTTGACTAAAAAATAATTATTTTCTAGATCAATGATGGAAAAACCAGCTACCATCGACCGCCATAGGATCTCCAATCTATTGCATAAAACCCGATAGCCTATCTGTCTTCCCAATAATTTGACTATGATAGAGTAACGCCATGGCTGCTGCAGTTTCTCTTGCACCATGTTGGAGAAGTATATCGCAGGAATCCCTTCCTCTATTCTCTCAACCACATCTTCATCTTCAATATTCCAATCTTCTTCTTCACTTCTTGTCTGACCTGCCATCACCGTGACTGCCTCCATAGCCTTATCTCTCCAAGAGGGTTTCTGAGGATTATCAGCATCAATTCCCTCAGCCCGAAACCGGGCCTTCTTAGTCGTCATGTCCTCTTGCAGTGGTGGCGGGTTAGGGTTCTCAAACCCTAGCCCTAGGTTTTCGTCGCTTTCAAAATTTTCGGAGCTCATAATTAATTGTGAGTATGCCTTTGATACATGATGAAGTACAAATTTTCCTTCAACACTGCTGTAGTAAATAGAAAATATAAGGGATTATGAAACTTACATGTAAATTAAACTTGTAAATAATATAAAAGTGACTTTGTAGAAGAAAATAATTAATAATGATCAACAAGTGGTTTTGTAAGTTTTGACTGGTTGGACTGGGGATGCTCAAAATTTGAACAACCCAAGCCCTTCTTATAATATTTTCTCATTTTTGTGAAGGTATTTTTCTCTAATTTTTTTTTGTATTTTTTGTTATTCATACTTTTAAAGGGAAATTTTATAGAAATGGCAAAATATTTAATCAATATGTAGAAATGACAGCATAAATTAAACTATTCTTATTTTTATTCTTGGACAATAATAACCTTAACTAAAATTATCAATTATTGCGTTTGTTTGCCACAATGTCTTATTGACATTGAGTTTTTAGATATCAAAATTTTAGTAAAAAGAAAAGTTTTAAGTTATACCTTTTGAAAAAACAACCATAATTTTATGTTATTTCCATAGAGTCATAAACTTTGCCAAAATAAATAAATAAAATATGTTGATGCAGAAATCTGGTCGTATGTATAAAGACGACCAAGTTGTCTTACCAACACCTAAATTTACTTTTAATAAGGAATAGAGCTACTTGCCGTCACTCCAACGAGTAGAACTTAACGACCTTGTTACCTTTATACTCCTCACACCTGCAATCACAAAAAGAGTCGGAGGGGCGGTGGTTTTTCTGGTGAAAACCTCCGATGCCTAAGTCAGTTTTCAGGTTTTTTTGAAAAAACTTGATTCACTTTTCAATGTGACTCAGTAATTAATTTATGGAATAAAAATATTCAAAATATGCAAGGGAATGACTTCTAGATTCAAAATGTCAGAGTTTCCCTTTAGTCTCTTGTCTCTTACCTCCATCTGCAATTTTCAGAGACTTCATAGGCAGTTAAACGTGCAGCGAAACGTGCAATATCATCATTGATTCGTGGGCCTTAGCGGGTTAGTTGATTGTGCAAATTAAGAAATGGTCAAATGTGTTTGTCTTGGGACAGTTGGAGGTTGATGCAATAACCGTCTGGGTGCGGGCATCATGCCTGATTTTTCTAAAACAACTCTCTGGTCGACTTTTGGTCACGCTCTGGAGAGGGTTTTGGTATCTCCTCGTAATTTTCTGTTAATCCTCACATCCGCGAGCAGCTGAGAACTACGTCTACTCGTACATCCCCTTAACCATGAGGAGATTGCGCTCTTGATCAGACATGTGCATGTGTAGATGGTGGCACTTTAACCACCCAAACAAAATAGATGACCAAAATATATATTTTGTTTATTCCCTAATTAAAATTAAAGATATAAAAATACATTTTTTAAAAAATAATAAAAATAATAAAAATTTTTATTATGTTACATAATCATATACTATACATGATTATTTAATAATTATTAAATAAAAATTTAATAATTATAAAAATAATATAATTTATTATTTTATAATTTTACGACCGTTAGATTCTGATCAAACAGCCAATGTATGTTACGCGATTATGCGGTCTCCGAAAGTGAAAAAGGCCTCGGGTTCACCAGTTTAAAATGACCATTTGCATTATAAAAGAGCCACTAAACTCGAGGTTCGGATCACAAACAGGGTGTTGATTTCTCGTATTTTCGTCTCGCTTTCATCGCCAAACCAAACAAAATTCAATCGTCGTCATGGCCCGCAAATTCTTCGTCGGCGGCAACTGGAAATGCGTGAGTCTCTCCTTCACACTAATTTTTTTCTTTTATCTTTTCATTGAAAAAAAAATTAATAAATTGATCTTGTTCGCACTCAGGACTTACCGTGCAGTTACTTGTATAAGTAGATCTCGGTAGTTGTTGCTGTTTTATAATGAATCAACATGATTATTGATTATATAACATGGGTTATGATCAAAATCAATTTTTTTTTAATATACATATATATATATTGGTGTGTGGCAGAATGGGACATCTGAGGAAGTGAAGAAGATTGTTTCTACATTGAATGAAGCTGAAGTTCCTTCTGAGGATGTTGTGGGTAAGTCTTTGTGAACTTTATCTTCTTGGGTTCTTTAATTCATCATTGAAGCAATCATTTTCGTTAATTTAAAAGTATAATTTTTTTTTCAGGTAAAATAGAAAATTCATTGTTTGAAAAGTAAATCCCTTTCTTTCAGAGACTTAGTAGTTAGTTTTATAGCAATCCCTTTGTCAGTTTAAAAACTAATAAGTTTGTTTACTGAAGTCACTTTTGAAAATGAAAAATTGGAAAGCAAAGAAAGCTTGATAAATGATGCTTGATGTAGATGTTGTGTGCTCTTTTAATGTGATTCGTATTTTCAGTTCTAATTTTTGATGTGCTGTCAATTTATTTTGGCTTGCAGAGGTTGTTGTAAGCCCTCCGTTTGTGTTTCTTCCTTTGGTCAAGAGTCTGTTGCGGTCTGATTTCCATGTTGCCGCTCAAAATTGCTGGGTTCGCAAAGGTGGTGCTTTTACCGGGGAAGTTAGGTCTGATTTGCGTACCATCTCTATATTAAAATAGTCCTATGCATGCATTGCTTTAGTAAAATATGCCTTTATTACTTACCAAACTTGCCAAACTGAGCATTTTATCTTCTCTTTTATATTAATTGTTGATATTCTTTTTTATGTTTGCTTCGATCACAATTAAGATGGTCGTCCACTTCAATGAATTGCAAGATCTATATGCATATGTTTGTGTGTGCACTGTCCTCTTTTATATTGATCTCTATGATCTAAGTCACTACAGGAAATTTAGTTTATCTAAACTGTTTGCTTTACTTTCTTTTAACTAGATTTTGATTTTATGCTGGTAATAAGGTGGTGTATTATGCAATTTAGATCGATTTATGCGATCAGTATGAAGTTGATATCTCTTCTCCTTTTTCTTTGGTTTTGTTTACAGTGCTGAGATGCTTGTCAACTTGAGCATTCCTTGGGTCATTCTTGGTCATTCTGAAAGAAGAGCTCTTTTGAATGAGTCAAATGATGTAAGCTTGTTTTACCGCCATTGCTTTTTAACTTTTTTTTCTTGTCAACGCATTATGACATAGTGCCCAGTCTGTCTTTTGTTTATGTACCTCTGTTAGTTACAATATTTACAATCTGTATAGGATTAGTTACAATATTTACAATCTATTATTCCTATACTGGTGTGTGCAGTTTGTTGGAGATAAAGTTGCTTATGCACTTTCTCGAGGCTTGAAAGTCATTGCTTGTGTTGGAGAGACTCTGGAACAGCGAGAATCAGGATCTACAGTGGCTGTTGTGGCTGAACAAACAAAAGCAATCGCAGGTACTTCCATTTGAAAAAAATAATTTCTCACTTTTATGATCTTAGGTACACGAGGTTCTGTAGTTTGCTTTTCTTATGGGATGATTGTCTATGGTCTATGAAAGACTGTATATTTTGTAATATTAGATTCTACACTGCATGAACAATTAATTTTTTTGTTCTGCTGCAGAAAAAATATCCAACTGGGACAATGTTGTGTTGGCTTATGAGCCAGTTTGGGCCATTGGTACCGGGAAGGTTGCAACCCCTGCTCAGGCTCAGGAAGTAAGTTCGGGTTTATGTCTTATTTAATTTGATGTTTCAATGGCAATGATCTTCGTGCTCATAAGAATGATATGACTATCCTTATTGGCTTGCTATCAACATAAATTATGTTGGATTGATTATGAGTTTTTTTTTCCCATTTTCCAATGAATTGATTATGAACTTGTTTAGTGTTGTTGTCAGCATATTTCCACATGTTTTCACCATGTGTATTTTACCGTAGGCAGGGCACTTCAGAATTTGTCTATAGCCGTGGTAATTTGAAACAAGTAATAATAAAGTAGAGCTATTTCAGATGGTTGTCATCATTTTTTCACCTTATAGATTCATACATGTAGCAAAGAATTATATTTGTTTCTCAATCCATCTTCAGACTTCCGTGCTTGTGGATGCTCTCTTTTGTACATCTTCCTGAACACTCGCACAAACCCACAGATAATTATGCTCGTGTCATGACCTTTTCAGATGGGGAAATGCAAAAAAACCTTTTTCTACTTTGTGTTTACAAATTGAGTGCAAGTAAATAGACGTTTTCAGTCTATTTCAGTTGTTGATTTATCTCTCTTTGCCTATAAAACTTGTAGACATAATTGCTTTCTGTTTTGCTTGTGAAGATGACATTCTGTCAATTTTTTTGTAATTATTTTTCTCACACCATGTTTTAAATATATGCGACAGGTCCATGCTGAACTGAGGAAATGGCTTAAAGACAATGTCAGTGCTGAAGTTGCAGCATCAACTAGAATCATCTACGGAGGTATCTCTTCACTGCTTAGTTAGCTATTAATTGTGACCACTGTTTAAAATTAATTTTGTGTATGTTGTAGTCGTTACTAATACATACGGAGCCAAAGCATGGGCTCATGGAAGCTTATGGCTGGTCTTCCTTTGACCTTTTTCTTGTTCAGACAAAGTAGTAAACTGCACCTTACAACTAAACATGCAATATTATTACTCCAAGCTATTTTCTGAACTTACTTTGGCTTTTTCTATTCGATATCAAGGAGATGTATTCTTATGTATATGGTTCTGAGGAGAGAAGGATTCTTTCTTTCTGTTGTGTGCTTAATATTTTTCCTTTTGCGACAATACTTTTAGTTAGAATGATTCTTAAACAGTTCCAAATATTTAGAAAAATGGAAGTTGCTTAAGGATACAAAGCACACTGTTGAAACTGAATCCAAGAGCGGAATTCTATGCCACTGATATTGTATTCAGCTTAATTAATTTGAGGGGTAATGAATAATAATGCTGTGAAGCAGATTGCCTCTTTTTATATTCTTCATTTATATGTTCTAACAGATTCACGATTCACTTTTCTTTTTCCATCTCCTAAATAGGTTCTGTAAATGGAGCAAATTGCAAAGAATTGGCAGCACAACCTGATGTAGATGGATTTTTGGTTGGTGGAGCTTCTCTAAAGGTGTGTTTTATTTTTGCTACCAAAAGCCAAAAAGAAGTTATTGTCTTTTGACTTGGCTGACTGACTTTTTTGCAATATTTGAATTAGCCGGAGTTCATCGATATTATCAAGTCTGCCACAGTGAAGAAGAATTGAAGTTAAGACCAAGCTACTCGGCTTGCTGATGCCTGCAGTTTTCTCTGTTATGCTTTCTGGAAACTAGCGTTGTAATTTTTGTGGTCTGTTAAGTGTTACCAACGCCTTTCGAGTATAATAAGTTAAATTTTCAGAATTGTTAAGAATCTCTTTCCTATTTCAGTGGGGATTTGAAACTTATCATTGTGGATTTAATAAATGGTTGCTTTTCCCTTCTTGCAAGTTTAAGAGTTTGGTTGGAACACAAGTGTTGTTTAGTGAACGGGATGCTTTCGGAATTAAGCTGAGGCACAGCAGTTGTATGTAAGTAAACAGGCTGTAAATGAAAATGGTCGAACCAACTTTGTTCGAGCTGTGGCTGGCACCACCCAAACGCCACCTTGAAAGATTCCTCTTTTTGTAACTTTTTTGAAAATTTCAGCCTTTTTTTAATCGACTTTTTTTTGCACACAAAAAAATCAATCATCATGATCGTGCCCATCACCCAGGCTTTCAAATTCCACTCTCCTTTTTGTTTCCAAAGCAGCTTCAGCTGTAGGGCCACTTATTTTTCTGGGTGTAAAGCAAAAGGTCACGAGGGTGTTTTGGTGAAAAATATTTGAACCAATCGGTTTCTCTATGGTTTAGCTCAAAAAATTTATGAAGGAAGCCAGCGGTTTGATTCTGCATGTTTTAGAAATCTGTCTGACCCGAACTTACTTGCAGCAAAACCAGGTAAACATATACAATAACAACTCTCCCTTATCCCGAGTGGCCAGGGCTGCTGCCCTCCAACTTGGAGGGCAGCAGTTCGAACCCCCACAAAAGTATTGTGGGGGTATTTCCTTCCTCAATTAATTTGAGTGAAGGTAGTCTTCTCCCTTACCCATGAGTGAGGAGTAGACATCCCTCGAATATTTGTGAGGGTTAAAATCTGGGCAGAGCTCCATTAGTATTGATGTCAGTTGGTCCCAGTAATAATCTAATTTGTAAATATCAGTAATAGTCTCATGTATATGAGTTGTAATCTGAGCAATAGTCTCATGTAATCAAAAAAAAAAAAAAAAACAACTCTCCCTTATAATAACGTAAAGAATAATAATACATTATGTTGCTGATTGAGATGGTGGGAAATGGGATCCATCCGTAGAACTGTTGAAATTCTTCTTCCAATTTGTTTACTCCGTTATCTCACTCGTAAACTTTTTCAACTTCCTTGTAAAGGAACAGGTGTGTCAAAGTAATTTATAATAATAATTATTATTATTTCAGATTGACTTTTCTTTAATATCGTCGAACTGTTTGCGGCATCAAATTACAAGTTTCGGAAAAGCATGTAACTGTCCATCATCATCAATAAATGTCTTTGTGCATCATTAGTTTGACTCTAAGAAGCAAGAAGATGAGCTTCACGTTATATCTTTTTGACAAATTGAGCCCAAAAAGAAATAAAAAAACAACCCAAGTACTTGAAATCCGTACGCTCTCAAAGCCATGAATGTATTATAAAATGTTGATATTGACGTGCCACAACATCTTGGGTTGCATTCACTGAGTTGAGAAATTGCTGAGCATTAATTAGGCGAAGCGGTTAACTAACTACGACATTAAACTAAACTATGCTATTAAAAATAGCACTTCTAAGCTTAGTTGCATTATTTTTACATTAGTTCAGCACCATCAAAGTTAGCAACGACTAAGTTATTGAGACCAACCAAACTTTTGACAAGCACTCAGTGACAGTGGTGCAATTCTCCTTTTGACTATATCCATCTAGATTCACGATGAATGATTTTTTTTTTTTCCCATTTAGTTCACATATAATTTTCGTTTGTATATTCAAAGCCTCTAAAATCTAGACCTGGAAAATTCATAATGCGAGAAGAGATCTCTTTAATGGCCACTCTAATTTGTTGATTACACATAATACGCACATGGTTTAGAAAAAAAGGATAATAAAAAAGATGAATGGATTCCTGGAGAAACCTTTTCTTCTTTTTCGAAAGGGTTCACTGAGAAACAAATGATCACATGGGAAATATCATTCTAGGATTGTGTTTTGTACTTCTAGTTTGACATCCATACAGTCGTGCACAGTCCATTCTTTCTTAAGCTTAAATCATTAGAAAAGAAAAAAAAAAGGAAAAAAATTGTATAATTGCTTAATTTATTAAAAAAAAAAACTCGATGCAGTGTGGAAACGTACGGAATCACGGCTTTAGTGGCCGTCAATTTCGTTCACTAAATCGACAAAATTGCCCCCCAGCCCTGCCCCCAAAAACATTATTAACTTGTAATTAATATAAAACATCAAACTTATTCCTTTTTAAGATGCATATATATGTAGCTATTCTAATATCTCAACTAAGTGAAAATATTATTAATATATATATATATATATATATTCAATACATTAGATTTTTTTATATTTGTTGCAATATTAAAATCTACATTTTTTTAACATCCATAATTTATAAAAATAAAGATGCGCCTAATAAAAAAAAATACACATATGCATGTATGTAAACATGGTCCAGCTATGGTATAACTATGGTAACATACTACAGTTACTTTTAGCTATTGGATCCAACCAGGGTGATAACTATAACTAGATCCAATAGTTGGGTGCAACTGTGGTATAGTACCACAGCTGCATCATAGTTTTGTCCATATAAACATCATCTATCACTTAGAAGACTAATTATTTTTGTCATAACAAGGATCTAATTATCCATTTTTAAAAAATGGTAAAGATAATACACACATATTATGTGTTGGGAATTACTTTTCTCCCCCCTTATTATAATTGGCAACTTCAAAATGAATATATGTATGTGTGTCAAAAATTGTATTAAATATGTGCACCATGGCGTTTTTGGGTCAAGCTTTTCTCACGTATTGGTACTCTTCTCCTTTAATTAATAAAACCATGTATTCTAATAATTAATTACAATCCTTTTCTTCCCATAGCTTATCCAAATGATTTTTAAATAATTTTCTTTGCACTCAAGTTTGAATCATGAGCACCAATTGGCAACTCATGCGTCTAATGACTTTGGGTGCATGAGTTCGAATCTCAATAATTATTGAGACCTCATTCTCTTTATAATAAGAGTTTATTTATCTTCTCACTTCATGAGTAGAATATATTTCACTCCAATAGTAAAAACGAGGGTCGTTATAACCTAAAAGAAGACAAAAAAATTAAAAATTGATTGGGACTTCGTGCCCCTTCCTCGTTCACTCGAACCTTTGAGAGAAATTAATAACAAAAATTACAAAACCCTAATCGAAATTGGCCAACGGCTCATAAGCCAGTCTAATCAGACCAAGCCGATTAGTGATGAGCCTTTTTAACTTAATTTAATGGTAATTTAATTTTCGAGGACAGAAGTGGTACACAAAGGCACTTGCCAGCGTGCATGTTACGACTAATGTCAATGTGTGGAGCCCAGTTTTGTGAGACTTTTGACTTCTCAGTTGAAAGCTCAAAAGTCAAAACAAATCCGGATAATCACAGATAACGTGTAATGGTTTCTTTCACAGGATTTATTTTTGTTTAGGACAAGAATGTTCACGCCAGGAAAAGTCTACGCCTTGGGCGGTTCTGATTTTATCTTTGATTAGGTTCGGGTTAGGTTCTATCATGGCCGGCGCATCTAGGGACCATTTAATTTTAGAGTATTAACTAACATATGGGTCCCTGGGTTCTGTATATTTTGAAGAAAAGAGTATAGTTCTCTCCCGTTTCTGTCAAATCGGTCCTTAAAACTGATACCTCTGCGGCTCAGCCAAAATAATTGTAGTCTTTTTTACGAGTAGCAGGCAGCCATCCTTAGGTTGCTTGTTCACAATAACAATCACAAAATCATACCTATACTCATTCCATTTTTGAGATGATTCTGATGAGATCCGTCAAATTTAATTAGAGAAATAAAAATTTCTCCCCTTCACATGATAGAGACATAAAGTTTAGTTGGATGAACTCACCAACTAACATGGTTACGTTAGTAGTATGCTTTCCCGCTCATGTATTTCTCGTAATTAATGAGAAAAACATGAACACGAAAAAGGTACTTAAGTTGTTTTGATTGGAATTAGGGACCTACTTGCTACATATTGAAATTAACATTATTTTGTTTAAAATATTAGGGACCTAAATGTTATCACTTCATTGATCTCTCAACACATTCAAAATTCAATTACGTAAGCTATACATAGCAAGGCTCATTCGTCATCGTTGTGCATGCAAAAGTAAAATTTTGGATTGAATGAAACCCATGTATAAGAGAGTCAATTTGGTGAAAACTAATTAAGAATAGGCAATCCTCATTGGAGGAAAAAAAAAAAAAAAAAAAAGAGGGCGGTGTTGGCTATTAATTACAGGGACAAATTGAGTGAAAAAAGTTTGTCTCGTCAAATAAATACTTAGCTGCAAATGGCTAGCTAGGCATGTTGTTCTTGTGACTTCTAATACAAGTGCTAAAGAGAAGAGAGACGAGAATGGAGGCGCAAAAAAAAAAAAAAAAAAAAAAAGGTTAACAGACAACCAAGAATTGAGTGATTTCTCGTGATCACATACTTTACATAAATAGATATATAATTCATGTGTATGTGTATTTTTTTTTTTTTTTTGGTTTTAAACCATCCGGTGTGCCACGACCGCATTGGGCCTTGATTAATTCGAATTCGGAGTGTAGTCATAGTTAAGGCTTTTTACCCCTCCCAAATGGTGTGTTTAGTGGAGATCGAACTCGAGAACTCTTTCCACAAACTCAGCTTGCACTGCCAACTGAGCCACAACCATTTGGTTGTATTTTTAATTTTTTAATTTCATCCTAAACATTAATTAAATAAAAAATGCCATTTTTTTTTGGTATCACGTAACTAAAGTATACCGAAACCTTTACCAGGCATCAACTAGCTTCCGTCACGTGTGTGTGTTTGCCCTCTTTAATCAATCTTTCAGATTAGCTCAAATCATAATGTTGAGTCGCACTACAATTTGATCATCTCCTTATCACATTATTAATTACAGAGAGTTTTCCAGTTAAGTAAAGTTGATATGGAATAATTATTGTAATTGTGAAATAAGCAATTAAATACGTAAGAGTTGTGTCATGCACGGGTCCATGCAGAAATGTGCCGGCATAAAAGTATTTTTTTGTTTTTTTTTTAAAAATTCAAAGTATCAACTTGGCTGGCTGTGACTTTTAGTGCATAATGTACGTACATTATCCTGATGAGGTATCATCTTGAGCCACAACGTTGCAGCTCCCGTTATACGTATTTTACAAATTAATTGCAGCCATTCCCTTCTACAGTCACGCCCCAGTCCCACATTCCTTTAAGATATTGCTGATTTCATTGATAATATCATATAATTCTATCAGTTATATGATATATTATGGTCGTTACAGACCATCAAGAAAAACACTTGAAGATGAAACCGGAAAAAGAAAAAAAAAAAAAAACTAGTAGAGGGTAAATATAAACTAGGGTGAAGTATCGTAAATATACTCTTTGAAAATGGGGTCATTATTCATTAACCGACAACAATAATGAAGTGAATTGTATGGTGGCAAGTGGCAACAAAGCCAAGCCAAGTAAACAGACAAGAAACGAAGCCGCTTTTAAGTCCAAGCATCGGAACTCGGATAATCTAGAAGCGAAATCCAACGGTCGTAAATCGATAGTGTGCAGGCTTATCTTCTCTGAGTTGACTCTGTACAGTAACTAACTACAGAGACGGAGAGAGCGAAAATTTTATTTATTCACTTATTATTATTATTTTTTTATAAGAAAGCAACAAAGTTGAGACACTGTGTACAAGAAATATATTAATGTGTTGCTTTAAAGAGGGACCAGCCCGCCATTAATGCAATTCCTCTTCACCTCCTCCTAATTTCAAACAAACAGCTCCCCTTTCCTCCATCTCTCTCTCTTTCCCCTTCTCTTTCTCTTTTTGTTTTTGCTTGCAAATTGAATCAAAGCAAAGCTCGAGCTTCAGGGCTGGATTCTATAAAAGAAAACGGAGGGAGAGGTGGGTTTTACTTATTTCCTTTTTGTGTTTCTATTTTGTTGCAGCTAAGAAGGTTCCTTAATGGCCAACTCTTGTTGTTGCATACATATAAAAAGAAAAATAAGTTGTTGCTTCCCCACTTAGATCTGCTTTGTCTCCCTCTTGAAATATACAGCTCATTTGAAGCTTCAATCTTGTTGTGATCTGTAGGGAGGAAGTTTAAGAAAAGGCTTCTTGGTTTTCTGGAATTTGGTTTTATGGGGATTTGCTTGAGTGCTCGAATCAAAGCTGAGAGCCCATTCAACACAGGTATCATAAGCTTCTAGCTTCTGTTTACAGCCTATTTGGAATACAAATAGAGTTCTTTTCTCAATAAACCACACCCTCACCCCTTCCCTTATGTTTCTTTTTAACTCTTTTATTCTAGTTTCTTCAAAGTTCAGTTACAATTTTGGGGTGTGGATTCTACTTTAGTGGCTTGGGCAATTGGGTTGATGGGAGATTTTTCGTTTGTTTATATGTTTGCATACCAGTTGGTGTAGCTTGTTGATAGCCCGATGAAGAGTTTCATAAGTTTATGTGGCTCAGTTCCATTGTTATATAGTCTATTTGGTAGCCTAAATCTTGCCACTTATTGAAGCCTTTGGATAGTGAATAGCCAGGTTGAATTTTAGACGTGTTTTTACTAGAATTAAGCAGTAAAACAAAGAAAAATAAATAAATACTCTCGTTAGGGTTGATGCGGAATTCAGTAAATACTTGCCGATTGTGTATTGGATTTGGTAATCCATGATTTGAAGAATTTAATCTGTAATGAATCAGTGACGAATGATTTAAATAGAGATTATACGTTTTTGTGTGCAGGGGTGAGTTCAAAGTATGTTAGCTCAGATGGGAATGATATGAGCAGCACGGGTAGTAAGGTTTCATCATTATCTGTTCCTCCTACTCCTAGGAGCGAGGGTGAGATCTTGCGATCCCCTAATTTGAAGAGTTTCAGTTTTTCTGACCTCAAAACGGCCACCAGGAATTTTCGTCCAGATAGTGTGTTAGGAGAGGGTGGTTTTGGTTCTGTTTTTAAAGGGTGGATTGATGAGCATTCATTCGCTGCTACCAAGCCTGGGACTGGTATGGTTATTGCTGTGAAAAGGCTTAACCAAGATGGTTTCCAAGGTCACAAGGAGTGGCTGGTGAGTTCATTTCTACTTCAGCTGCAAATTCACAGAGCCAAATTGGTGTTATTCGTGTTCTAAATTTAGAACATGTTGAACTTATTTTCTTGAAGTCTTTGGCGATAGTAGCCAGTGCCAGCTTTTAGTATGTCCAAAATTGATTCTAGGATTGAACTGGATTTCTTCAGAATCAGGCAAACATTCTGTGTTTTTGAACTACTTTAATATACTTTGCTGACTTCGGTGTACATTTTCACTTTTTTCCCCCTTCTTTTCTAATCGTATAGGCAGAAGTAAATTATCTGGGGCAGCTTTACCATCCCAATCTTGTGAAATTGATTGGATACTGCTTGGAGGATGACCACAGACTTTTGGTGTATGAGTTCATGCCTCGAGGCAGCTTGGAGAATCATTTGTTTAGGAGTGAGTTTCTAACCGTGTGCTGCTGGCATCCTTGAACTGTAATAATGTCTTCAATTAATGTTTTGTGGTTAACACTCTTGGTTGTTGTATCAGGGGGCTCTTATTTCCAGCCTCTTTCTTGGAACCTTCGCTTGAAGGTGGCTCTTGGTGCTGCTAAGGGGGTTGCCTTTCTTCATGGTGCTGAAACAAAAGTTATATATCGGGATTTCAAGACGTCAAACATCTTGCTTGACACTGTATGGAACTTCTCAAGTAGATCCTTGCAACAGTTATTTCCATTTTGATAGATCTAGGGTCTATTCTCTTTCTCATTAGCTTTTCTAACTTCCATTTTCTAATAAATTATCACACAGAACTACAATGCAAAGCTTTCTGATTTTGGTTTGGCCAAAGATGGACCAACAGGTGATCAGAGCCACGTATCTACCAGAGTTATGGGAACATACGGATATGCAGCTCCAGAGTACCTTGCAACAGGTACTTAATTCTGTTCATTTGTTTCTTTAACTTAATTGATGTAGCTTCTTTTAGTGGCTTCTCATCAGCTTTTATAGACCTTTTGTGTGCTGGCCCAGTTCCTAATATGTTTATCCAATAAGCTCTTGTGATAATTGGCCAGTATTTTCACTGATTGTAGGCCATCTAACTGCTAAGAGCGATGTCTATAGTTTTGGAGTTGTTCTTCTAGAAATGTTATCTGGCCGGAGAGCAGTAGACAAGAATCGGCCATCTGGAGAGCACAATCTAGTCGAGTGGGCTAAACCCTATCTGGCAAGTAAACGTAAGATCTTTCGGATCATAGACAACCGACTTGAAGGCCAGTATACATTGGAGGGAGCCTACAAGGCAGCTACTCTTGCATTGCGATGTCTATCAACTGAAGGCAAGTTCAGGCCTATGATGGCTGAAGTTGTTACAGTATTGGAGCAGCTTCAGGATTCAAGTGAAACAGGAAACATCCGCTGCAATACACACAATAGGCCAAAGATTCGTAGGCACAGTGCAGATGATGCCAGGAGCAGAAGTGTTACTGCTTACCCTCGGCCTTCTGCTTCGCCTCTGTATGCTTGAAAAAGAACCAGAAAACTTTATGGAGACAGTTTTTTATTCTCTTTCAACATATTCAAGTGGTTGGCAACAAGTCGAGAAACTCAGGCATTCGGTTTTCTCTACAATTTTCTCTGGCCTGTGACTGTACAGTTCATGTGTTGGCTAACGTATTTAAAAAATCAATCCTCTGTCGACATGATGATGCGGTTCAGCCTGTAAAACACGAATTGACACAAATATTGTCTCTTTTGTGATTTTATCATAATATTTGTAACACTTGAAACGGCTCCAAGAAAAATTCGAATGCAAGTGCTCTGTATGATTCAGAGGTAGAATCTTTGTAGCTTTTTTCTTTTTTCCAGCCTGGATTGTTATATCTTTTAGCTATTATTTTTTTTTTTTTATGGGCCTTTCAGATGCTAAATAATGCAATGCATGTACTTTCTGTTGTAATACAATTTTCTTTTTCACGAAGGAAAAATAAAGTGCTGAAGAGATTTGCATGTTTGGCTTGAATCTGTGTATGTGAAAAGTGATCTGATTTAGATTTATCGTATTCCAAAGTGACAGAGAAGTGAATTTAAACACCAACCTTGTTATGCCAACAGATTGGAGTGGGAAAACAAGTGATGAGCACACGTGGGATGCCAATTTGTAATGCTTTTAGTGACGAAGCTATTGAACTTTTTACCAAAAAAGTTGGAAGAAGACTTTTTGTGCTCTTCCCAATGTCAGACGGGGTCGGCACCACTAGTTAATGGTTTCACTTTGAGTAACCCACCTTCATCAAGGAATGGGTCCAAGCACCAGTAGTGCTGTAGTGTTTTTCTGGTCTCGGTGGATTTTAGCCTTTGTTCCTGTTCCCATCTCTACGAGACAATACGTTTCCTTCATTTCATCATCCAGTCAAGCATGCAATTGCAATCGAACAAGACGAAATCTTGGACCGTTCTGTTATGTAATGAATACTAATTACAATTTATTGGTGACTTTCTCGAGTGTGCTTGCAGTTGCCGGTCAGCCGGTGAGTTATAAGCAAACCAGGAAGTTAATGATTAGTTAGTTGTCTGTTTTCATGGTTCACCGATAGTAGCGATATTAATGAGACATGCTGGCAACCCGAATTGAATAAGCCGCCGTTTTGGAAATCCCCGGGAGAAGGTAAAATTACTGAAACGTTAACAAGAAAACGTTCCAAATTGATTGGCTGATGATTTTGGTTATTTGAGCAAGTTTTCTGTCAGACCAGGTCAAATTTTCTCATAAACGTAGAGTCAGGCAGGAGCAGGCCTCTAAGACACATTCAATCAAAGTCATTGGCTGCATTGTTTGTTTGAATTGCTTGATTCATCGATGATAATCCTATTTGCACAACTCATTATCCAAACCTTGAATGTCCACAATTTTAACAGTACTACAGTAGGCATCCAATTAAGTGGGGGCACGATGCAGTTCATGGCAAGCCCGGAATAGGAACATCATGGTCCCCGCAGCAACTTGTCCACAGTTATTGGGATGCAACTTGTTGAGTATGGTTAGGCTGAAAGCAACCATCCAATTACATCCTATTCGAATCATGGTTCTATCTCATCTCTTTGTAATCACTCATGAAAATTACATGTCATGATTTTATTAGATAACTAGATGGGTGTATGTACGCTCTATGTATGAAGGTGTTTTTTTTTTTTTTTGCCCTCTTTTTTTATGCAAGTGGCTAATTTCAATATCGCACCCCAGCATTAAATTTAGATAATACATAAATGTTAGCAATCAGATGATTTGCACATCTACCCTTCGACAATTATGATAACGAGGTACAACCGTGTCCTTGCGTAACACTATCCAAGTAGTGTTAAGCTGCCAAGGGATTGACACTAGAATCCGCAGGGATACAACATCGTATATAGACAGCCATCATGTGGGGCAAATTTACATACATAAGTGAAGAAACGTGAACTTAGAAAGTGAGTGTATTCGATAACAGCATGCATAGAAATGCAGCTTTCTCTTGAAGCCTGTATCTACAACTAGATTAACAAAAAGAATTGGGGGAGCATAACAAATAAACTCCAACTGTTCAAGGGATAATGTGCGTCTCTATGTTCATTTTTTCCAATCTGCAGGTAGAAACGCCAATTATATGCCTATTACAAAGGGGGTGGAAGGCCGTCGGGTCTGTTAACTGCACGAGCTGGTATAGCTAATCACCAACTTCTTACCAACCCAGGCGTCCAATTTCTCCAATCTAACTTGCCAATGGATTTATTTCTTAAGTTGACCAGATCTCGAATATCAAAAACCTTCTTCAAATAACTGTTTCCTTGTTTGGCAGACTCGACCACAGCCTCTGCTTCTGGTTCTTCCTTCACATCTTCAATTTCAGCAACAGGTTGAAGTGTGACTTCATCTTGAGATGAAATCTCACTAATGATATTTCCTAGTATGTCTACCACCTCACTCATTTTAGGACGGGACTTTGGCTGCTTCGTTAAACATTTGCTTGCTAGAGCGGCAAGTTTTTGAGCGGATTTAATGCAGTAATTTCCTTCAAGTCGTGGGTCAATAATGAGGTGGAATTTCTTAGAATCCGACACATAGGGTCTCACCCATTCCAAAAGCTTCTGCTCATTCCGAGGAAGATTTCTCTCAACTGCTCGCCTTCCTGTGATTAGTTCATAAAGAACAACCCCAAAGCTCCAAACATCACTCTTAGCAGTCAGCCTTCCAGTCTGAACATACTCTGGAGCAGCATAACCAACTGTGCCTACAACCTATTAAATCATAAAAAGGTAATTGGTGAGTAAACCATTCCACGTGTTAAGCATAATATCAGCATACATGACATTGTCAATTATTAGGATGATCGTTAACTCTTGCATCAGATAATTTAATTGCCCAATGAAATCTATCAAGTTAACAATCAACCACATAACAAGGTGCACCATATCATTGTAAAAGATAAACAACTTACTGATGTTGAAACATGGCCAAGACCTTCTGGTGGCCCCTGCCTAGCCAGTCCAAAGTCTGAAAGCTTTGCTTTATAGTCCTCATCTAGCAGAATGTTTGATGTTTTAAAATCCCGAAATATTAGCTGCACAAATAGTAAAGCAGATCAAAATCATTGGAACCAGAAAGCACCCCAGTCGATTAACTCCAGAGATGATTCCATTCAATACAAGCAAGACTTAGAGGCATAAAGGGACAACATGCCTGAAAATCCATTTCTTCATGCAAGTATGCTAAACCACGGGCCGCATCTTGAGCAATTTTTAACCTTGCTATCCAAGCAAGAGGCGTAGGAACTCGAGACAATAGATGGTCCTCCAAGCTTTTATTATGCATAAGCTCATAGACCAATAGCCTTTGCATCCCTCTTTCATCATCTTCTGCACAATATCCAACTAACTTGACAAGATTCGGGTGCTTGACCACACCCAAAAAGTTCACCTCATTGATCCATTCCTTATGCCCCTGCATGCTAGAATGCAAAACAGAAGAACCCCATAAGCAAAACCTCGAAACCACCAAAATTACACTTCAGTCTTGATACTTATTTTCCAGAAACTTATACATTCAACATAAATAGGGATCGATATTTTATCAAATTTTTTCCCATAAAACTACACAAGTTTAACCTGTGATTGAGAGAAATAATTATGTCCCATTCCTAACGCTTGAAAGGCTAAAATGCTTTCTTCGAAAAAAATAAAATGAACCGTAGAAACATAAAAAAGCAAGATCCAACATTTAAAGAACTGGCAAATACCAATTAACTGAAATTGGACAGAAATAATAAAATTCTATTTTCATTTTTCGTTCAAATTAAACAGCCCCACATGACTAAAAACAAAAAAATAAAAATACAATGTTCAAATTTTTCAAAGAGCTGAAAAGGGTTCATGCCTGGAAACCTTGACGATTAAGCTGCTTAATAGCAACATCCAATTTCGAATCATGACCGCTGATTTGATGATCATCAGAAGAAACCCTAACAACACCTCTATACACACAACCAAACCCTCCTTCACCAATCAACAAAGCTCTACTGAACCCTCTAGTAGCAGATTTCAGCTCAGCAAACGAAAAGACTCTCAGATCATTAGCTCTCCGCTGAGACAACAACTCGTAAAACGCCAGCGAGTCAGACCAGTCCCGGGAGTCAGAGTCAAACTCCGAACGCCTGGTGTCAACGCTACTAGACGCCACACTGAGTGAACGAGCCCATGATACCTTCGAAGTCCTCGAAACGACACCGCCGTCGTCGCCGCCGTCGCGCCTCTCTCTCTCCCCGTTGCTGAAATGGAAACACTTCATCTGCTGAATTATTGTTGAACGGGTCAAATGAAGGAACGGAGGTTGTTTTGTAATGGGTTTTTGGTGGGCAGCGTTTCTACAAAAGTACTACTAGAAATTACGGGCAACGGTTTTTTGTTGCGAGAGAACATTAAAAAATTAAAAAAAAAAAAGATCGAAGAAAAGCAAAGCAGGTTAACGTTTGGTTTGGTTGTTGTCGTTTTGTAAGGAAGGAAAGATGATCACGAGGGAGCGTTCAGAGATAGAAGCTGCTTATATTATAATGCAGATGATTGCAGCGTACGTATCAGTCACCATTGGAGTTTGAGGCTCCCACTTTTTCACTGCTTCATTGATGGGCCCAATGTGTATGTTCTGTATTTCACCGTGTTCCATTATAATTTGATATTACTGTCTGGGCCATTTTGTAATTTGTCATGTACTTACGAGGTAATGACACGGAGGTTCCTATGGTTTTAAAGTTTATCAAGGAAGAGCATAATTATTCTATTTGTATGGAATACATCCTTATCAATCTGTAGCGAAATAACCGAATTACTCCGTGATGTATGTAATTATAGTTGCCTAGTCCTCCATTATCTTGGTCAAATCTATGTTGTGAGGGTATTTTGTACCGTAGTTACTTAGAAATTATGAGTGGTAATTTAGATTGACTTGTTGTTTACGCGACGTGTTTTGTCTATATTATGAAAAATTTAAATTGATATATTCAATCTTTATTAATTGTGTCAAAATTTCAAACACTTACTCAATACGATTGGTAAACCTGTTACAATCGTGTCATATAAATAACATATTAAATTTTTTTTTTTTGTTTAAGTATAATTTTATGCTTCTATTTTAGACCAATACTATCATATTTTTTAGGTAGTGACATTGTTCCTGATATTTTTCAATGTATCAAACATATTTTGTGTGTTTGTATCATATAAGTCCCGACTCGGTACCCAAATAACTGAAATAGCCTTTCTGAGTGTTTGGTTTCATACTCCACATTTCATTGGTAATGAATTGTTGCAAGGGTATTTTGGAAGCTTCGTTTGGAGTCGGGGACCTTTCTGAAATAAATGGACAAACTATATTTTATCTGAGAAAATATAAAAAGCTAAGGAATTGGAGGTAATTTTTTTCCTTTTTTTAAGGTTGACTGGGAGTAGTTAAGACTTTTACCCTCCGTCAAATTGATTCTACTATTCATTCTTTCTTCAAATAACATAGGGGTCCCTCTATCTTACATGCATGTAAGATACACTCCTCTCACATAAATAGTGTGTGGGTCCCATACATACACTATTCATGTGAGGGGAATGTATCTTACATGCATGTAAGATAGAGATTGCCATAACATAGGGTCAATAAAAGGGTACGATTTGGTGGGGTTTTTAACTTCGTGAATCATGTTTTGGAGAGTAATTAATCAAAAAGGTTTTGTCATTTATTTGGAACTAAAATAGAAAAAAACACAAGGAAATGTTTTGTGATCACGTTAAAAGTACAAAACTTTTGAAAAATAATCTCGTAAACGTCAAGATTTACATAATAATGATACTTTCAATAAAAGAACAATTGATATCATCATTATGTTTGCGTGAAAATTAGATAAATCCAAGTACTTTTAAAACTTTGTTAAAAGACATTATATTGTCAAAACGGTCCATAACTATATTCCATATGATTATATTTACTTCATTTGTAATTAAAGTAATAATTAAGAGATAGGCCAATGTTATTTTGTGTTCGTGTTAAAAGGCAACCGGCCAGCCGGGCGGCAAGAATGGACCGGCTAGCTAGCTATTATGTTGCAACATGTTAATGGCGTAAACAACTAGGCACTTAGTTTATTAGAGGCCTGTGAACGACACACATGTTTCTTGATTCGCTAAGCACAATTAATTACAAATCATTAAAGGGAAAGACAACTCTACAAGCAACGATTAATTGCATATAATTAAGTTTGTGGTTACATAATGGAATAAGAGGGTGGCTTATTTTAAAGCAAAAATGCATGCATCTCCCACTCTTCCGTCGCCAGCAACAAGAAGCAAGTCAACGCATTGGGTTGGTGATTTGGTCTCCGCTATCAAATTTCCGCAGCCACAACCAAATCACGTACATGAATAATACAAGTAAAAGACGAAACACAAGTCCGAAATATATACGATATCTACCGAGACTATAATGTAAATTATGTAATGTTATCCGAAAATGAAAAGCTCTTGGGACAGCAATAAATACGTTGATGCTTTGAATCTCTTATTAATTTTCTGGAAATGCCCGAAGGCGGCCTTGAAAATGTCACTTGTCTGTTACCACCGCGCAATGTCACCATCTTTTGATTATAACTCTCAATAATCTTGAGTAAAATGTACGTTTCTAAGTTTCCATAGACATAAACTCTATTTATTGTTTGTTGGTAGGAATGAGACATGATTGTTACGTTACACAAAATCACGCATGCAGACGCACCAGTACAAGCATTGAAGCCACCACTTATTGAAGTCTCGAGACACCAATAAATTAAGATTGATACGCCCGAATTTAGCCAACATAAATAATGGGATGATGAATGATTTGTGTAGGACGAATAGGGTGAAATATTAATTAATACATTCTAGGTAGTACATTCTCATTTTTGTTTGCTTTGTTTCTAATTTATATATGTTCTGATGTTCATATATTTTATTAAATTAATTTTCCTTAATTAGATTTCAATTTTTGTTATTCTAGCTTAATTGGTAATTCTAAATATTAGAGTTGTAATTTCATAGATTGGAAATGCTATATTATATTTGATATATCAATAATATTTCAGTTTAATTTTCCTGTAGATTAATCTAGGGGAAATATCTACCGTCCACCCGTTTTTTCTAATTTTTTCAAAAATACACAATTCTTTTTTTTTTTTTTGCTGCTGGAATCCACCTAAAGTTACGTTTTGTTTCACTTTTCCACTTCCGTTTGGAATCCGTTAAGAAAACTAACGGAAACTTAAAAAAATGACCATTTTACCCCCCAAAACAAAAATAACAATTTCACCCTAAAAATTGCCAAAAACAATCAAATTAAATGATAATTTTACTTTCTTTATTAACCAATGGGGAAAATATTTAGATTTAATTTGATTATTTTTGGGAATTTTTAGGGTGAAATTGTTATTTTCGTTTTGGGGGGGTAAAATGGTTATTTTTTTAAGTTTCTGTTAGTTTTTTTAACGGATTCCAAACGGAAGTGGAAAAGTGAAACAAAATGTAACTTTAGGTGAATTTCAGCAAAAAAAAAAAAAAGAATTGTGTACTTTTAAAAAAGTTAGAAAAACGAGTGGACGGTAGATATTTTTCCATTAATCTATCCTCTCATGTGGTAGACTGGTAGTTTATCTCTTTTTCTTACACTTTAGATATACTCTGCAATGACATTTAAAACCATTTTTACAATGGTATTAACGAATGTGTCATATAGTTTTTTTTTCATCGGGTACAAATAAAAGTACCTTAATCGAAGATAATTCTTATAAATTTTATTGAGAGACTTAAATTTCTAAGATTTATTCAATATAAGTTGGATTAGTATTTAATGTTGAGTTAAATTTTTGCCGAGTATTGAATGAATAGTTAAAAATTTTTAAATTTTGATTTTTTTTATTTATCTTATCAAACAACTATTAATTCAATATTCAGTAAAAATTCAGATCATCGTTGAATCTTTATCCATATAAGTTAGACTCCAATATTTTAAAGTGGACATACAGATCTCGTTCCGTTAGTATTCTTCAATTTCTTTGGATTAACGAGAGCAATAATGTATAATAATAATGCCCATTATAATGTCACGAATGAGCGGAGATTTCGATGGCAGAGTGCTAGGATAGGAGATCAACTTGTGAGTCTGATTGTCATTTTCCCTTAGAAATATATCCAATTTGCAAGTAAGTAGTTGAATCAATGTGTAGATAAATATTCTTTACGTGGCCGTCTTCTATTTTTTTTTTATTTTTATTTTATAGAAGGTCGAAATCGGCCGTGGCAACGTCGCCCGTCAAATCTTACTAAATATATTTGAACTTGAAAAATTCAACAGCCTCCACTCAGAAAATAAAATTCAACATCCCCAGTGTTTGTTGACCACACAAAATTGACAGCTATTATTAAAATATTTAAGTTATTTCACGTGGCAAGAAAAGATAGAACCAGGCACCAGCAAAAGATTGTTTTATTCTGCACTCTCCCAGTTTCTAATCTCAAGAATGTTCGGGCCAGGCCCAAACTAATGCGTTCGATGCATATAATTGAATAACTTCGGTTGCCGAGTTGGTGGACGGGTTATTTTCCGCAATAGCAATTGGTATTTAAGTTTTGGTGGGCCTTGGTGTAATGTATTATTTTTAAGCATTAACGTTTGAACGACAGTTTGGTGGGCTATACTGTAATATATTATCCTTTCTCCATTTTTTAAATATTAATTTATAAGAAAATTCTATAATGCTGTAATTATTAACACTGTAGTTATTGTGTATCGTTAAATTATATTAACGATTCATAATTAATAAAAAAAATTTAAATAAATTATATTTAATCAGTTAAAAACTGGTTAATTTTTTTTAAAGTAAGTTTAACTAATTTTTTAAAAAAATAGATTTGCCTTTAAAAAAAATATATAAAAGGCAAAATCCAATTCCTAATTAATATTTCGCGAAAGAGAAAGACACATCCTAACCCTAAGCTAAAAAGCCGCCATGTCGCCACCGTGTTCACTTTCGTTCAGTTGTGCCTGCGTTACCTTAATAGTTGATCAGTCGATCTACAACTTCTAGCCATACTTGACCCCATTTTCTACGTCGTTCCAACTGTTGTCCTCTTTGCCGTCGCTGCCTATGTCTTGGTTTGTCCATCATCACCCGCGCAAGGTAAGGTCAACTTAAGGCTTCAATGATTCATGTTGAAGTGGTAAATTTTCTTTGGAATTAAAAAAACTGTGAAATAAGACAAAATTTACATTAAGTGTGAAATTAAAAACATGTGTAAAATTAATGTTGGAGTGGTAAATTGGTCTTCAAAATTATAAACAAAATAAAAACGTGTAAATGTAACGTGAAACTTATAAATTAACAATAAGTGTCGGATAACACATTAATTTTGTAGATCACACATGAGAATAATAAATGTAACCTTCAACTTGAACTGAAAAAAATATAATTACATGTTACTTAAGTAATTAGTTATATATTTATTTAGAATTAATGGTGAAAATTTTTCATTTAAATATAACGGTCCACATTTGTTATGCCATGTATACCATAATTTTAATCACAGTATCATAGAATGATTATACTACAATTAAAAATTTATTAAAATGATCTTAGATATATAATATCTATTATTTAAATTTCTACACCCATTTAATATGAGAAAGATAAATGCTCCACCTACATTAATAGGAGAGATATCCACCCTTAATTAAATTGGGCTAAGATTCGATGTCTTGAGAGCATTGGGGGTTGCTGCCGGACTGTATGAGTCCATTTACGTAATGAATGATGTATTGAGTAGATGAAGAATTGTCAGTCGAATTTTTTACCGTCAGCACATCACATTGTCATCAAATGGCAGCGATTAATTAGAAAATGAAATTGTCAGATTAGTTTCTTATTGTCACTGTGGCGCCTGCAGATTCCAAACAAGCCGTGCTGGCTCTTGATATGGAATTATACATACGATCAATAACAGCCTATTAATTTGCATAGGAAGATGGAATAGGTATGACTTATGAGTCAATGGTAGCCGCAGATTTATACAGATATCGTTAGACTGTAACGTGATAAAGCAAAACAGAAGGGAGCTGGAAAAGTAACTGGGATTAGCTTGTACGTGGAAAATGAAAATTGTAAGCATGCATGCAGCAGCGAGCAGTAGCGGAGTAGAGAGAGTACTACGAACTGAAAGAGAAAGTGCTCAAGGAGATGATCGTGAATGAGATCACCAGCTTGGTGATTTGGACATGTCAACCGGCTCATGCTGGTGCTCGTGCTCATGCTCAAGCATCAAGTGTCAGAGTCAGAGATGCAGCTGTTGCTGCAACGTCGTACGTACATACCGACAGATAATTAAACCTACCTCAGTCAGTCAACCTTGACCTACGATATGCCCTTGCCCTTTCATGATCATCTATCTTGTTCTTGTTGCTCCTGTCTTCTTGTGTTTAACTCATTCGCAACTCTCTATCTCACTCTCACATGATCATTAATTTATGCTTTCTTTTGTTTCTTTAAAAAGAAAAAAGAAATTTAACCGACCGATTAACTAGATTATATAGTGAGCAGTACACTAGCCAGACGTCGCATTCCAGCAATAGTGTTGTAATCATATGAAATCTTGTAATTAGTGTTAAAATTGTAGATTTAACTATAGATAAGATGATGATCAGGAGATAATTTATTGCAATGTCAGCAACATTGCTAACTGGATCATTACCCTGTCCGATTTCTGGCATAATTAATTTTATTAATTACGAGATGCACGAACATAACTCAAACTATATACAGATTCTTGGTAGCTAGCTGACTATAGGTCCAGGAATGTATATACATCATCATTGACAGCAAGACAGCTACATTAATTTGTGTGGCCAGTGAGTTTTCAAAATGATCAGGGAGTCTAGCTAGGCCGGACTAAATGAAAGATCATAATGATTCTGCCATTGAACCTATGGTTTTAGGCTTCAGAGCCGCAATAATGATCTCTGACATGAATGACAGCTGGGTACATGGTACAAGCACGGGGCTTGTTCCACGCCATAACATAACAGTCTCTGCTCAGAACTTCAGCTTTTGCACCCATCTTTTTACGTTCTTCAGTAAGCTGACATTTTCAAAAAGACACAAAGACTGCTCCATCAAAAGCTTGACTGGAGAGCTCTAGCTAGCTAGCTGCTAGCAGATCCTCCTTACAAAACCGACCATACATCCAACAGCCAATAGCGTGTACAATCAATGGTCTTGAAGGGACGTTACTTGCTCGTAAAAACTACCGATTCCATCAAGAATTTCCATTTAAATTTTGGAATTAAAGTTTTTTTTATTACAAAGATTATGATTGTTTTCACGTGCAAAGAGAACTTTTTTTTTTTTAAATTTTGATATGTATCTTACAAATAAAAATTTATTACAACATATTACAGCATATGATCGTAGTTATTTTTAGATTGTTTTAAAATAGAGTACTGAGTTATAATTATATAAATAAAGTAATAAATAATAAAAAAAAATATTATAATTTTAATCATCTGATTATAAAAAAATATTTTATCTTAGATGGATTTCAATATATATGGACCCATAACATATATATAAAATAAAATAATCTATAAAGACTGTTTAAAATCAAGTCTGTTAGAACCTTGTCCACTCGAGATTGATACATCTACTTCACCTATATTAATAGAGCAGATGCCTATTTTTTACGTAATTCTTAGTCAGATGAAAAACAATAGTGGGAACTGTCCATCAAAAGTCAAAACTCGGCCCGAGTAGGGGAAAAAAAACTGAAAAAGCATCCACACATGGTTAGTAATTACTATATTTGATTAACGTTGGCAAATTATTCTGATTAAAATAAAGTACAGTATTATTATTCATTTACTTTTTTGTTTAGTGATGTTGCCTTTTTTTTTCCCCCTCTCTCTCAAGGAACTGATACTGCCTCTTACTTCAAAATTAAGAATCAAACCCTTATATTTGACATGCACACCCCTGGAGTTTACTGATCTGATGGGCGATGTAAATATACAGTTGCGTAGACCATGGCATTTTATAAGGAATAAACACGTACACAAAACCTAGCTTCTGCATCGTGTCGATTTGCCAAGAACAATATTGTGTGTGTGACGCCTACCTTGCGCTAGCTTTAATTTTGTGAATCTAATCTGATCATCATCGATCTTAAAGTTAGACAACGGTTCATTTGATGTTCTTAATTAAATAAATGAAAAAACTATCGAAATGTTTCCATGTGTCTATTCCTAAACAGAAAGGTATTAGTGTGTCCATTTCTTGAATCTTTAAGGATCTATCTATACCTCAGCCAAATAATACGCCACTAATTTAGACCTAAAATTGATACTTTTATTTATTTTTTAATAATCCGCGGTGGTACTGGTGCATTAACTCATTATATCATAATACATACTAATTAATCACCTGCGCTGGACAAATTTTGTTACGGTCTAACCAAGCACATCGAATCAGTGCAACCAATTAGCCAACAAATTAAGCCTCTTATATATATATTTCAATTTGTTACGGTGCATAACAACCAATTAATAATATGAAGACTAGTAAAGTAATAAATTGGTCAAGCATGCAGTCATCACCTTGACATTTCATCTTCAAGGACGATCACTCGCATCGTCCATTTTCAGCTGTGGGCGGGCTCATGATAAGATCTCGAACTTCAAAGAAAGAACGATTCTTAACAACGATGTCATACATATGAATCGACCTGAAGTTGGCAAAATTAGTGGGCAAAGATATGAGATGAGCCGAGTCCTCAGACTTGTGGAATTGCAAGAGCCTGTTAGAGGAGCTGCTGTTGTCGTGGTAGCGAGACCAGCCGAGTTCAGTGAGTCGTTGCTCGAGTTCAGCGTAGGAGCGGATCACTTGGTTGGTTGGGAGAAACACTAGGACCCTGGGTCGAGCCCCCGGTGCAGTGGCTGTGCCTGGTTGCACTGGCTCTTTTCGCTCGAAGGATTCTTTGGTTGGGTTTTGTATCAAGCGAGCCACACCATTTTTGTCAAATACCCAAACACCAGACATTAGTGAAGCAAATTTATGAGATCGCAGTAAGTTTGTTCAGGGAGTCTATATATATAAAAATAAACCTAGCAACCCTAGCTAAATGCCAGAGTTGCTGTAGGAGGGTAGGACCGTAGGAAAAAGTGAACATAAATTATCATTCTTTAATCTTTGATGCTTTGCTTCTAAAATATATAACCCACTGAATTTGCAAGATCTTTCTCAATATATGTTAAGTGAGTTCTAGGTTTTTACACTTGTTAGTATGATAGCATCCATAATATTTTGCATGCGGGGTCGGAATTAGGATCTTGGTTTAACGTGTCAAAATGAAAACACGACATACTTAAAAGAGGATAAAATAAAAAAAAAGTATTATAAATTAAATTTACAACAAAGTATAGTACTTTAATGAAGACTACCCTTAACCTTTTTGTCATAATTTAAATTGTAACAGTACTTAATAATTTCAACTGAAACTATCTCAAGTCTCCAATCCCCTCTTGACATTTGGAAAATCGTTGGATCAATTGTCCTTGAATTTTTTTATCTCTCGTATGAAACTCAGAGTTACTAATATGTGTATACAAATAATTAAATTGCTTTGCAAATCACTTTACTAATCGTGATCTTCCGTGTGATTATCTTACTTGGGGTGAAAGATGTCAAGGATTTATCCGACTTTCCAAATTACCGATTTTACCCGGGTCGATGACTCTTTCAACAGGTCTATGCACATCAAAGCTTATCTAAAGCTTCTTAAATGTGGGACACGGTTTATTAAACTAGCTACGATATACAACTTGCTTCACTAAAAATAAAGGAAGCTAAAAAGTATAACTTATTTCACCGAAAATAAAAAGAGCCAAGATATAGAACGACTAATTAACTAAACACATAAGTAACCTATAATTGCACTTCAACAGTTATTTTGTTTTAAAATACTGATTACACATCAAATTAATATATTACACAGATTACAACTGCTGCTATTATATTACACTGATATTTACAATCAGATATACATAACTGAGACTTACATTGTTACATTAAATCTATAAAATAAATGTTCAGACAAATAACCCTTATAGTTGAAGGATGTACTAAGACTTACATTGTTGCATTAAATACCCTCACAAGCGAGGGATGTACTGGGACTTATATTGTTACATTAAATTTATGAAGTACATGACCAGATAAGTAACACTCATAGGCGAGGGATATCTCTGTTCCACTCGCATTTCGCAAGAGAGAAAAACTTGCAAATAAACTCTACACAATCATGCATAATGCCTAATTGAGAGAGTTTTAAGCTCGTGAAATCTCGAACCCCTACCCTCACAATTCTTTTTAACTGTAAGAGTAGAGGTTCACCGTTGGGACAAAGACCCATTGCCACTTCAATAGTCATTGATTTAAAGTGAATGATCATAACTAACAAGTATGCATTAATTGATGGTGAAAAATGATAACTGCCCTTTAAGGGCATAGGATGGGCACAGAAACGGCAGCCCCCTGCTGCCGTTTTCGGCCCTCGCTCTGTGGCCAGAAAGATTTAAAAAGGGGAAAAAGGAAAGTGTAGGCAACCAAAACGGCAGCTGAGGGCTATATCAGTGCTCGTTGATGGCACCGGTGGGTTTTCATTCAAACACCTTATTTAAAGAGCTTGTTGACTTTCCAATTCAAGTATAAGTCGTCCCAAAAGTTCCTCAATTGCTCTTCTCAGCTGTTATTCCTTAGGTTTTAGAGAAAACTGTGCTCTGGCAAATTAAGAAGTAGCATGATGCTTGTAGGTGATGGACCGATTTTGAAATTTGAATACCATGATGAGCTCTTTAATACATTCTTTGGGATGAGAATTCTATTTCTAATCTGAGTTTTACTTATTTATTTGTCACTTTCTTTTTTATTAGCTCATATTAACCACATTTATGTACTTGTGCTTACGTGAAAGTTAAGATGAGAGTACAATACTGAAATTTCAGTACAAGTGGAGAAAAGAATGAACTTATATAGTTTGTGTTCATCGGGTGATTTTGTTGTAAATATTAACTTGGTTATTGTGTCAAGTCAATTTTCCTCCTGTGTCATCCTAAGCAAAAAGGTTTAATATAAAGAGATATCATAGAAAAAGACTATATAAATGCTGCAATTTATTTTATTTTGTTTTGTCATGTAGCCACCTTAGCTCATGAGCGTGTGGGTTTTAACCACGTGGCTACATGACAAAATAAAATAAAATAAATTTTAGCATGTGTTGCCACTTGTAATTCTTTTATTGGGTCTCAAAAACAAAGGATTCATTAGAATTCCATATAAACCCCTATTTGCTTATGTATAATAACCATCGTAGTAGTGCTATTATCTCAGAGACCAAAGTGACATACTGTTGTGATAATAAATTAGAGTGTAACACTCATTTATTATTAAACGATTGAATAATAATTTACGGCTTATTAAATTCAATCTCAAACTTAACGTTTAAATATCCAACTAATAATACTAAACTCTGAATCAACTATCCATTAATTATCTTCATTACTGACTTGATCATAATCATCAACCCACTTCCTCGAAGGTATTTTTCATAATGTACCTTAAGTTTCACGCTTTGACATAAATACCCAAAGATATCAAAATTTATCATCAATACCCCAGCGTTGCCCAAAAGGAAACGGATCCGATTCTGATACGAGCAAGTCCTGAACACCAAGTCCTAAATAATTGTTGACCATTGATCCGGTGCTCGGGACTTGCTCATATAAGCACCGGATCCTGGTCCTGCCCAAAGAACGTTGTTGCACCCCGACATGCTTGCTCACTTTTGCTGATGGAAATTGACCGATGTTTTGGCACGTGGCATTTGAAATTATGAATGCCGGCCTTAAAACCGTATAAGAATTTTTTGGGTTATTTCCGTAAAGAGTAAAAACTTAGGCGTATTGTTGTAATTAACCAGCCCTCCATCCCCAGAGGTTCAATTATTTTCTTTTGACCTTTACCAACATTCCAATCAAAATTCTCGGCTCCACGCCGATTGGCAGGTCTGATTAATTCACTATCCGTCCTCCACCTGTCCATATGGGTCCCGCTGCACCAGCCTCTCGCAGAGAGAACTACCCGAAGCAGCAAAAGCAAACCGAGTGAGATCGTCGTATTGCTGGCCGAAGAAGGAGGCTTTTGTTTTGCCTCGCCGCCTTCACTCGTTCACAGATTACTTCCTCACAAAAATATCCACCGAAAATTTCTCTCATACGCTGTCGCTTCGCACTGCTCTCACCTTATCTCCGGCGTCACTCTCTCACTTTCTTTCTCAGATTTACACAAAGGCAAGAACTTAACTTGTACATACGCTTTGCAATTTGACTGTTTTTGGGAAGTTTACTATAAATGAAACGAATATTAAAATTTATAATCTCGTTCTCTTTTTGTTTTACTATGTTATTGATATTTGTACTGCTCTTTGTTTCTTTGTTGAGAAAGTTTATAAATGAAAATAAACGTCTGTAAATATTTTTGTTTTCCGTTATATTTTTTCTGTTTTTAGTGTTTAATGAAGTAATTGTTTTAACTTCTTAGTATTTATTTTTCAATTTTTTTTGTTTCCGTTATTATACTTTTATTGAAGTTTTCTCGGCAGCCAAACAGGGAAATGTGCGTTGTTGATCTGTTTGGCTGCTGAGAAAATGTTAATTTGCAACGGTTTTGACGAAGCCGTTTGTACGTTTTCTAAAACAATATCTTTCGTGTGTTTTCTAAAGTAGCAATAAGTATCATGTTTTGTCTTGGGAAAATCTATTGAAAGGGAATCTGTTGTTTCCTAATTTTATTTTCTAATTGGAGTGAGTTTTTAGGTGTTTATTGTTTTTTCACCCTGGTACTTATCCAATGAAGTTTTCTCAGCAGCTAAACAGAGGGTTTGCTTGTTGGTCTCTGTTTGGTGGCTGAGAAAATGTAGAGAAGCATAAAAGTATAAAACAGTTGCGAAGGAGATGTTTCCTTCTGTTTTATGTCGAAACTGATGAAAAAACATTGTTTGGTATTTTAACTGAAATATGGACCAAATCTAAAGATCAGTTAAAATGTTTTCTGTGTCTCTGAACTATTAGGATGTGAAACCACTTAACAATTTTTGGTTACTTGGAAGTCGGAAATGGAAACTTCCAGTGTTGTGTTCAGTTTTAATATAAAATTTTGCTCTGTTTGCTTGCTGAGAGAAAATGTTGCAGGGGAAAAGGTAAAATTGCACCGCATCTTATGATCAAGAACCTCCATGTTTGGAATTCCATTTACTGTTATGTTGGGTGACTTTTTAATTTCTTTTTCCTGATGTTTATCTCTGAACATTTAATAATTATACAGAATGCAGGTTTGAGATGCCACGCAATTTTGAAAAAAGTGACCTTAGTTGGTCTGAGTTAAAAGATTATGAATATAAAAAATATAATCAACTGAAGAAAGGGGACCTCAAGGTTGAAGTTTCAGAGACTGCATATAGATGCCCATTTTGTCGTGGGAAGAAGGAAACAGATTATTTGTACAAGGAGCTTCTCCAACATGCTTCTGATGTTGGTAGGTCAAGAAGTAGGGGTGCAAGAGAAAAAGCTCAGCATTTAGCACTGGAGAAATATGTTAGCAAGTATCTTGTGGTCAAGGATCGATCACAATTAGAGCCTGGCACCAGTTCTGAGTGTTTGAAGATAACTGATCATCAACCAGATCAGCTGTTAGTCTACCCTTGGGTCGGTATTGTTGCAAATATCAAAACTCAGCGGGGAGAAGATGGGCGGTATGTTGGGGAGAGTGGCTCAAAATTGAGGGATGAGTTCAGAAGTAAAGGATTTAATCCCCTGAAAGTTCATCCTCTTTGGTCTCGCAGAGGTCATTCAGGGTTTGCTGTTGTGGAGTTTTACAAGGATTGGGCTGGATTTAAGAATGCAATTATGTTTGAGAAGAGTTTTGAAGTTGATCATCATGGGAAGAAAGACTTTTATGCAGTGAAAAACTTAGGAGATAAATTGTATGGATGGATTGCTAGGGATGATGACTACAACTCCAAAAGCCTTATTGGTGATCATCTCCGCAAAAATGGAGATCTTAAAACTGTTTCTGGGAAAGAAGCAGAGGATCAAAGGAAGACATCGACACTTGTGACAAACTTGACTCGCACATTAGAGGTAAAAGATATGCGTTATAAGGAGATGGAGATGAAATATCTTGAGACTAGCACATATCTTGACTTGACAATGGAGCAGATGGATGAGATGAATAAATCTCGTAATGAAGGTATGCTCAAATTTGATGGAGAATTTGCATTTTTTTCATTTCCTACTTCATTTCCTTGCTTTAATTTTATTTATTTATTATTATTTTTTTGGCTGTCTAATAGAAATCAGAAAGATGCAGCAAAGTGCACATGATCATTTTCAGAAGATTTACTTGGAGCACGAGAAGGCTACATCGCAACTGGAAGCCCGGAAAAAGCAATTAGAGGAGCGTGAGAAACAGTTGCAGTATCGAGAAGCCAAAAATGAAACTGAGAGGAAAAAACTTCATTCTGAAAAGATAATGGTAATAATATACCTGAACTGAGTAGGTTTATTTTGTGCTTAATTTATGTTTTTGCACGATGACTAAAAGTAATATGTTTAACTTGAATTCACTTAAACTTAATCATATACTTTGTTTTAACTACTTTGTTTAACTTGAATTAACCTAAGCTTTTTAGTCTACTTCAGAAAATGTTGCAACCGCAATTTTTGTCTGCATAATCAGTAGTTGATCTAGATAGATGGATAGATAGTGTTTGCAGCAGGTATCTAATCTTAAAAGGATAGAGAAACGTTTTCTCTTTTTCCTTGGTTCATTGGAACCTTATCTTTGAATACTTATTTCAGAGTAACACAGGTGTTCCGACACTTCTGTTTATCTCTTAACACCTCAATCAAAATTAAATATCAGTCATCAGTTTTGAAACTCGACATTTCAACCCTGTGATTTTTCCTCTCTGTCTCTCTCTCTCTCTCTTTTTTCATTTGGTTTTCTTTTGAACTTGTTATCTATTTTATGGATTCTCTCCCTAGATTGCTATTTACTGGCTTTACTAACGGTAGACATGATTCTCTTTATTGTGTTAAGATAGCATTTTCTTCTTTCAGAATGAAAGGGCAACCTTGGAGCAAAAGAAGGCTGATGAAAAAGTGTGGAGGTTGGCACAAGTTCACAAGGTATTTTCTTTTTCACCTAACTTGGACATATAAAAAGTCGGTAATTAAGCATTGATATGGATTTTCTTTTTATTTTTAATCTGTGACTTGGTTTGTAAATGGCAGGAAGAAAAGGAGAAACTGCGCAGAAAAATAATTGAGCTACAAAAAGGACTTGATGCCAAGCAAGCATTGGAGTTAGAGATAGAGCAAAAGAGAGGAACTATACAAGTGATGAAACACATGAGAGAGGAAAATGTGGAGGTCCAGGAGAAGATGGATGCAATTATTAAAGAAATAAAGGAGAAGGAAGGGGAAATGGATGTTGTGGAAGCGCTTAATCAAAGTCTTATTGTCCGGGAGCGGAAAAGTAATGATGAATTGCAAGAAGCTCGCAAGGAGTTAATAAATGTAAGATATAATCCCTCCCCCACGGCCAACCCCCGCCACACCACAAAAAAAAAAAAACCTTCAATTTAAAGGATTTGTTTATTAGTCATGACAGATAACATATCATTTCACTATTCTTCAAACTATTAAAATGATCAAAAGCATGTACTCAAATGGCATGGCTGAGCTAGTTATCCTTAAAGAGTTGACTATTAATCCACTCTCTGGTGCAATTTTGCTTGAGGGTCCTTTTAATGTCACTCTGTCAATCAAATTATGATATTCCAGTGAAGAGTTTTGATAAGGAAACCAACTGCATATGATAATTACATGATAGGTGAGGTTCAGTTAGTCGTTTAATTATTTATATATATTTTTTCCAATCTTGTTTTACTTGGATAGAATTACTTGCTTCGATTTGGTTCTAATTTTGTTGTCTCTCAGAGTTTGAAGGAGGGGAGAACCCGAGCTACTATTGGAGTGAAAAGAATGGGAGAAATTGATAATAGACCATTCCTGGCTGCAGCAAAGGCAAAATTTCCTGCAGAAGAAGCAGACGAGAAAGGACTGGAGCTATGCTCACTATGGGAGGAATATTTAAGGGATCCTAACTGGCATCCTTTCAAAATCTTGGTGGATAAGGAAGGAAATTGTAAGGTATCCATCTGTCTATTCTTTTGGTCCTAAGTTACTCATCTCTCTATATTTTCTTTTTCCCTTTCTTTTTGATATTGGAAAAAAGAAAAGAAAACATCTAAAACCATTGCTGTGATTGTTTCTTCATTTCAGTGTCAAGTCATCAGAGGTTGACAATGTATATGTTATAAGTCAGATGGTGTTTCAAAATATGTAGGTTAACACTGCTGATATTTCTGGCAATTTGAGTTTTTTCTGTTAGTCACTAAGTTGGTGTTAATTTCTTTGATGGACATGATTGTATCTGTAGGCTGCTATGAACTCAACTTTGCTTTTGTTAAGATTATCTTGGGCTCTTTTTGCTCATAGCTTTATATTTATTGTTAACAAATCTAATTGAATGACTTTAACTTTTCATATTTTTCAGTCGTTTCTCATTCCCCTTTCGAAATGGTTCATATTGTTTTGTAATATATTCTCGGGGTTCTGGTTGAAATTCCTCTGCAATTCCTCTTTTTCTCTTTAAATGGTGCGAATTGATTATAAATAAATGGGTATGGCAAGCAGGAAATTATAGATGTGGAGGATCAAAAATTGAAAAGTCTGAAGAATGAATACGGTGAACAAGTTCATAATGCTGTGGCCTTAGCTCAGTCTGAGATGAATCAGTACAATCCAAGCGGTAGATACACAATTCCAGAGCTATGGAACTTCAAGGAAAATAGGAAGGCAACACTGAAGGAGGGAGCCATACATTTATTGAACCAGTGGAGGGTGAACCGGAAGAGGAAGAGAAATTGAAAGGTATGTTTCTAGATATGCTTCTCTTTTAGGTCCCCTGTATTTTTTCACTTGGAACCAAATGGTTGGCTGTCTTGTTAGTTGTCACTTTTGCTGTTTTGCTTTACAAGTGTCGTCACCTACAGTTTTATTGTCCTAATATTGATAGAAGTCAAAGTCAGATTGGTATTGAAACATTTTTGTTGTGTTGAAAAGGAAAATAATAATAATAATAAAAAATCACAGCTTCAGCAAGAGCTAAATGGATTTGGAAGGGCATCATCGGTCAACTTGATGCTGGCATGCTAAAGTGCTTGTCTAATTTTGTTCTCATAATCAACAGTATATTTTTTCTCTTTTCAGGATGTGGGCCAGAAAATTCTTGTTTCACACGTTGAGGATGTTATTCTTGTGAGCTTCTAGCATTCTGCAGCTAAAAGGTTCCCTTTTAACCGTTGTAATATGGTTTTTATCGGATCTTGGAACCTTTTATTTGGCTAGTTTGAAAGCACTCAGTGGATTTCAAAATTTGCTGCTGGATTGAATTTGTCAGTTCTGTAAGTTGCTTTCATGTCTCGGATGCTTATGGCAGTTCTTTCCACAGAACTTGGTGTTAGAATATATTAACTTGCATTCGCCCGTGTAGAGAGTACATGTTATTAACTTCCAAAGATAATCTCATATATTATTGTTAGATTTACAGTTTCGTCAGCTACTTTTTATATGGGTATCATTTAGCACAAATGTATTGGACGACATGCCAGATAAGAAAAAATAGAATTTAATGACGCGATGGCGGAATTGCAGCAAATCCTATTCGATTGGTTCAAATTTTACTTGGTATCCGAAATTGAGAGCGAGGTGGATGGATTCCTCCAGGACTTCATTGTAAGATTTAATTAACAATTGTTAATTGCTGTATTTATCGAAAAAAATTAGTAAAGATTGACTTGGTCAAACTAATAGACGCAAGTTTGCTTGATTTAAGGTGGAATACCAGTTGTGTGAGAGTTTTGATATTCTCAAGTTGCTACCATTGAGAGTAAAGAGCTCGATGGTTGAAATTTTCCTTTGTTCTAGGGTTGCTATCATTGGGAGTGAAGAGTTCAGTAGTTGGAATAATGTAAATAATAACCATCAAGGGTTGTTAAGGTGTTAAGAAATTGAGAGTGATAAGAGAGAGAATAAGAGAAAAGGCTCATAGGATATTATAATCCTCTTCTAATATATTATTTTCCTATGATCCTACTTTTAAGTGGTGATTCTTTGAGAAATAATCATGATTGTAATTAAATTTAGAAAACTCGGTAGAATTCAAGTGTGGTAAGGACTAAAGATTTGTGTTGTTCTATCATGCTTTTTAGATTAGGACATGCTGTTAGCTGTGGGTTCTCAGACTCGGGGGCTTATGTGATGAGTTTGCCTTGGATACTTGTTTCTGCGCCACTTGTTGACAAATCTCTCTCTTAATCGATCAGCTCGCTGCAAATGATCCGAAAATTGATCTCTTTTTCAAGGACAAGTAAATGAGAAGATACCATTCTATTTATCTTGCTGACGGGAGAGACCACGGTGCCTTGCTGTGGTGTTGTGGCAGTGGAATTCACAGCTCTGCTCTTTGCTGATAACATGGCCCCATTTACTTGTGTGGATATTGCAAAGATAGGTCTGCGAGCCCATGGACATACACTACCATATGGATTAAACAGGAAGACTTATTCAGTGACAGAACAGGAAGAGTCAGATTTAGATGATGAATTATGGATTGAGGTGCCGTGCATTGCCGCAGTTACATCCACGGGAATTAGCTTATCAACTCTTCGACCAGTACTACATGAATCGGTAGTCGGTGCTGAACATCCTTGTTTCTCTTTCTTATTCTGTATAAATGAATTCTACTGCCTAATTAATGAATTCGGGAGAAGATATACACTAAACTTTTGCATTTGAAAAGGGCAGCCAGGGGAGAGGCAACCCGTATCGAAATCAACCCTCCAATAACCATAATGGGAAAACTGGAATTCTGTGATTACATTTTCTCAGTTTCTTAGAAGATAATGAGAATTAAAGTGGGCTGCAGGTTTAAACTTTACAGTATGAGTTCACAAGTACTTAGATTTTTAAGACTGTTTTTAGAGTTTAATATTATATAAATTAAAAAAATGTCAACAAATAGTCAAAACCTATTAAAGATACTATATATGATTAAATTCTCCGGTTTAAATTTGTCGACGTTAAGCAATATAATATATACATGCATGCCGGCTTCTTGTTCAAATTAAATTATCCGTAGAAAAAATAATGATAATTTGATCTTGGAAAGAAAAATGTGAACGCACGCATTCTTTTTAATGAGAATAAGCTGTTGAGCTATGCGATTTATTAGAGTTAATTTTCAATACACTATGAAGTTATGTGATTTAATTGGTCTTAAAAACTGACTCTATTAAATCTCACGCCTTAAAAATGTGTTTGCATGAAGAAAAAATGAAATGAGGGCGCTTGTATTAAAGAAAATATTTTGGAATCAATAACAATGTTTTTTTTTTCTTTTTAATTTGAGTTCTTGCTAGTTTAACATTTTTTATTCCACTGTAAAATTAAATGAGACAACTGAATATGCAGATTGGTAGCATTAAGGATTGGATGCAACTTCTCTCCTTTTATTTTTACTATTGTTTCTTTATTCATGAACATCTTTTTCATGAGAAGTGAGATCAGATGTGTGCAGGTATCGCATGCGAAATAAATATCTTTTCGGGCAACTTTTGAGTTTTGAGAAAGTAGCTCTAATTTGCAATCATGCTTATTCATTTTCCACACGATGCTCAAACTTTGGCTAACTTCGGTGTTTGTGGGTTAATTTATGATCAAGAATCCTCTTAGAACAAGGAAATGACATTGCTATCATACGGATACATTTATCAAATAACTCAAAACTCCTGATATTGTATCAATCCAAGCCTAAATTTTATGTTGTCATAGTGCGCGCCCTCAAAGCCCGAAGTTAACATGATAACATCACATACCATATTAATGTGAAATGGACTACAATATTAGAAGCCTAATTTGAGAAGCTACATTGGAAAAGTCAATAAAATGCCGTTAAATTAAAATTTCAGAACATTATCAAAATATCGCTTTTGAGGAGCATACTTGGCTGACAAAAATTGATGCAACTTAGGACTAGTTTGATTATTTTGTAATTTTTAAAATAATTGTTGTTAGTTGTGTTGTAGAATTAATTAACTGTTGAGGTTAAATGTTTAATAAAATTTATTTTTAAAGATGGTATGAGTTTTAAAATCAATCGTATGTGTTTGATAAATTTTATTATTAAACTGGTATAAGAATGTAAATAACTGAAATTTTATTTGCACATTTATAACATGTATATAATATTTTATTATGTATATAAAATAATTGATAACTAAAATAAATATTTTTTTATCTCAATATAATAATAATAATAATAATAATAATCTCTTTCAATTTAATGATTTTATTTTTAATTAAAAAAGATAATTTTAGATTTTTTTAATATATGCAAGGATATATATGGATTGTATTAAGTACAAAATTGATTTTTAAAATTAAAATTTAAAAAGTTGCTCTTTTTATGCATTTCAAAATCTGCTATAGGATGGAGTTTTTTTTTTCAAAAATAATTTTTTAAAAAATTTACCAAATACCAAATTAACTTTTGACTTTTCAACATTATTTTTGACTTTTCAAAATCTGCTATAGATCCTTGATGTTCTCACTTGCTAAGCAAAGCATGTACTTAATATAAAGAGTAATGATACAGCCACAAACTCTTGTACAAACTTATTTTGTACAAACTGACGTGGCATTAATTCATTGGTTGAATGGAAATATAAATTAATAAAAACAAATCATGTGGGCCAAGTGATGTTTAATTCAACCAATCTTATCATGCCACATCAGTTTGTACAAAATAAGTTTGTACAAGAGTTTGTGGCTGTATCATTACTCTAATATAAATTACTACTACTGTGTGTATTTTTTTTTATAAGAAATATATTTTTAGTTAACATGGTTTTGGGTACCTGAGCACTAATCCTCAATTCCTCATCTCCATTGGTAATTTTAATTTACTTGATATTCCTTTCGTAATTTTCTTCCATATTCATCTTTTTTCCCCCTTCTAATGAATGTACTCTAGAGGGTTTTATTACAAATCAATACAACATATAATTCCTAGATAGAGAAGATAATGCGTCTTACTCCCCAAAATTCAAAATACTAGAAAAGAAAGGGAACCCTAAAATATGAGCCAAAGAAGAAATAGTAGCTAATAAAATGAAGCAACTAAGAAAACCATTCTCATCTTTTGGAAGTAAACTCAGAATTTCACTTGGGGAAGGTCCCACCAGGTGAAGGAGCAGCAATGCAGACCCATGTTAGTCAACTTATCAGCAACATCATTTCACTCCTGATTCGAAATTTAAGCTTTGGATTGTTAAAGAAAAGAGCCACCGGGCGTAGAATCACTCTCGAGCCAAAGATTGTTCCAACAAGTACACGATTAAGAGCAATCTCAATAGAAATAATAGCAACCAAAATCTGAGCATAATAGACCGTATGATGACCAAGTTATTCTCCAAAGCAACCTAAATAACAGCCATTGGAATCTCTGAAGACTGCCCCACAGGTGGAAGCACCCAGATTGCACCAATCAATATCAGGGGGACGCCTATTCAAAATAAAGAACTTGGGAACATCCATCAATACCAAGAGAAGCTATAATTTCTCTATTCATACACCATAATGAACGTACCCATGATAAAGCTTTGCAAATAATTTAATATAAGCCATGCAATCTATTTTGACTATAACAACAACAACCGCTGACGAATAGGACTCCCGGCCCTTGGACTCTACAGGAGCTTACGTGACAATATACTTCTCTCTTAGGTACCCTTGTATTTTTTAACTTGGAACCAAATTGTTGACTGTCTTGCTAGTCGTGACTTTTTGCTGTTTTGCTTTACAAAAAGTTTTGTTGCCTGCAGTTCGATTGTTCAGATAGTGATGGAAGTCAATCAGATTGACATTGATACATTTTGTTGTACGTATAGAATATCTTAATTTACTTTCGTTTGGAATCATCCGACCTTGAAACCTTTCATTTGGCTATTTGTCAGTTTCTTAATTTGCTTTCGTTTTTACAGAACTTGGTGTTAGAATATATTAACTCGCATTTGCATGTCCAGAGACTACACGTTATCAGATGCTATACGATAATGGGGTTGTTGTGAACCCTTGGATTTAAATCTTTTAATTAATCTTCACTATTGATTTATTTAGTGGATAAATAATTAATTACTTTTCTAGTAATATATATGTAGGTTCATAGATATAAACAATTAATAAATATTTGCTAAATCACCAACAAATTAAAAAATTAGATATGCAAATATACATATTAGTTTAGGGAGTTAGGTTCTAATGAGGAACCTAGCACCTTAACTAAATGTGTATTAGGCAGTCGCCATCTTCTTTAGAAAGCTAGTTGTTGTTGGCAGTCATTTTCACATACGAATATAGTAATATTAATATTAGATGGCATATGCACCCAACACCGTTCATTTTATTAAACTTCGATTGTCGAGGATTGTGTTGTCAAACTTCCGGGAACAAATTAGATTCAAAATCGATAAGTTTACTTCGTTGATGGCTATGAAGTTTTGCTTTCCCGTATTTCATAGATTTTGAAGTGCAGGTAAAATTTCTGAAATCAGAAGAGACGTGCATGCTCGGGCCGGAGAGATGATCTTAGGATCCTAATTGGCGTCCTTACAAAGTTATCATGGATGGAGGAAGCTGTAAGGTGTTCACTTATATAAGATAGTTGTGTTGTATATGCAACACAGGTGCTGCTGTTGAGATATTTCCTTTGTTAGATGTGTTGAAGCTTACAAGTATTACATTCAATTTCAAAGAGCTTATTTGAAAAGTGGGCTTCAAAATACGTTGAATTTTGATTGAGAAGGTAAGATTTGATAGCGTTCACATATAATATCCAAATCAATTCCCTCTCGATTAAAAAGAATTTTTACATTTGGATGGAAAATTGAAAATTTTGAAGATTTGGATACAGCGAAAGAGTTTGTATGCTGTGGTTAAAGCCATGAATGAATACAACCCAGGCAGTAGATATACAGTTGTTGCAGAGCTTTCATTATAATGGACAAGAAATTGAAATATAAATCTTTAATTTACTTTTTAAAAATATAAAAATTTTAATTTACCATGATTATGGCATCCCTTTTGAATTTTTGGGAAATTACGATCAAGTCCCTTGTGAGATTACTACTTGTCAAATAAGTAAGTCTTTTAAATAAAAATAAAAAAATTGAGTGAATATAGAGATTTTGCTACATAAGTACTTTTGGTAAGAATAACCATGATTATGGCAATAAGTATAACAGCTGATCATAAAAATAATAGGCAAAAAGGCTTTCCATCTCCAGAAACGTGTACGTATTGCACACTCACATCCATTGAACACGCATATGAGCAGATACACGACTTGGTAAAAAAATAATATACACTCAAATATCTCAGATTTTGAGTGAAACTTTAAAAACAGTTCTTTTAAAGGACACAAGAACCTAAACAATTTTTTTCTTAGAAAACTCAATTCATAAATAAGTTTTACAATTAGCAATTTATATACTTAACAAAGAAATATTTATTGAACTTACAAAGATAGTTCTAAACATGCATAATAGATAACAAAATAAATTTGTTAACGATGACATAAATAAATAGCTGGCGTTCAATCCTTACATAAGCATTATTAAAACCTAGCCTTGCTAATGATCACAAGTTTTTATTGATCCAATAATAAAAAATAAATAAAAACTTCAAGCCTTATGCATATCTACAATTTTTCTTTACGGCTCTTATAACGAACCTCGTTTGTCACCATTAAAAGCCATGCATTTGAGAAGAATAAATACTCGGAAGAGGAAGCTGCTGCTCATAGTGCTGCAATGGCTGCAATATTGTTGTACCAAAAATACCGACATCAGCCCTTGGATTGTTCATCATCATCAAACGGTTGTTAATCATTGCACCCATCATTGGATCGAAACACCTTGCATACTGCATTGAATTGTACATCGAACTACCCATCTGATCACCGCCGTTCATCATCAACATCATCATTGGATTATCAACCGGATTCAAGTCATAATTATAAGGAATCATCTGAAGAGCCTGATCACGATGATGATCAGCAGCAGCTATGCAGCTTTGTTGTTGCCCTCTCATTATTGTAAGCTTCCTGGTTGCGACATCAATGTACTCATCAAACACAACAAGCATCTGCTTAAGTTGATCAATCGAAAACCGATTGATCATCTCATCCCAGTCATCAGTAGAAAACAGTGATTCATAATTAGCCTTACGGGTCTTGGCGATATTCTCATCAACTTTTCGCTTCCGATCGGCAAAAAAGTCAAACAGGCTGAGGGATTTCACTCCGCGTACTGAAGAATAAGCCTTGTCCTTATACAAGTTAACCACTTGCATGAAATCTTTTTCATCTTTAGGCCAAATTTCCACGTCGACGGGGCGGTTGTTGAGCCGTGGACCGTAGATTATCATGCACGTCGGAACCCCGCAAAGGGTGGAGAATTCTTCCGCCTTCTTCTTCAGACCTCTCTTTCGTTTTTGATACGTTATCATCCGAGCCTTCTCCTTCTCAATGAGTTGCATTGTTAGTTTCCCACGTCCCATTTTGATTTTGTTCTACAAGAAAGCAAAGTGAAAATAAATAAGCAATTAGAGTTTATATGCATAAAATATATACGGCTAACTCGCAAGAAAAATTAAGCAGTAAAGAATCAAAGAACGCGCACATTGAACGTTGCTGTTTCTATGAAATTCAAGAAGAAGAGGAGTAGTTTTCATTGATATTTATAGAAACTATGTACAAGGATTGAGTTGGATATGAATTGATTCGATTTTTTTCTTTATGGGTAAGTAAATCAAATTAAAATTATTCGGTTCATAATTACAAGTCAAACATTACTTCACTTTCCTGAATAATTCTTTAATTGCGTGCTATTTTATAGGGAGTTTGAATTTCATTACCACAGGAGAAGGAAAGTACGAGGAAGCACAAATCATATATGCAATTATAAATTATTTTGATGATTTGATACAATCACTATACATCATATGATTATCACTGTCAATCACCTAATTGGGCGGTGGGTTGAACTGGATCTATTCAAAATTAAAATGTTTGAAGCAAGTAATTTTCTTTGTGGATCAAACTTGAAATTTTATACATTTGAAATTAAAATTATAGCAAAATGAAATACGTAGTAAAATTTGCCTCCGTATGCATAGGGTTGTTTGATGAACTACGGTTCTTTTAAAACATTATTCATAATCGATCCCATTGGAGCTTGGTATTAGGCAATTGCATACATACTAGAAGATTCAATTATTTCACAGGAGATTAAATAAAGACTCAACATATTTTGATGTATTGACGGATTCAACAAGGTTTAACAAAGCATTTAAAAGCTTTGTTATATGTTTCGGTGGACTCATGTAGCTTGCAATTCCAACCTAGCTTGCATTCAAGAGTCATGATGCAATATTTATTTGTTAAGATATCCTTATAAATAATTATCAGTTTAAAATTTTTATATTTGTGGCTTGCAAGCCATGTTTAAATTGGGGGTGGCGCTATTTGAACCCACTAATTTACTCAATAAACCCATCTTTAAATTTTAAAATTTTAAATTTTACTGAGTAAACCCACTAAAATACCTAATATGTCATTTCTAAACCCACTTTTTACAATAATAGTGATTTTACTCATTAAACCCATAACATTCATTTATAAACCCATTAGATTGGAAATTGATTATTAATTGGAAATTTAATAATCAATTTTGAGTGAATAATAAACCATACACTAATTGAGTGGAAGAAAAACTCTGAAGAAAAACACATTAAAGCAAAATAATAAATCATACATTAATTGAGTGGTTTTTATCAGTAAAACAAAATATGAAAGATGGGATTTGATTCTCTCCAGAGCGTGGAAGAAAAACTCTGAAGATGTACCTGAAAAAAATAATGAAAAAAGCACCAAATAAACCAAGCATTAAGTACATATTATCTATGTAAATATTCAGTAAAAGCTGGCATATTTTTATTCTCAGCTTAATTAGTTCTATGCCCTTGAAGCCTTTAAACATTTCAGCCAACGAGCTGCATATATCAAAGAGGTAATAGTGGACGTGCACTATTATTTTCTTTGATTTTCTTTGATTTTTGAATTTACAGGTGTATGGTTCATGCACTGCCATCTGGACGTGCACTTGCCGTGGGGGCTGGCCACGGCTTTTGTTGTCGAAAATGGACTGACTCCGTCGACTAGGTTGCCTTGCATTGCTTTCAAATTCCACCACTCATTCTAATAAAAATCAATTCTAGTTCTACTTCCTCATAGCATATTGTAGAAAGAAGAATTCTGAACTTGCATGTAACCACAATTCATTTGAAGAAAAGATTAGTCATTTGACTGTGTTGTGTCAAATTGAGTTGTTTTGGTTGCTAAGAGAAAAAAAAGAAAGAGATGATTTTTTTAAAACTCAATTAAACAATTTTGAGTGAGGGGTCATTCCCAAACGAATCATATCCATCATCCATATCCATGAACGTTGAGCCGGAAGAACAACGCGAATGACATGCCAACATTAAAGCAAAAATAAATAAATAAACATATGAATAGTATTATAGAGTCAATTGTCTAAAATTATTCTATCTATAGTAGCCACCTTAGGACTTATAATTTCTCTAAAATGTTGTATTTGAGAAGCATATGAAGTCTCCCATCCATTTGCAATAGGGTGGTGATATGTGCCCCAATCAGGTGTAATAGGTGGAATATGATGGCTTGGTGTTAAAAAAAACCTGTAAAAGCTGATAATTAATAATTGTAAATTATAAATGGAACAACATTTAATTGATAAAATAATGAATTATACCTCAACAAAATGATTGCCAAATACATAGCCAAGAGCAATATTTTTGCGAGATAGTATATGCACTGGCTCAGATCTCAAAGGCAAAAATGTAAGGCATTGTACTGAGGACAAGTGGAATAAGACAACATTATAGCACGATGCTATAAGATGACCCATGTCAGGCATAGTCATCCATCGATCAGACGATGCTGGCCAATTCTCATAATATGAAAGGATGTGAATAAGCTAATTCACTCTTTCAGGTCCGTATAATTTGTCATAATCATCTAAGTAAGAGTACAACTCATTTAGTAAATCTTTCCTCACTTGTACTCATCCATCCTCGCCCAAGCCTATTAAGTCAGCTATTGCTCTAAAACCACAATTACCATCAGCTACAACATCTTTAATGTGATGAATATATGATTGTAATCCAACCGGAAATTCATCAATAAAAGTAATTGACTTGACTGGCGTGCTCTTGTTAACCTACAAATATAGGTATTATGTATAATAAAAAATTTAAATTAAATAACTTAAGCATAAATTTGTGTTACCTTTGTTGTCGGTATTCCTCTACGTTTAACCTCAGCTTTTGATTTAGCAATTGTAACTGAATTACTCTTCACATTAAGTGAACAACTTTCTTGGCCAGATAATGATATCTCAAAAGTAGATGGGTCGCGACGGGTAAAAGTATCGACTTTGATAGATGGTCGACCTCGTGTTCTTGTCTTCACTTCTGGGTCTAAAAGAAAGGTACACCCATGATTGGCTATCTCCTTCAATTTTTTCAAAATATCTAACTGGATTTCAATCGAACTCTCATTAAACCGGTTAGCAATTAACTCAAACTTCGGTTGAAAACTTAACTCCACCTTTTGCTTCTGAGTAACAGCCACTAAATCAAGTTTTTTCCAATGAAGATCAATTCTCTCAAGTGGAATAGGCTAACATTCTCTTTTGTATTCTGCAATCTCATGAGCACATGGTAAACCATGTGTTTGGCGAATAACACACCCACATGCAGAGCGGTCGACCCCAATAGAAATAGCACGTTTCAGCTCACTAAGGGTGATATTTAATGCAGTTATAGAGATGAAGCCTCAAATATGTTTGAATTCTTTAGGCTTGAATTGATGTTGAACAACTGTCAAACTTTTTTCAAATGATGTTTTAATATCTATATGTTACAGCTCAAGTAAATTGTGTATCTTTGCCCATGATGTCTCAAAGTTTCCTTGACTTGTGGAAAGATACTTCTTCAACCTTGAATGTGAACTTTCAACCCTATTAAAAAGATAATATTAACAAAAAAATTAATAACAACAATAATAATAATGAATAAATTTAATAAGTAAAACCAATAAGTTATTGGTAAAATTAAAATGTTATATACATGTTTGTTGTTAAATTTTCAAAGTGCATAATTTTATCTGTCCATGCTGAAACAAATCTTTCTTTATACTTGTTCAACCATGTATTTATTACATATTCCATCATTGCCGGAAAAGATGCTAAATCTCTTTGCATGGTTTTAAAGCGGTCAATGAATTCAATTTCATTTGAAGATAACACCAATAAGTTCTAACTCATTATGAACTTCTCCCACTTATCATTTGCTGCAAATAACTTCTTGCAGTTTGCCATAATATTCCTACTAATATGCCATCTACATAAAAAAATGATTTGCATGAGGAAATATTTTCTCAATGGCATTCATTAAAGCCAACTCTCTATCAGTGACAATGACCCTAGGTAAAAAATCATTGTCCATTAAACCCCTCAATCTATCTAATGCCCATGTGTAGCTATCTTCCCGCTCAGAACTGAGATATGTATAAGAAACATTAAAAGTCATATCAGTTGATGTCACTCTTATAATCTCAAATAAAGGAAGATGATATTTATTGACTTTATAAGTACAGTCCATTAGCAAAACGCTTGGAAATGAACGTAACAACTCTATGCTCTTAGGGTGTGCCCAAAACAAGTCTTTAACAATATCTGTATTGTCATAACACCTATGCCACTCAATGTAATTATGTTCAGATAACTTACTCAAAAGTTGTTGCATTTGTGATCTGCCAGCCATCTCAATCACCTTATATCTCTGTCGTGCATTGTATATTGACTTCATTGTAGAAACATTAAATGGATCTTTTTTTTTCAAAGTGACTAAAATATCTTTTGGTCGTACCATATTTTTTGACATGTCAACTAATATTGATGCTTCTTCTGCAGTTAATCGCCCTGCAAATGAGTGCCCTTCAAGATGTTTTGCAATTGGATGATTATGAACTCCGTACATTACCTTTAACATCCAGTCACTATGAGTGTCTAACTTTTGGCCCTTTAGTTTAAAAGGACATCCGCATTTTTTTGTACCAGTTATTCTCGATTTCAAATCTTTTTGGTTGTCTTTCTTCTTTATGTTTTCATACTTTCCACCTCTCTCACAACCAAAAAAGATCCTTGCTCTCTTACCACCACGACTCACTTCAGATCTCTTGATGACAACCATTATACCATTTTTCTTTCCGACATTACGAGTCCACTGAATCATTGCTTCTCTACTCTTAAATATCTAGATAGAAAGAAATCTCATGTAAGTTAAATAAAATTTGGTAAAAAATTAATCCAAAATTAATTATAAACTAAAGTTACCTCATGAGTTGTAAATTCATTGCTATAATCCATCACACAATCTGTATCATAATTTGTAGATTTGATGGAAACATCATTCTGCATATAATAAAATGTAATTACTAAAACTACAAACTACATTTAAAAAATTAGTTTTATATGACACATAAAGACCAAACTAAAACGATATAATTTTCTTAGTATTAGATCGGTGAAAATAATAGTTACTCTCGGAAGAAACATAAAGTTACAAAAACAAACTATTAAAAGAAGTGAACCTCAGCAAATGAGTTAAAATAATGCTCAGAAGCGACTGGCTCCATCTGTGCTTTAAGCTGCTCACTTGCATCTAAAACTGCAGCATTATAAATATCAGAACTTGCAGAGGCAATTGTTGGTGACGCATTAGGAACCTAATTTATTTTGGCAAATTCAAATACAATAAGATATAAATACATCAGCTACTATTTACGAGGCTACCAAAAACTAATTAAAGGCAAGGATCAATGCATAACACAAAGAGAAAATTTTCAATAAACAAAAAGGAATTAAAGCACGATTCGTTATTCTTGTAATTATAAAACCATAATTTGGAAAAAGAAAGCAAGATAGTCAATGAGGAACTAGTTTTTAATGATGTGGTGCTTGGTGGAATAACGTGGTGACCTACCTGCATAAAATTGTTTAGTTTAAAAATTGTAGCCAATCCCTCTCTGAAACTGAAAACATTCAAGTGCACAGGGAAAATTAATGCAATGAGACGAAAAGTCAAATAACAGCCAACTTTGTTCATGATTCAAACAAAGGGAAAATTTGTCAACATTGTCTGTCAATTTCAAATGAAAAAGGGAAAAAATCAAATATAAAAAAAAAATCTTACCCGTTCATGATTGTCAGTATTATTTTGTTCCTCCATAAAATCAATATCCATCAAATCAATAACAATTAATTTTGTTACTCTGAATCAACTCACATGTGCCTATTTAACAATATATATGGCTTGAGAAAAGAATCCCACATCTTGATTGATTAGGGTTTAATGAAAATTTGATTAGGGTTCTATAAAACTATATTGAATATAAAGATGGGTTTAAAGAGTAAACATTCCTTTTTTTTTTAATTATATTCTAGTGTCCATAACTGTAATTTAATTTAGGGGTATTTTAATGATAAAAAATTATTTTTAAAAGTGGGTTTATTGAGTAAATTAGTGGGTTCAAATAGTCACACCCTTAAATTGGTAGTTTTATGTGAGATTGATAACAAACTATATATATTATCACGAAAAAGGCTACTGGTGCACTTGGAGCATTGGTTTTATCTATTTAGTGCTTGCACACGGGTATGCGTATTATCATCATTAGTTGAAGCATATACGTGATAAAAATGAACAAAAAAAGAAACAATACTCTAAAAACACCCAAGACTTCTTTATCGTGGGAATACTATATATCAATAAAGTTACATCTATTACTTATAAGAAAGATACTTACCACACTGCTAAACTCCACTTGGAAAAGACTCGGGCCAAAATAATTAAAAAAAATTGATGTAAAAAATAATAGTTTGGGATGGAGTTCAATAACGAGGCGAGTGTCATTCTATGTTAATTATTAAAAATGCATCGTGTGTAATTGGGTCAGCCTCACCTAATACTGTAAATTGAACAATTTTGTTCAAATAAGTGGCATTTTTCATATTTGGGGTCAGCCTCACCTGAAACTTCTCGGCACCTGTTTGTAGATTGTTCGCGGGCCCGTCATCTTTGGGTTCATTACCAGTGGATCCTGGGATGCGAGAGCTTGGTTTTATGTCTCCCCGTGCTTTACTTTTATTTTGGAGACATTGTGCACCCTCTCTCGGAAGCATCTTTGAGTCCTTATACCATGCTTCATTTTGTGGCAAATTTGGAAGGCCCGAAATGCTTTCCGGTTTAATTCACAGTCTTTCTCCACTGATGCGGTTATCTTTCAGGTCGACTCTGACCTTAGGCTCGCTAGCTCTGCTTTTGGATTCAAGCCTCCCCAACTGAGCCTTGGATTCTTGTATTGCGGAGGGCTTGCGAGTTACGACTCCCCCTAGGAGGTCGATTCGTTTAGTTGCTTGGACGAGGCCGCTCCTAGGGGTGGCTAAGCTGACTGTGGATGGTTGCTCTAGGGGCAATCCTGGGATGGCTACTTCTGGGGCTACTCTTCGGGATCACCGGGGCATGGTTTTAGCGGCTTTTGGATCCTTTTTAGGCTACAAGCCGATCTTATATGCTAAGCTCATGGCGGTGTGCAAGGGTTTGGAGCTTGCAATTCAGCTTGGGTATTCAGTGCTCGAGGTTGAGTCGGACTCGGCTACGGTGGTGTCATGGATTCACAACCATGGTCTTGTACGATGGGAGTATTCTTATTCTCTGCGTCGGGTGTGCCGTCTGGTAATGTCACTCCCTATTCAGGTGAGACATGTTCTTCACGAGGCTACTTCTGCTGCTGATTTTCTAGATAATTGGGCGTGCACTCATCGGACTAGCCGGCGTTTTTTATCTCCTCGGGAGCTTCCCAAAGGCTTATCTAGTATTCTTTACTTGGATGCCCAGGCAATTCCCCATGTTAGACGTTAGGATTTTATCTTTTTCTTGTATCTCATTTTCTCTAGGAGGTTTTGACTCATGTCCCCCTCCTTTGTATCTGGTTCATTTTCGGATTTATATTACAGGTAAGGATCCCGCCTAACCCCCCAACACTCTGGTGGTTTTAAATATAAAAAAAAAATTTAAGATTTGTCCGACTTAGTTTGTAATATAATAAATAAGACAAAGAAACTATGTCCATACAACTCACCGGATCAGTATACAATTTGGTTGATTTTTAATCATGCTACCCATCTAAAAAAAGTTGCCCTCCAAATTAATTTTTTTTTTTGAAAGACCCCTCCAAATTAGTTATGTGACATGTTTTTTCTCGATGAATTTTTATAATTTTTAGAATTATTTATTACCACACTTCCAAAAATTAATATGATAAACGTCATCTTGTTTGATATGAAAATGTTGGGATAATTTTTTTGTTTTTAATGTTCTGAATTATTATATTGCAATCAACTAATATTAAACTAACATATAATCATTTTGAAAGGGTTTGCTGCTCAGAGATTGAGAAAGTAGTATCACTGTCTCTGGAAGACAAGCAAAAAGAAGTAGAGAAGCGTGAGAACTCGAATCCTTCAAATCAT
>NW_006262022.1:23528782-23645048 GCF_000493195.1 Citrus x clementina
ATTTTTTAGTGTACGTTCAAAATCTTCTGTTACAGGTTCTATTAGATTCTCATTTTATGCATTAATTTGGAAATATAGTAGACACATAGAATACTGATGGAAATGTGGCAGTAGAAGCAGCTGTGACGAACATTCTTATATAAGATATGATCAATGATGAATTTTCTGTTAGATTTCCCAATTTATGCATTAAATTTTTTTTTGTTGAAAGAATTTGGAAAATGTCACTCAAACTTGAGAAATTTAACAGAGAAGTTGGGAAATGTAACCGAAAAAAGTGGTCAGTTTAATGTTACAGCCGATGTATTCCCTTTTTTCCCTGTTTAACTATTGTTTATGACCGTCTTGTTTTAGGCTGATAAAATTGTGTCCAAGGTTGCAGAAGAACGCGAGGTTTCTTTCTTTCTTCTTCTTCTTTTGGTTTCTTGTTTTGCATCTAATGGTAGACCTATAAATAGATGTTGTAAATGCCTCAATTTTAGGAGTTTATTGTGTTTATTTTATGACTGAGGGTTAATGGCAGATAGCAAAGCAGGAATTGGACTGAAAAATATGAGAGATTGAAAAAGAAATTAAGAAGAGAGGAAGATTGGAGTTGGAGATAGAGCATTATAAGGAAGCTCTTAATCAAGCTATAATTGATGAACTGCAGGATGCTCGTGAGGAATTTATCCATTTAAGTAATCCAATTGATATACGGTATGACATCTGTGCCTGGAAAGGTTGGGATCATCATCTATTTCTTTTCTTGGTGACTGAATCTTGGTATGGCATTTATCAAATTAAAGATTTGTTATGAGCCTTCCCTTCATGTTATTTGCCTTTATGGAAATGTTTAGATTTATGTTTTTCAACCTCAATTTTAAATATTTAAGGATTTGGATGCATACCAGGATTCTTCAAATGGAGCTTTGACAAAAGGAGTCTTTGCATCATTGAGCAGTCACTTCAAAATCTTAGTACCTTACTAAATTTAGCTCTTAACCATAATATATTGGGAAAAGATAATGTCTTAATGATTGAATATGCTTGAATTCCATGTATTAATTCTGATGTTTGTGCATTTTCAGATAGTTGGACCCTTGTACTAGTAATTGTAAAGTCTCTATTTTAGTAAGATGGAAAAGTCTGTATTTTTTGTTCTAATTTTTGTTGTTTGACAGAGTTGGAAGAGGAAGAGACTATTCTATCATAGTTGCGAAAGAAATGAGCAAGCTAGACTTTGACCAATCCTCTCTGCAATGAAAATGAAATTTCCGGGTGAAGTGGCAAAGAAGAAAGCTATGGAGGTGTTCTTGCTGTGGGAGGATTATCTCAGGGATCCTACTTGGCATCCTTACGGAATCATCACTGATGAAGGAGGATGTTGCAAGGTATGTATTATGCTATTTATCTGTCATGTTTAAGCTGTTTATTTCTGTTTTACTAATTACTATGTCCCAACTAGTGTATACTAATCACTGGTTGACAGTATACACATTTGTAAAATGGTCAAGTTGCAAGATGCATAGTAGACTATTAGTAATAGAGTAGTGATTTCTGGTACATTAACTGTACAAATTGTTGTTTACTGTATGTGGTCAAACAATGCAGGAAATAATCAATGGAGAGGATGAAGGACTGAAGCATCTGAAAAGTGAAATTGGAGAAGACGCGTATAATGCTGTAATTAGAGCAAAGAATGAAATTAATAAATACAACATAAGAGATGGATTCGTAGTACAGAAGGTACGGAACTTCAGGGAGAATAGGAGGGCAACTGAAAGAGGTAATATCACGTATGTTTAAGCTGTTGGAAAAGTAAAAGAAAAAGAGTAGAAGCCGGAGGTGCATTTCACAAGTATTGCCTCTTAGACCTCTAACTTGAAATGTACAGCTTAAAATATTATGCCCATGCTAGACTAATGTAAGAAGAGCGGCTTCTATTTTGCCACCAGTATTTTGTTTCTATCTGAGATTCTGAAATCAATATGCATATGCTTTATTTTTCATAGTGGTAGAAAGCCAGATTGAAATGAAAACATTTTGTTGATTATATATATATAATTTGTATGTCAACTTTGTAAGTTTACCATTGCTCCATATATACAAGTAGTTTTTTAGGTGGAGTTATTGGCATCTAAATCCGTCGTGATTGGTTAGTTTAAAAAATATGTTATACTGAACCATTAGGGCCCGGCCCAGTGGCTAGAGCCACTCTCTCACATTTTCTCACGAGTGTGAGAGAAGTGGTTCGAGCCCCCGCAGACGTATTGCAGGAGTTTAATTTAAATTTTCTTCCTTAAAACTTGAGTGAAAACAGTCTTTCACACAGGAGGAGAGTTGACGTGACGTCCCTCGAATATTTAAGAGGGTTAAAATCTTCTCAAATATTTGAGAAAATAAAAATATGATCGGTATTATATCAGAGTTGATGTAAACTAATCTAAAAAATTATATGATGATAAATATCATGAGCAATAGTCTCCTAAAAAAAAAATGTTAGAATGTTGTTAGATGGCCGCACCGATGATGACTTGATAGGGTTGTTTCAGGCAAGTCTTTCTCGTGTATGCCTCCTTAATCCGAAAATTTTCTATTGGCAAATGATGAGCATACATAGGAGAGGAATCTTAACACACTGTCTCACTCTTAGCTTGTGAGGAATTTTCACCAAAGAAAGAAAAGAGCCCACTACCACTATTAAAACACGAGTGAAAAAGTTAACAAATATGCAGCAGGTATCCAAGGCCCTAGCCTACTGTGTTCTCGCTCAACTCATTTCAACTTTCATGTTTGGAATCCAAAGTTAATTTTTCCCTGATAAAATCAACAAAATTGGAAAAGAGAAACCAGCCCAACTTTCTATCCACATGCACACAGAGCATTTAACAAAACCCAACCCCACCCACGTGCCTTTTGCGCCTCAAGCTAATCCCACCACCGGCCCCTTATTCTTCTTCTGATTGACGTGACAAAACTTTTGTCGTGGCTTTCAATCCGGAAAAGAAAATGAAAGCGAAATCAAGTAATTTTGTGACTTTAATTTATTGTGAATTTGGATTTTAATTGCTATTGCTTTTGCTCTTTCATAGAGTCTAGCATTTACATAGTATTTTTCTGTTTTTTTTCCCCCCAAAAAAAAATTTGTTAAATTTAACAAATTAGAGAAATCTATCATAGAAAACCACATAAATAACGACGAAATATTATCAATTTTTGAACTCTCGCTTCCTTAATTAACATATTTACAAATAGTAAGTAGTATGTGGAAAACACCCTCCTAGAGAACATTCTTTGAAATTTCCCACTTGATGGGACTTTAGACAATCACACATTCTCTATGAAAGAAATTGTACTAGATTATCCTATTACTACTGCCTCCAGTTTTCATTAAGGAAGGGTTTCAATCATGAATCAGTTTTGGCAAAATTTGTGAAGAAATTAAGTAGAAACTTCTCCACTCCAATCGCTATTGAATGTTTGTTTCTTTCCCTTGCAAAGGAAACTTCATTCAATTTGATTGTCTTGCATCAATTTTGAAGTGGGATTCTGCTGGTACTTGTGTAACATTGTTAGATAAGCAAATGTGGGTGGGCACATCAACGATCATAGAGAATGGGAAAGCAAACCAAATATCTTGCATTAATTCGATATTTAAGTTACTACATTATATATACCAGCACCACCACCACCTCCATCATCTTCATAATACACTTAATAATATTACAACACTAAACGAAATATAAAAAAGCTAATTAATTAAAGCTGCGGGCTACATCATTCCACTGCAGCCGCTTCAGCCCTCATCTAGCTTTCCCTAAACACCAATCATTCAACAACAAAGCCATTAATTAACCCACCAATCAAAAAGAAACCCAAAAAAAATGAAAATGATAATAAAGTTTCACTCTTTTCCAACCAATTACCCTCCCGATTTTACTCTTTAACTTTCACGTTCTCCAACAGGACCATCACCCACAAGTCAAAGCAAAAAAGAAAAATATACATATATATATATATATATTTAAAGTTATAATAAGAAAGGGTAAAATTGGAAAATGGCCATGGCGGGAAAGATTGATTAATTATTTTTTTTCTATTTTTTTAAAAGTCCTCCGTTAACTTAGACTCTGAAATTCTTTCCAACGAATGTTTGACCAAACTGCCAGTTAGCTGGCACAATGTTCCACGAGGTGGAGCTGCGTCGGTCACTGGCTTTCACCCTAAACGAAAGTGACTGCCCTATCAGCACTGCGTTTGACTGCCAGTTTTGGCCCCAGTTACGGCTCATGCTCATCCAGCCAGTTCTTGACCCTTTCACGTTCACCCTCAGGATATCCCCTGCACCCGCCACGTTGGTGACCAGAACCAAGTTGAAGTAGCGGAACCCGTTTATTGTGAACCTGATTCCTCCCTTCTTGCGGCATGGTACCCTGCGTAAATAACAACAGCACGTCAAGGACAATTCGGTAAAAAGGGTTCGTCAAACGAGGAGCGCGGTTCTTGGACTGACACGACATCATCGAGAAGAAGACTTCTCATGTCTTTGGAGACCGTGTGGCGTATTTGACGAAATTGCTACATAGAAAATAATGTCATTTTGAATATTTTTCTGTGCGTGAAGAATATACAATCATCCAACGGCTCAGATCCTCCCACTAATTTATTCACCAAGTCAAGCTGATCGGGACCGTACAATAAATACTTTGACGTCGGACGATTTTAGTTATTTTCGCACCTAACGGCCAACGCACGTCTTATGAATAAAAAAATCCATTTTGTAAGAGAAAATTTGGTTACAAGAAGAAACATATGAAAATGGACCTTTTGGTTTTTTCTGTTGGAATTGGAGAAAAAAAAAACTAAATGTATATACATAGAAAGAAAACAAAGTAACGAAAGTGACCAGAAACGGGTCCAACCGTCCAAGATCTCAACAATAAGCTAAAATCTCTCTCACTTAAACAAAAAATTGAGCAAAATTTTAGATCACCATTTATAACATTTTCTAGTACAACAATCCTATTTTTATAATAAAGATTTTTGCTTTTTTTTTGGTAACCCCAAATTTTAATGTTACGCACCCAAATTTCTTTAACAATCTACAACAAAATTTTAAGGGTATAACGAAAATCTTTGAAACGTTCCAACGTAAAAGTTAAAAAGAGTCGCGGTACAAATTATAGACGATGTTAAATAGTAAATCTAAAAGGGACAACAAGGGCATTTTGGTCTTCCAATCGACGCTTGAGGTAAAAAAACCGGCGTACGATCTGACAAAAAGCAATATTGTCCAACGGAAACAATAAAGATCCGAAATCCGACCCACATGCACCAATTACTGACTGACCCCACCACCACATGCCACAAATGCCACACACAAAAAATGCAAGATAATTAGATTTAGTAGCCACAAAACTGTAATTTGGCGAAAATTACTTGTGTAAAACGGCAGCGTTTTTGATGCATTCACGGCGTATGAAAGGAAAAACAGGGCCGGAGCAGAGGAAAAACAGAGGTGAGTGTTTGTGTGAGAGAGAGAGAGAGAGAGAGAGAGAGACTGAGAGAGCATACCGGCGGTAGGAGACGGGGACGATGCCGGCGCGGTACTCAGCAATCTTGAGGAACATGGGCATGGCGAGGTCAAAATGAGGGCGAGGAGGGTTACACCAGCCGCCATTGTCACTTGGGAGTGCGTAATTGGGCGGGCAAAAGTTTGTAGCGGTAACCAAAATGGAAGGGCTCCCGGAGTGACACCACGCGGGTTCGTTTGCACACTTGATCTCAAAGCAAGCACCGCAGCTCAAGCCATTGTTGAACAGCGCCGTGCTCAGCGCCGCTGTGTTCACGCCGTAGCCCTGGCTGTACAAGTTACCGTAACCGCACGCTCCTCCTGCAGTAAGTACATTGTAAGAACGTATAATGTCAAAAATGCTTGACCAAAAAAACTCGAGCCGTGTGTAAAGGTACTACGTACCCATGGTACCGGAGGCGTCAGAGCCGCCGTAAAAGGTGGCATGGGCGCTTTGCCATGGGCCACCGGAGTAATCGCCAGGGAGTCTTGCATCAGCCACCCACATTAAGCATACTAAAGAGAGGATAACGCCAGCCCAATTCACCACCGCCATCGTTTCTTTATTCTCTTCACTCACAAAGAAGACACAGCTCCGTGTAGTTAGTTTTGGGTTGAGGAATGAGGGAGGCAAGAGTTGTTATTTATGGAGAAAGACTAGTACTTCCACAGGGGCACTTTCGGGAATTTTGAAAATTGGATGATCTTTAATGTAATGTTAATGTAGCTGCCATTTGGTGTGAACAGAAAACAAATTTTCTATTGTTACGGACTTACGGCTACTTTCCTTCATTGACAATTTGACGCATGTAGCGTACGGTGTTTGAGTCTTTGTGATTGGGTTGTTACTAACTGTTAAAGAGAAGACAGTGTTTGACAGGAAAATGTAACGGGAATATTCGTAACGCTTGTGACATTTTTTTAATTGATTTGACGTTTATGCCCCTGAAAGATACTGTACTAGCTCATGCTGAAGAGAACGAGGGTAACTTTGGAATTAAAAATTTGAGCTAAGAGTACAAGTCAGTACTACTCAATAAAAGTAAAGGTATAGAGTAGGAAAAGCTCATTTGGTGATTCTAAAAATTCCTTAAAAAAAAAATAAAAATTCTCTTCAAAATAGAGGTTATAAGTTTGGGGAGAATTGATTTGGTGAGTAAAGTCTCTCATCTTACTGTGGCCAATAATTTATGCGTCCGTTTTTATTGGAAGAATTGTATGGTAGGATCTTAATTTTTTTTTAAATAAGAATTAAAGATGTGTGAGCTGTCGCTTATTATAAGGTAAACTATTTTACCTATCAAATTATAATTCTAAATTTAAATGAGATTTTTTACAATGTTTAATTTATTCAGGATAAAATTTATTTTGTACTCCAAGTAATGTTAATATGTAATATTATGATTTATCATAAGTCAAATGATTATTTATTTTTATTGTTTTACCGGTTAATGTCTATTTTTATATTAAAATTCACTTTCATATGCCACGTAAGTTGAAAAGAAAATTTTGTAATACTAAATTTAAAAATGTAACATTATTTAAAACTCGAAAGGATTATAAGAGAGTTTATATTAATAATTATACTTTAAAAACAAACTGGGAATTTGATTTTTTTTTTCCCATCTGAAAATAAATAAATAAACAGAAAAGGGGGGCTTTGCGTTGGGCAGAACCGCAGAAGTTGAGGCGTGATGAGCGGTCGTGATGCGAGGGACAGTTGGGTCCACTGAAAGATTTTATGGGGTATGAAGAGGATAGATACAATAAAAATAAAAAAAATAAATAAATAAAACCCACACTTATTAAAGGAATCTTAAACGCGATGGTGAGTGGTGAGTGGTGACCAGAGAAGCAAACGCTAATAAGCCAATTAAGGAGAGCTATAATAGAGGAGGATCCAACGTGGGTTAAAGTGGGACCCACCTAATCCCGTGATCAGCGGTCCCTATAAACCGCTGTGCTTCAACTGTAAGTGGGGTACACACAATCTCGAGCCACACGCGCGCACTTGATTTCTGCTCTCCCACGCTAAAGTGGTAAATCGAAAATCATAATGCATGCATGTTCTTTGCCTAAGTTACGTCATTTCATGGTCTTTTTATTAGTGTATTAATAACACAATTTTGACCTAATTCGATTGTTGGATTTTTTTACTTTAAATGATGTTTAAAAATTTTGAATTTTGGCGGAAAGTGAAGGAAATTAGGCACAAATCTAGATAAATTCAAAAGTTAGACACGCAATTTGGATGTTTGGATTATTATTTTTAATTATCTTTTGAAAAAATTGGAGTGTTTATACTTTGATAAGGTTGGATTTTGGACCCAAACGGTGATCCTGAATAGGTTGAAAAGTTGTTGGTAGCCATAGGATTTGTGAGTTTTATCAACTCTATTTTGATTTGACAAAGTATTTTTCATGAAATGTCTAGGAAAGCTTATACATACAGTCGAAAAACAATCTAATTTTATTACGATCTTTAGTTGTCAATTTTGAAAAAAAAAAAAAGAGTCGAAGAATAAAGTGAAGGAAGTTGGGCACAAATTTAGATAAATTCATGAGTTAGACAGGCAATTTGGATCTTTGGATTATTAGTTTTTTATTATCTTTTGGAGAAATTGGAGTATTAATACTTTGATAAGGTTGGATTTTGGACCCAAATGGTGATCGTGAATAGGTTCAAGTTGTTGGTAGCATAGGATTTGTGAGTTTTATCAACTTTATTCTGATTTGACAAGTATTTTTCATGTAATTTCTTGGGAAGCTTACACACATAATTCGGTTTCGATCTTTACCTATCAATTTTGAAAAAAAATGAGTCGAAGAATAAAGCTTATGCATATAATAAATAAAATAAATCAACATTTAGATTTCTCTTTATGAATACAAGTTGCAAAAGCGTAATTGATCGTCACAAAGAAGTCAAGAACCGGATAAAAAGAGAAAAAAATAGGGCAAGAGCAAATTAAATGATTACAAGCCAATTAATTAATTGGGTAAAATTTGTGGGCTTAATGGCTTGCACTCATGCTCCTCCCGACACAAGGAACATATTCGTTCTTAATTTAATTCCATCACAGTAAAAATTAAATCATTTAGTTGTTAATTAAATACGGTACAAACCATCGAACGTGGAATATCGAGCTGATGATTATTAATCGAATGAGGTATTTACACTTGAACCAATGTCATATGTCCACGTAATGTTCGATGAGCTCGGGGGATTTGATTGTAAGGGACCAGCCTGAAGAGTGAGCCATGATTAAAAATTGTGATCAGAACATGCTTCTCACTCTCAGAAGCATGTGTTCGCTAATCATTTTAACATTGCTTCATTGCTTCTCAAGTCAAAATGTACGAGTAAAGAAAAGAAAGAAAAGAAAAGGGAAGCTGCTTGGTCACTTTCTTTTTAATTCATCACTACTTTGATATTTGGGACACATTTGACTAATATTTGATTAAATGGAAATCTAAAATCTTAGACTTTAAAATTAAAAATACTATTAAGTCGTCTTTAAAGATGTTCTCTAGAGGAAAGCTATATATATATATATATAGATTTTAATACATTAGAGATTGTATTTTTTTTTTTAATTTGTTAGTGGCATTTTTATTTTGTTATAATGAGGGTGTCATCAATTTGTTATTTATACATTGATTTATAATTGCCACTTGACGGAGTATATTAACTCTTATTTATTCACAGATAAAAGTATAAGTTAAACAAAATAATATCTCAAATTCAAATGAGAATGCGCAAATAATGTCTTCTCTATTTTGAAATTACTTGCAGTTTAAACAAGACTTCTTATAAGCTTATCTTCTAATTATTAATACGTACGACTTGCATATGCAATCATAAATTTATACTTTGTTTTGACATTATTATTGCTTATAATAATGAATGTCAAACCCTAGCGCTTCAATTTTCTTCGTTGGAATCTTTTGTTCGTTCGTTAGCGTATGTAAGTTTCTTTCTCCACAAAATCATCTTTATACATAAGAAAACAATTTTTATTTACTTTTTGTATTTTTTGTTTCTTTGTAAACGAGACGGGTTCATTTGTCTAATTGTGTTCTATATATTTAGAAAGGGTCCGCCTAACTTACGTTCAAAATAATCTCTATTTTTAATTAAATAGAGATTATTTTGAGAATTTAAAATTATGGAGGCGAATTCATACTCTATGATTTTAACAAAATAAAATTGAATAGAGGGGGTTAAACGAAATTTTTTATTTCAAAAAGTTTTTAATATTTATAAATATAATATAAATAGTATAGAATATAAGGGGACTATATGAAATTGGACGGGCTGAGCGTATCTTACTTTGAACGTAAGTTAGGCGGATCCATTTAGAAATACAAGGCACCTGGTAATTTGGTATAACCATCTATCTACCTATATTTTATTAAACGTTTTTTTTTTTTTTTACTGTTTTTACTTGGCGCTTTATGGGGTCAAATCATTTTACTTTTTCTCATTTCCTTTTGTTCTTTTCCAATTGGAAAGATGCGATTAACTTGTTAATTAAACTGAGGTTTTTTTTTTTTTTTTTTTTAATTTGATATCTCTAGCGTTTGTAATTTGGAATTTCAAAGATAATGACAAATTACATGATAATGAATAACAGTGAATTTTTAAGTTTTTTTCAAAAAAATAATGATAAAGTCCATTTGTTCAGTGGTCAGTACAGCTTTATTCAAATGGGAGGAGAATCTCGCTTCCGTCACTTCTACGCGTTTATCGTTCTCGGCACGTGTATGGTATAATGTCATATTTACACTTATTTATGTTTTAACATCAGAGACAGAAATAAAAGTTTTAAAAAAAAAAATTATAAGATTATTTTTATTATTTAAAACGAGGGATGAAACTGTTACTTTCCCTAGTCAAGTTTAATACCGTGCCCCATAGTTTGATATCATAAATCTCGTAGGTAACCTAATACTTGTGTCAAAATAAATGCTTAACTCTACATTAAATTTCAATTTATAATATAGTAATTGCAGCAGAACAATTAGAAACAATTTTAAAGGAAAAAAAAAAAAGAGAGAAGAATTTAATTGACCGTTTTATTTATTATATAATAAACTGTGTTCTGTTTATACCCAAACTACTTAACATAAATACAATGTCAAATCAAACATCTAATGATTGTATGCCAAGTTGGAGACTAACAATAAAACAAAAAAAAAAACATGGAGCCTTGATTTTGGGGGGGAGGCAGCACCGTCTGATCTTGTTTTTACACAAAATGGAAAAATTATTAATTTTCGGTCACCGGGGTCGAAGCCCCGACCAACAAGATAGGGTTTTGCGGGTGAGGGATTATTTGGTACGTACCAGCTGCCCTGCCGCTGACCCGACCTTTGCTTAATAATTACAAGATATAAATCTGGGAAGATGACTTTTTAATTCAACTTTAATTTGGTGAGTCACCATTTTTTTTTTCCAACAACCGCCTTCAAACACATGGAATTTCATCATTCTTGGGGGCCTTTGTTGTTCTCTTTTTTTCTTTTCTCCGCCCTGAGTCTTGGTCCTTTGAATGAATGTCGTGCTATCGCCACCTATTCAGGCTTGATTATTGGCACAAGTACGCAGCAAGTGCCCTTAGTCTTGGGTCAGTGACTCGCAAATAACAATTGTGTGAACATCGTGAATAAACATTACATTAATTGCCAATTGCCAATTGCCAATTTCCATGGCCTTTTTTTTTTCTTTTTGACCAGCTGCGATTGCATTGACATTGTTTCTTATGTTACTATCAAGGACTTATGTCGTATACATAACCATCTATTCTTTCACCTTCAAACAATTTTTTTTTTTTTTTTCTGAAATGTTATATCAACAGAGTCGAGATGAGTCTCAATAAAGAGGTCATTTTGGTTGATAAACACGGCGAATAAAGGTAAAATTCTGAAGTAGACTCAATCTGGGTCATCTTTGCATGTATGAATGCAAATGCATATAGAATTTAAGAGGATAAGACTTCAAACTCTTTGAAAATGGATCCTGTCACACTCACATGGTATGTGTCACATATGAATGAGAGAGTGAGATATATAGATGGTGTGATAAATAAATGGGATAGAAAGACCATTTTGCATGCGGTGAGAAGGAAGATAACAGCATAAGCTCAAGCAAGTGGGCACCGAGCTGTAGAGAGAAGACTTTGCTATAGCGACAAGCCAATGTGCCCCCACAATTTTTATCCATGCAAGGTCCTTGACTCCCTAGTAATCTTCAAAGAGCAATCCTATTTAAAATAATAATAATAATAATAATTTATTTTATTTTATTTTTTCTATCTTCCTTTTTGTATCTTTAATAATTTTCATCTTTAATTAATATTAATTAAAATGCTTAATACAACATCTAATTTGTCAAATTTAGGCCCATTTTCATAAGGTCCCCATGAATGTGACCTCTCAAATAAATAAAGTGGTTCGATCACATCATTCTTAGTTATGAGTTATTGGATTTGAGATTACGAGCTATTGGATTTGACGAAAGGGTGGGCGAGTGCGTAAAATCACCAATTTAATTTGATTATTGTTTTCCTTACTTTAGGGGGGTCATTGGCTACAGAATAAAATATTCTTTTCTTTACTGTGTAGAGAGTAAATATTAGAGTCTCACTTTTTTTTTCTCTTTTGAAAATGCCATAAATCTCTCAAAACTATAAATACAATGGTAAAAACAAAAAAAAATCTAAATTTTAAAGGCCATGGCTATGTATGTAGCAACTCGAATAGTCGTGTAATTATAGTCGTTCCTTCGACCGTTTGATTACGGCTATGATCGTATCATTATTGGAGTTGCTCCAAGGTGGAGGAACTCCAACATAACCAGCCCCAACTTTAGAAATTCACGTTTCAAAACCTTTAAGTCGTCACAATTTTACAATTGAGAATTTTCAATTTTCATTTAAAGAAGGTGAGGTCATTTGATGAATTGCAAAAGCATGTGACCAAAGCAGCTGGTGAGATGATCAGAAAATGCAGTGGTATCATTGCATTGATGAATCAGAAGGCTAGATGATGCCTGATGCACAGCTGTTGGGTTTGCAAAAGCCAAACTGAAACTAGTAATTTTTCTGCAACAAAAGAGGCTTTTACAGTTTGGAATAAATGGACAGGGACATTCATTCACGGAGCTTTACATTAAAGCCTTGTTTTGACTAAAGAGGGAGACAAGCTTGTCAGCTAAGTGGATAAATTCGTTGCCACCATGCTACATAATTTGGAACCTGAAGATTGTAATTGTAAGGGAAAATATAGCCAAAAAAGAGTCCTATCATTGAAGATATTATTTGCTGCTTGCAACTTGCAACCGCATATCTTGGATACTCTTCACACTCTTCACAGTATTGTCGCAGTGCATACAGCCATGCAGTTTAAAATTAAAAAAAAAAAGGGGGAAAAATGAGCGTGTGGGGGAGAAGGGTGCTTCTAAAAGTGCTTTTGCAGCAGGTTCTTATGAATATAAACAACCATACAACACTACCATTCTTCATTGAAAACTTCCATATTTTTGTTGCATCTTTAAGTTTCTGCTGCTGGCATCCTAGATTTTACACTAGTGTTCGTAACACAAAAAATTCAACATGAACAAAAATTTGAGATGTCAACAATAAAATTTTTTTGAGATTTTTCAGATGTGAGGGTTGCATTAGATAACCCCTGTGCAGGAGGCATTTTCTTAACAACATAGTACTGATGGTGAATTTAATTAGCCAATTTTTTTCCTCCTTTTTCTAAGATAATATAGCATGGATATAAAATAATTGCGATCAAGGAACAAGTAGACCAGTTGCCAATTATGTAATATATGTAATATGTTAGTGTGATTTATGACTTCATAAAATGATTGAAGCGACAACCGCTACTTCCCTCTCTTTTCAGTTCATGAGCAGTCATTTCATCTACATAGTGCCTAGAAGCCTGGAAGGAAATTTAACAGAGAAGCCAAAAGTAGGTTGCTGGTTTCTTATTTATTGGGAAAAAGGATAAAATAAAAAAATAGTACAGTTGATGGTTAGAGGAGACATCACATGGTAATTGAAAATGAAATTTTTTTTGCAAATCAATTAGTAGTCAATTCTAATTTGGGACAATAATATTGAACTCATGGAGCATGCCATCATCAAGAACCCTCTGCCTGGGGTTTGTCTACATTGTGGTTGGTAGTTGGGACCATCAATTTTTACTACTAAATCATGCATTCCATTTTGATGAAACACTGCATGCCTACCCAATTCTTGTTTCAGCTTTAAGCAATCTCTTATGAAAAAAAAAAGCTGGGTTGATGATAGGCGATGGCCCAAAAGAAAGATTTGAAAACAAGGACAAAAGCTTCTAGTTTCTCAGGCAAAGCAGAAAAAAGACGGTAACATGGCATCATTTCTTGGAACTTTCTTTGTTCCCATGTCACGCACCGTCACTACTACTACTGCATCAATCCTCAACCCTTTTGCTTTATAGAGCACAAAAGCAGTTGAAATTATTCTTCATAATTTATTTATTTTTCACTAGCAATGTTATTATCAAGGCTGGAATAAAGAGCCAACCACCACAACAACCAACTTAACTGCCTTTCAAAGATATTCTAAAGGGCTAAAGATGCCCTTTGTCTCTTAGCCAGTCAGCCCGGTAAGCAGAAAATGGAGGGAAAGTAGTTAAAGAGTAATAATACTTAACATGCAGGCAAATGACAGAATTATAATAGCAAAGCCTCACAATATCGTTACCTTTATTGAGAGGTAGTTAGCTTGTCCCCGTAAATCTTGATGAATTATTACTAAATTTCCATTTCTCACCAACATTTACAGGGTGGGTCCGCTGTACAATTATTCATGCATTTATTGAACCGGTTTTATTTTGTATTTTTAAAACAGTGGTCATTTTGCCCCAAATCCCAATTCGTATAGCCAGCTGATCAATTTTGACTCAGTTTGGACTTCAAGAAGTGGACCGTAAACCGAAAAATTAAAGGAAACCGATGAAATAAATTGAACTTAAACCGAACCTGTTAGTCTGAACCGACCAGGTTCGGTTTCTCCATCTGGTTCTCAGAAAAACGAACCGACCTCAAAATTAATGATCCCCTGGAAGTATTTCTTGCTTTTGTGTGGACAGGCAACAGGAAGCAAGAAACTCAGTCAAATTACTGATGCCTTGCTTTGCTTGGACTTGAAGATGTGTTTTACTACACCTTTTTTTTTTATCTTTACATCATATAGAGTAAATGCTATGCCCTCATGTCATGAATCGTAATGTGCGACAATAAAACTATTTTTAAACCCAAATTAAAAGTAGTGATATTTGTTTCACAAATCATGCATGATCTCATCGTCAGCCACACCCGCACCTCATGAAATGAAATTGTGTTTAGAGTCGAAAAATAAATAAATAAATAAATGTTTTCGGTCCAATTCATTCTATGAGCTAGAGTAGTAGCTCTTCCCATTTCTCAATCTACATTTTCCTCACAACTCTAAAATCTTCATGCATAATTACAACTTAATAATTTCGAATGCTACACAGAAGGCTTTCCACACCAAGTGCTGCAAAAGGCAATTATTATGCAGTCAATATTCCAAAAAATGAACATTGGGAAGAAACCTATCACCCAGTTCAAACTTAAATCACTTTGGATTTAGTATAAGGTACCAAAACGAAGGGATGGTAACCAGAGTCCACGGATTTGCTGACTACTCCAATCATTAAAGAAATTTGAACATTTGTTAGGCACAGCAATCTCTACCTACAGAGTCGCTGCTTCCCAACAAATTACTTGGAAAGACAAACTTCATATGGATGGTAGCCCATGCAAAATTTTATTTCAATGCAAAGCTCTAAGGATAATACCCATATGCAGTGCGATGATGCTGATAGTCAGGTGGTGAAGCAGCAGATAAATGGTAGGTGGAGGCTGGTGTTCTATAAGCAGGAGTATAATGTTTAGATGACTGGGCAGCAGAAGATGATGGATCATGGTATGACAAATACCCCCTGGATGCTAAATAAGAGCCACGATGATCAAAGTCATCTTGATATCGTGGTATTGCATAAGAATCAAGATGCTCAAACTCATCTCGACGCCTCACTCCCACATCCAAAGGTCGTAGGTCATGATACTGAAGTTGGTCCCTCCAGTAAACATCTCTCTCCGAGAAAGGTAGTGAAGAGGCTAATGGTCGGTGTAAAGGTTGCCGTGAGAGTGGATGTTCCAAGGGAGATTCGTATACCGCCCTTCTGTATGCCACTGGATCTTCTGGATACAATTGGTCTCTGGCAAGAGTATGATGCCTCTCATCTTCCCATCCATGGTGCCTACTATCTCCATATAATAAGTTTTGGGTTTCTGCTCTCGGACTTCGTCGTAACCGTTTGGGCTTGTGGTCCGCAAACTGGTGGGTTTCAGCCTTCCTGCTCCTGCGAGGTTGCTTGTACTTACGATCTACAAATGCAGGAGGTTCTCCTCGTGAGCTTTCAGCCTTCCTGTTTTTATAAGGCTGTTTGGGCTCACGATCTACAGGCTTAGGAACTTTTGCTTGCAGGCTTTCAGCTTTCCTGTTTTTACGAGGCCATTTGCGCCCACGATCGGCAGGTCTAGGAGCTTCTACTTGCTGGCTTTCAGCTTTCATGCATCTGTGAGGCCGTTTGGACACGTGATTTACAAATGCAGGAGCTACTCTTCGTGGCTTTTCTGCTTTGCTGCCTCTGGAAGGCTGTTTGGGCCCATAATCTACAAATGCAGAAGCTTCTACTCGTTGGCTTCCATGCAACTGTTTGAATGTGGAGCCTTTGCTGACAACTCTGAAAAGCTCGCACAAACCTTCCACCTACCGACCAAGACAAGCAACAATTACCAATTGTCACACTATACAAGGACAAGGAAAGAAGACCCTGGAAAACTGAGACACTTGCATCTTTGCATCTAGATGTCTATTACTGGAAACGGGATCAGACCTGTTTAGAGTTCAATTGGCAGTCAAACTTGATCTTGCTGTAATAATTGTCTTTGATTATCTTTTTAAACTTTTCCTCTGCCAATGGCAAGCAATCCTCCAAAACTGAAAACCGCACCTTAATACAAAAAATATAAAGTTTTCACCTAAAATTAGTTTTGCAAACCAGTCATAGCTACTGAATAAAACTTAAATACTATTACCAAAGATCAACATGCCAAGCAGAAGATTAACAAAACTAATTAAATTAACAAGCTACTGAGGCATCCAAGATCTAGGTTTTTCACGTAATAACATGAAAATGAATACCAAGACAAGCATATAGCAAAAATGAACGAACACATCATATTTAGTGAAGCAGCTGAGCAGAGTACCTGTACTTCATACATCTTGAAAACATAAGACATCAGAAAGCACTAACATTAGCTTTAAGCCAGCAGAAATCAATATTCTTAAGAAGGATTGATATATGATTTCACTTTTAGAAGTTTCAGAAATTTAAAGCACTAATATGCATGTCAGATTGAAAAGTAAAAGATTTACAGTTTTATTGTTTTAAATGCTTTGTAAATCCTATAAAATGAACAAGGAAACTAGACTGTTGCAATTTGCAAGACTAGGAACTTATAGACCATTGCCATTTGCAAGACTACCAGTGATTTAGTCACTACTTTCCAAGAATATATAATGTAATTAGTTTGCAACTCAGCTACTCATCTGCATCTTCAACCCATAATCCATCTCCCCAGCAATTTTTCTCTACTAAGCCATCTGCCATTACTAACACGATCATAATTAACAAAGTAAAGCCTCCATGAACAAACACCAAACACAAACTCAAATACCCACCATATGGTAGATTGCCTTTTACTCTCATGCATTGAAATTGGACTGGAATCACCACCTACACCTTTTAACAGGGGATCAGTGCTTCCCTACACATGAACTAACACAAAAAATTTTCAATCTACACAGTAATCTGTAAGAAGCACCCTGGTAAGCCACAGCCGTTACACATGCTCTCTAGCATAATGTGCAATAACCAATATAAGATCTGTAGGGAACCAAAACAAGGCACTCTTTTATTTGAAAAGAGGATTAAAACCCTTCACGCTGTTAGCTTATACATACCCCCATCTTTGCATTGCCAGACTACAATGTCACAAATATCAGAGCAACAAATTTTACCGTATTTGAGTTCCATGTTTCATTGCTAAGTGGTAACTCCTCCAAGATAAAGTTTAGCGTAGAGAATGAGTGAAATAGAATACTTAAAAACAAATTTAACCGGCACTTAATATCATCAACGTGATTGCTGCCCGTAAAGTTGCAGAGTTGCAAGGGCAGATGAATAACAACACTAGGAAGCTTCAAGATACAATTTTTGGTCATACAAAGTTTGAAGGTCAAGTATAAGTTGAAACCCAACAGCATGGGCAGATCAAATATGTGATTCATGCACTTTAAGTCCTTACAGAAAAAAAAAAATCAATTTTAATTATATACCACTAACCTGAGATGGAAATGCAGATTTGAAAGCTTTGGGCTCGATGTTATAACCCCCAGGTCCTGCAGCTTCATAGATCCCATACATCAACTTCAAATCAAAATCAAACAAAAACAATTTCATTCCTTCATAAATTTCAAATACTATATCTCTCTTGCTGGCAGGCAATCCTAAAACCTGGTAATGATAGCAGTCTTTCTTTGTCTTAGAGCTGCACATGAATATCATCCCCTTGCATTTCTCCTTAATTGTCACCTGCCTTTTGGAAGATTCTGGATTTTCTTTATTATTGACAACCACTTCATTCTTAACCCCCAAAGCTTTTTTCTTCTTTTTGTGTATTTTCCTCTGCTTATTCGCTTTCTTCTTTGAATTCCCTTCTAATTTTTCTTTAGCTTTCGCTTCATTTATCGGGTATCCTTCATTCTGCGATTCCTCTCTTGTGTTTTCTTCATCAACTGCTTCCCCTATTTCATCCCCAAGAGCAACAACATTCATTTTCCTTTGATTAGATAAAACAACCCCACTATCAAATATGCTATTTTTCTCTGATGCAAACTCTCTAGTTTCAGCATCATTAGGGGTGCTGTTTTCATCAATCATTGGCAGAGAAATCATCTCAGTATCCTCATCCAGTTTTGATGTAGAGATATGAACATTTTTAACCTTTGTCCTCAAAGCAGTCTTCTTCTTTTTGAGCATTCGAATTCTTTTTCTCAACTTGCTCACCTTCTTCTTGGAAATTGCTTCTAATTTTACTTCATTTCTTACATAATTCATTGCATCTTCTTCATTCTTCACATCTTCTCCTGGATTATTTTCATCATTCCTCACTTCCTCTTCTGGATCTTCATCATTATTTTCTTCAACATTCTCCTCTTCTTTTGTATTTTCATCATTCCTCACCTTTTCTTCTGGATCTTCTTCCATATTGTCTTCAATATTCACCTCTTCTCTTGGATCATCGTCATTCCCCACCTCTTCTATATAATTTTCATTTTTCTCTTCATCTCTATAAACCATTTCAGATTCTTTAGGATGCCCTGCCTTGTCCTCAATCCCAATAGCCACAAGTGGTTCTTCAACATTCAGCTCCATTCCATATAAAAGAACCATCTCACTATCAAAATTATCAATCATAGTATCTTCACCAAAGTTTGATGTAAGCCCAATCTTGTCATCCACAATCAGCCTGTATGTAGGGAAACACTCATCATGGAAAAAAAAAAAAAAACTCTAAAAGATTCTGCAAAAGGAAATACAAATAAAAAACAACAAGAACGAGATATTGAGCAGGCAAGATTCAAGTCCTCCAAACTCTTTCAATTTGCCATCCTGCCTGTAGTAGCTTTGCTAGAATCTTTTTACTTGAGGAAAGCATTATGACAACACATTGAGCCAAAGGGCGGCTACATCAACTTCTAGGCACTTTGCCATGGTTAATCAACTTCCAATTTACAATCCAAATTTCACCATCTGAAACATGTATATACATCATACATGAAAGCCCACAAGGGTTTCATAATCCTAAGTCTGAATATACACATAAAAAGAATGTTCTACTGCCCGCGCCGGCTGTTTCCTTATAGTAGGAGTTATGAGACTGTTTGGTAGCTGAATTTTAGCATTAACATAACCAGAATATGTATCAGGAAAACCGAGAATTGATTAATAATTCTTTTAGCTCATCATATTTCTCAATATTTAATAACTTCGAAAAATTCTTTCATAACATAGCTAGGATTTTCCCAGGTTTTATTCATAGCCCATGAATTCAAACTCATTTCGTATGTCAAAAACCGCCATTAAAAAAAATAAATAAATAAAACTAGCATATATTTGATCGAATTAAATTTTGAACAATCAGCTGTTTTGGCATAATTAGATTAAAAGCGACAACTCAACAATCACCTCATCTATAAACATTTAGCACATAAATCAAATTACCAAAATCAAGCGATTAAATCAAATAGGAGAAGAAACTTAAGTTAAAATTTGTTAAATAGAAAAATGAAACTCACCTTTGTTAACGAACCGTTCATCTGAGCGTGGGAGAAGAAAAATGGATCTACTAACTATCCGCAACCACGGTATCGCTTCTAAAAATGTGATTTTAACCATGCGCAACTACGGTGCCGTTTCTAACATGTGAATTTTTTTAAAAAAAAAAAAAATTTCAGCAACGATAAATGCTAATTAAGATCGAAAAAAGATACGTGCGGATGGTCAGTTTAAGAGTTCCTGGAAATGCCCGCCGAGCCACTGCCTAATTGGCCGCTGTCAAGAGCTGTCACATTTGTTATATACCCCACTGCACATATCTTTTAAATATTAGTAAGAGTCGGACAAAGAGTTTGAACGATACTTTATAAATTAAATATAAATAATCACAAAAAAAAATATCTAATTATAGAAATCACCAGTCCTTTAATAGTGATATCAGACCATTAAAAAAAGAAAAAGACCAAAGAGTATTCCAAATAAGTTAATATTTGAAATTTCCTTATATCAACATAAGAGTGTGTGGCGCCTAATGACACAAAAAAGTTGATAACTAACCTTCATTTGAATTATAAGATATTACTCTTATATTGGTGTGTAACTTAGCAAGGTCTTATATAAAATCCTTAATTAATGACCCATCATTAAGGATATAAACTTTACAAGCATTCGGTTTTTCTTCCTCAAAATCTTCTAAATATTTCATAAATTTTTTAATCAATTAATTTGTAAATAACTTGAGAATGTTATAGCTGTTAACTTTGTGCGCCTACTTATTGCATTTTATTAGAAAATTTTTTTGCAAACGCTTAACAGGTTCACAACATGTGATACATCAATTGATAGATACAATGTTAACATAACGTTATTGGGTAGTACAATTATTGATTTTACCAAACATCGTTAATTTTAACGATTATAACCTAAAATACACTTTCTGTATTTTCCATGACTATATCCCTATCGAAATTATGAAAAACAAAATATATATCAGGAAGAAATGATAAAAAAAAAAAGAAGAAGAAGAAATGATTGCCAAAAGAATCTCTGCTCAATGGATGCAGAGGAATGGTCCATATAGGTGAACGAATCAATCATATAAAATAATACAGCAAGCATTTGGACTAAATAGTTGCTCAAGAAACCCTTATACTATTCTCCTTTACAAGCACCTAACTGCAGAGCTGGGCACATAACTGCTGGAGGTCGAATTGTTTATCGCCTGGCATTGTGTACGCTTTGCTTTTTCCATTGCTTGTACATGTCATATTGAGTTGACTTCCCATTTGGCTCGACTGCAATGTCGAAGATACATAAGCATACGGCAAGACATCAATAACAATTATATTTCATATATAAGAAAGTAAATTATAATGCTATTAATGGCAAATTCATTGCAAACCTAATTTTTACTTTTTTTTCTTTCTTAAATGTTCTGTTGGACATTACATTGCCTGCTTTGGTCTGGTATGAACGACATAACCATAAAAGAACATAGCTAGTGAACAGAAACTAGGAAAAAGAAGAGTGTTTGCATCAGTTACCTGACAAGATAATTGTTGAGCTTTGCAGTTCCACCAAGGAGTAGGGACACAACTCAAATAACGACACCAGGAACAGTGATTGTTCAAGTTACCTCCTCTTAGCAGCAAAATCAGGCCAACTGTATATCTGTCAGAATTAAAAATCTTCAGTTAAGAGAATTCCAAAAAGTAATGAGGCCAAGCACCTAAGGCGTGCATGAATCTCATAAAATGATTATGATGGTGATATCTATACGTTGGCTCATTCGATTAATACATGCCTTCTCAATATCACCAATATAAGAGTGATCAACTGAAAAGGAAAACAAAAAGAATAGGAAATAAAATAAAGTTTATATTCCATAACCAAATAAATGGCAGGAGTGGTAACAGTTACAGAGGTCCAAGAAAGTTGAGCATCTCAAACTAAAAGAAGTAAAAATAGGAAAAACTAAATTTCGTTCTAGGTAGCCTGTTTACATCTATTCATCTCATCATTTGTCTATGCAGATACTTTAGGGAAAAAGAAAGCACTTCGATTTGTTCTATCAGAATCGGATGCACTCTTCAAGGGGATTTTACAGTTGCAATGTGTCAAATAAATTATTTCAATTCAGACAATTACAAACAAGGACTGGGGATCTTACCCGGCAATCAGCAGAATCAAAGAGATGACCCAAAATACATACTGATATGGCTTATGTTTAGACTTCACGCAATTTATCATGTATCCAGGGGGAGCTTTTTTCTGACTAATCCATCCAAACTGAGGCCGGATTAGAAGCACAAATCCAAGAAGAAAACCAGAAAGAAATCCTCCAATATGAGCAAAGTTGTCCACTTTTGGGAGGATTCCCACTGCCAAATTTATACTGATGATGACAATGAGAGTAAGCAATGCTGCCAACTGCACACAGAAATTTAAACTGTGAGATACCTAAGATATACATACAGCAAACTGTGAAGAGAAACTATTGCAACTTTATGTACCTTATTTGCATAGATAGTCCAATTTGTGAAAAGCTCCGAGAGCATTGCTCCAAGTAAACCAAAAAGAGCTCCAGAGGCACCGACAGATATACCCTCTTGAATAAAAAGAGCCGACGTCAAACTCCCACCAAAACCAGAGAGGACGTAGAGGAATCCAATTCGAACTGTTCGTACAAATCAAATTAGAGCTTTAAACCATGCGTCAGTCCAAAATCCAACTCTAAATTAACAACATTTAGATCAATGCAGCTGAGTGTATTACATAATCATGTTTGAAGTGACCAGACCTGAACAAGCCAGGCATGCGACAGTCTACGTTTTGACCCTAAATAAAATCAGTAATTACAAGTAGTAAAAGCACGGGGATATGAATAACCTTATTAAGAAGATATAAGGTGGCATACCAAATCCAAATTCTTGTTCAAGCCGAATTCCAATGAATAGTAGACTCAACATATTGGCAAGTACATGGAAAACCCCACCATGCAACCATATACAAGTCAACAAACGCCACACTTGGTGTTGAGTTACCACCTTGGCTACTGTTAAAGCACCCATCTTGTCTAACCTGATCAAATGAAGTAATGACATCATAATAAACAGCATTAGCCCACTGAAAGGGAAAAAAAAGTAAAAAAAAAAAAAAAAAACCAACCAACAACTAACAATTCTATTAGCTCTAATAAGCTTCAGGTGTTTTCTCCTATTCCAAATGCATTGACATTTAATTAATCGAAAGAAATTGCGTTAGGAAGCACTTACGCGGGAGAGGAAGGGCCGAGGAGGGGATTGTCTTTCAGGGGCAAAAATGAAAATCTACCCAAAAATTTGGCACCCAAACAACCAGTAGCAGAAGTTTGAGGGCAATTATTTTCGTACATTGTGATAACAAACAAAACAATGTTGGCTACGACGAAACCCGGGACCATCCACGGGAAATGCCGTTTAAACGGGCTCAAAAAATCACTGTACATCGCCGTTTCGGGGATTCCACGTGGCGGCGCCGTGGACGCTGGCCGTGATGACGACGAAGACGATGCTCCTCCCGGTGACGATACCGAAGTTCTCCTCGTTGCCGTTGTCGTTGATGATGTAGATTCCGTCTCCGCCGGCGAACTCGCTGCCTCAAGCGGTGGTGGAGGCCGAGGCCGAGGCGAACTCATCACCGTGATTTCAAAGTCATTTGGCGTCTTGTTATTGTTGGTTGCCATTATTGGTGGTTGATTTAATCACCGCCGTCTGATTTGAAATAAAAAATCCTGTGAGTGGCGCTAAAAGGACAACATCAACATCTACAACAACTACAGCGTTGAGTTTTAGAATAAAATAGAATGCCAAAAAGAAAAAAGAAAAAAAAAAAGGGGCAAATTGGTTCGTTTTGTTTCGCGTTTGAAAGTTGAAGAAGAATTATGAAAACGTTTTTATTGTTTCTGGGTTTGTGTCTATTTTTAAACAATTAAATGGTATTGTCGTTGGAATTTCAAGTGATTGAAAAACGGTTCGTTTCTGTTCTAATTTAATTAATTAATTGTTCTTTTTACCTAAAACATTCTTTTATTTAAAGAAAAAGAAATATATTTGCTCATCCTCATCGCGATTTATAGGTAATTTTGGAAAACCCATAGGTTTCCTCAAAAGTTTCAAACTGTTAGTGAATTTTGTTAATGATGAAGATTAAAGTACATAAATGCCGTTATCTCGATGTAAGTAGATGAAAATTCAATAATAAAAGGACTCTAATTGCCTATTTCTCAAACAATATGGAACCTAGCAGTGTGTGTTTTGCTGTCAATTGGGGAAGTTTAAGTTTACTTTATTTACTGTTAAAAAACTAAAAAAATCAACCTCTTTTAAATGAAAATAAGATAAATTAAAGTTTTTATATTTTTAAAATAAATTAAAGATTATTATTCTATTTTGGGATGAATTAAAAATTTACTTTTTAAATATTATTATTATGATGATGATGATGATGATGCGCAGATAACACCAATGTGGCAGGAATTATGCTCGGTTTAAATTGATGGCTACTTTTACCTTAATAAGTTGAAAGGAGTAATAATTTGGTTGGTTTGTTACTTGCCACAACTTAGTATTAGCAGAGATTATTCATGATTAACATGATAATGGTTCTTAAAAAAATAATTACATAATAAAAATGAATGCTAAGAAGCGAGTGGTTGATTAACATGATTAACATAGTTTTTCTTCTTTTAAAAATGTAAAAAAAAAAACAAATAAAAAAACTCTTTGGTATTTTAGGAAAAAGAAAGGATAGAAATGTACTTTTTCATTTCTGACTATTTTTAATTCTCTACAAAAGAAGCGATGGAAAATGTTTAATGTTTGATTTAATTTTTTTTATTACATGAGACTATTACTCAAATTACAATTCATATTGAAATTATAACTGATATTTACAAATCAGACTATTACTGGGATCAACTACATCAATACTTATAGAGCTTTGTCTAATATTCGAGAAATATTTACTCCACTCACATTTGGGTAAGAGAGAAAACTACATTCAGTCAATTATACATTATAATTAAGAAAGTAAATATTCTCACATTGTGTGCTACCCTCCAGCCCTAACCACTCGGCCAAATTTTTTGTTTTAAAATGGGAAAACTCGTCTTTTTAACCATGCATAAAATTCTCAATTACAAACATGATGGGAATTAAGTAAAAACAAAGCACAAAAAAAAAACTTCGAAACCTGATTTCATTCTGACAATGAGAATATACACTTTGCTTTAGGACGCATCATTTTCCCTGTAGAGCAAGACATTCTCCTAACTCTTGGAAAGACTTTACTTTTAGTTGATCAAAACTTCAAGACATCATAAACGCAACCTTTTTAACTGTTATTTGTTTTCAAAGGTTCAAGATGTTGTTATATAAGTTGAAAGCTCTGACATGGAATATCGGAACCCAAACTTAAAAACTAATTAAGAATGTACTTGAAAAACTTATATCAGATGAACACACCACGTTAACAATATCAACGTACCTATTCATTCAAATTTAGACACTAAAGAGTAATATGAAAATTGAGGTCCAATTTGAAGACTCGAACACGAAAGTTTGTACTCTTTATAAACCTAATAGTTAAGTTAACAGCAGAGAGTTTTGCCTCCAGAGATACCAAACGGTTTGAAGATGCTGAACTTTATGTCTTTCAACGAAGTTTCAACTTCAAACTCATAAATGGTTTGTTTGGTAAAATGTCTACTAGCTTATTATGAAAGCCACTTGATTTAGAAGATACCGTAGTTTGGTTCATTAACAGTAAGCTTATTTATAAGCTGACCAAATGCGGTAAATGGCATTAATATATCCAAGCTGTCTGCAGTTGGCTTAAAGCTCTCATTTTTAGAAACTGTGAGCTAATGACGTACTCTCTCTCTCTCTCTCAAAATAATAATAATAATAATGACGAAACTAGATTAGAAGTTGAAACTTTTTAAAATAAACTCTGGCCAGTATCACTTTTTTTAGCCCACAATCATGGCACTTTTGTTAATAACTAAGAGCTTAGTCACAATGCGAAGGAAAGAAACAAATGGTAGCAATCCCATTGAATATTTGTTCACATGGGGTGAATATTGGGTAGAAGTTGCTGATGAAGTCTTGAGTACTCACTATATATCTGTTAAGAAAGCTACCGATAAGCTAGATTTTGAATCCTGTAAAAGCTAAAGAAATGAGTGGGTTATAAGGGTAGCTTCATTCACGTGTGATTTTGTGAATCATCTTCAAAACAGATTCAATGAAGATTTGCTGACGCATTGCGAGTCAATTAGCAGTAAACGGACTAATATGTGTGGTGTGAGTTCACATCAAACAAAGGACTTGGTCCGGAACTTGTTTTTCATTTGTGGGCAATTCAAAGCCAAATTTCACAAATTCTATCAAAACTGTAAAACCATTGATCAATGAAGATTGAAGAGCTTCAAGAAAATATAGATTTTCATATTGTGGTACGAGATTTTACATATACTCTAGGCTAGGGATCGCAACGGATTGAATGTAACTCAAGATCCACGTAATCCAAATTCAATTAGATCGGATTTGAATTGGTTAAAATTGATTTGAATCGAATTTAGATATCAATGTGCGGATCTAATACGGATATTGAGCAAGTCTGGATCTGTCTTAATATTTAAATCTACATTCACATTCACATCTTTTAATTTTAGTCAAATAAGATCATAATAAAAATAATAAAATACTAAATATAAATCACATTTAATTTATATGTCATTATCTAATGTTTTAGGAATGATGGTGGGTGTACTGCAAATATTAGAATGATGAATAAGACATTATAATATTAGATTAATCTTACTTTTACAATTACTTTTGAAGAATATTTTATTATCTTTCTTATTTTTTTGTTTTGGTTTAAAAGCATAAGCTACAATATTTATTATATTTTTGAGACAAATTATATAATTTAGTTGTTATCAATACATTTTAGTCTTTAATTTCTATTTTAAAAAATTATTGCTCTTTCATTGTTGGATTTTAGAATTCATGACGAACCTAGGGCATATTTGGATTATTATTTTTTTTTAGGATTTGGAAGAGATATGGATATTTATTTCTTTTTTTGAACTGAATATGAAGCGAAAAATATGGATTTATGATGGATTTGGAGCATATACGGATCTCAATTATTATTATGAATTTAGATATGGAGCAAAGTAGATCCAACCCATATATGTCTCATTGCCATCCCTACTCTAGGCAACCTATGTGAAGTTCAGTAATAAATGATAAATTTGTTAGTGTTTTTTGGGTATGATTTATTTAATTGTAGTAAGTGTTTATTTTATCTTATAAGCTTTTTTAAATTTTTTTATTGTTGTTTAGTTATTTTTTAGTAGAGTTTTTGAAGATTAAATAAGTTATTTTATCTCTATTAGTAAACATTTAAATTTTAAACTTTTGAGAATTGAGAGTAGAGGTTGAAAATATTTTTAAATGTTAAAATATATAATATATCATTTACTTATTTGACAATCTTATTTTATTATTTTCATAACATAATTTTAAAAAGTTTATCTATTAAAATAATTTTATAATTTTTAATAAAAGTTTTAATTGACAATCCAAATAAATAAAATTTTTTGAGTAAAAGCTCTACTTTTGAAAATTCTATAAACGTCTCTTTAGACTTTTTACAAAACAAGCGTTTGTAGTCCAACGGTTAGGATAATTGCCTTCCAAGCAATAGACCCGGGTTCGACTCCCGGCAAACGCAGCTTTTTTAAATGTCTTAAAATTTTCAAGACACTTTGTTTTCATTTTCAGAAGACTTTGGATACGACACGTCGTTGGTGTCTTTTTGTTATCGTAGAAAAGTCCAAGGCCAATCCCGGAAGCAAAATGAAAGTCCGCACACAACCAATCAAGCAAGCCAACCGGATATTTTAGGCGCCAAAACCAAACGAGAACCTCAGAGGGCAATCCGGTCAAATTATTGCCCCCACTGTATGTATATATACTAATGTGGTCCCCGCTTCAAGTTTTGTGGCTAAAAACATTCACTCCCCTTTCTTCGCACCGTTTCTTTTCTCGAATCTCGACCTTATTCAACATTCAATGTGCGTAAGCTTCGCCTTAGCAGCTCTCGTAATCTTCGGCTCATGGCCGGCACGGGCAACTCCATCACTCCTCACGTGATCGGATCCACTTTCGTCGAATTATCTCGGAGCGGCAGAACTGGAGCTCCGTTTTCGGTTCGGATATCCACGAAGAGCCATGGGAACGGAGGAGGAGGATTTGCCGCCGCCGCCACCATGTGTAAGAACGAGGAGGGTCCTTCGTGTATATTCGTCGGACCTCTTGAAACCGCCAGTAAAGAAACTCTAGAAGCTCTCTATCGCCAAGTAATTTCTGCGTTTATCGTCTATAATATTTGAACATTTTTCTTCTTTTTTTTTACTTAAATTCCTCAAAATATTTTAATTTATTTCTCTTTTATGTATCTATATAACATTTTCTTGTTGTCTATTGAAACGAAAGTAATTTTATCTCGAGAATTAAGTGCTGGTAATTCCGGCTAGATGTACATGAGTAGGCCTTTGTGCTTTCAAAATCGAGCAGAAGCGCAACAGTTTACAAACATACTCTTAAGCTCCCATTTGGTTTTAATTTTTCGACAGCTTAGCTGCAAATTTGTTTGTTAAATACTTGCAGCCTGGGTTGGGCAACACTGTTGATTATTTTTCACAGTTGTTTGCTGAAAAAATAACCTTGAAAATAGCAACAAATAACTCCTAACTAAATGACTAATGATGTTTACCAAATACCCATCAACTCTCTTCACAGCTAAACCTTGCATTGTACAGCAGTTTTGGCGTTTTAAGCCAGAACACCAATATTACCAAACAGAGCCTTAGTTATGTTTCAAGATTCTATTTACTAAAGGTTTCTGTTGAAGCTATAGTTTTACTAGTTACTTGGAATTGTGTTAAAATTAGTTCATAACTACTGTTTTTCGGAATTTCATGGATGAAATATGATCCTACAGTACTCTGTTTTTCTTTAGAGTTTTGTTCCTTTATTTGCAACGTGTAGCAATAGTGAGAAACTCATATGATATTTGTGGTTGATCTTGTTTAGGCAAGGGATGCATATTACAGTGGTAAACCTTTGATAGTTGACGACATGTTTGATAGAGTGGAGGTGAGTTCACAGGCCATACCATGATTGATCTTGTTTAGATTTATATGATGCCTGTTCTTTGCAGTCATTAGAAATTACCTTTTGTTTTCAAATTGAAACAGCTAAAACTGCGGTGGTATGGCTCGAAATCTGTTATCAAGTATCCCCGTTGTAGTATTAGGAGACAGTCAACATATGCAGATGCAGAGGTAACTCTTCTACTCATTACATTTGTTATGCCAAAAAATGTAATTTGGCTATACCGCTAAGAGTTGTGTGAGATACTGAGTAAGAGCATTTTTTATTTCTTTTCTCCCTGTGAATATCGAGTTGACATGGATGTAGGGCAGGAAGATCTATCACAGGTTTTGGCGTTAGGAATCATCTGGATCCTGATATTAGCGTTTGGCAGTTCCATATGCTTTGTGCCAATCATCTACACTGTTTTTCTAGCTTATCAAGATGCATTCAGTAGAGGTATTTCCTATGGCAGTCACGCATCCGTGTCGGGGTTTCTTGCTGCGGTGAATGTCATTCTTTTCATGGCAGTTGGCTCATTAATTGGATATCCGATTGCATCAGCTTCTGGTAAAGTTTCACTGATAGTAAACTCTTTCCTTCAATAATCGATTAAATAAGGAACTTTAGGAAATATTAACTATCTAAATTCTTTGACGGGGACATTAGCTAGTTAGGTTTTTGTGGGTAACCCTTGATATTAGAAAATGGTGAATGTGAGAATTCTGCAACAGATGGGAAAACATGTTATTTTGTACGTGATAATGTTATTTACTTGTGCACCACAATTCTTGCAGTTAGAGTTCTTCAAGGCCTGTGGAGGAATGACTTGGTGGCATTAAGAGGAGCATGCCCTAATTGTGGAGAAGAGGTCAGTCTTATCAAATCGGATACATCTTGTAGAAGCAGTTTTATTCTGCTTTTCTCTTCAACCTCAATTTTTGCGCACATGTTGAATGTCCAATGATCATATCTTATGAACCTCAAATTGGCTGTTGCTTACTGGTTTCAGTGCCTTCCCTGCAGGTATTTGCATTTGTGAATTCTGATCAGACTAAAAATTCCCCCCATAGATCAGATTGTCACGTGTGTGGATCCTTACTAGAATTCCGCACCAAGGTTGAGGTAAGTAAGTTTCTTTTGTAGCTCATCCTTCAAAATGAATGTGTTATTTAACATGAGCTTAATGGCTTTTGTCATACTTATGAGTAGCTAATAATGAATTAAAACTCCCAAGACTTGAGTAAATTATTATTATTTTTTTCTAAATTCCCATGATTTCATGAAAAGAACTAAAAGATATTGAAGAAACGATGACTTTTTGTCACATTTGTAGTTCCATAGTCTTTCTGACATTTCATGGTTCTGAATTTCTGATATATGATATTAATTTTTTAGCTTTTGAGGTGTTGGAAATGCCTAAGTCAGCCATTCTTCATTTTCCCATTTGGTTGCTCGTTGCTGTTTATATGATCACCAAGTAGGTGTAAAGTAAAGGCAACTTTTGTTAGTAGAATCATATATTTGACTGCTTTGTGCAGCAATCAAGTTCCAGACTAGGTAGACAATGGGTTTATGGCCGCATATATCTTCTATCAAGAAGAAACCGTCGCCAGAGATGGATGTAAAATCATTGCCCACAAGTGGACGCACATTTCTCAAAGACTGCATAGAAGCTTAATTCTTTCCTTTCTTGGTGACGAGTGACAATCTTAACGCACTGTTACATTTGACAAATCCAATGGACTGTCGGGCATCTTCATTCTTGAATTAACTGTTGCTACGATACCCTCCTTGAATATGGGAGATTTGTTAAAAGTTGATTGATATCTTTCTATAGAAAATGTTTGTGTTTCATTCTCGGAACTTCTTCTTGTGGTCCTTGATACCTGCATGTAAAATGTACTTCGTTCTTGTGATTAAACCCAATTTTGATTCATTCGCTTCTAATACATGCAAACAGCTTTCCGTTTGAGGAACAGCGCAGCTGTGGGAACGGAAACCTATTTTTCAAATCCGCAGTAAAACATCCTAGAAGAGGTACTATAAAATCAACGTATACAACCCCCATTCTGTAAACAACAGAGTAAAGTAACCGTACACAGAGTAGAATGACAGATACAAATGAAACACTTTGTAAACTAATGCTTAACCATGAGATATGTGATTCCATCCTCTTTTCTTTTGGGAAAAAAGAAAAAAAGATTAAATTTACAATGCACCATGGGCTTGAAAATAAAACGAAAAAGGAAACTGAACCAAATATAGCTAAAATCTTCAGAGTTCTCAAAAAGCATACAAAATCAGAGCAGGTGTACCAGAAGCTTTCTCCCAAGCAATCTTATTTGCAGTATGGAAATTCCGCGTATGATCAGTATGTGGAGGATAAATTGCTACATAGCGTGGGATGTTTACCAATGATTGTCAAATTGAAACATCTATCTACTACAGATTAAAAACTAGCATGTTTTTGCTCTGCCAAAACAAAATGTGTCACAATCCAAAGAGAAAAGCAAAATAACAACAAAACGATTCGTTCTAATTGTTTTCAGGGCCGAGGCAAATGGTGCCACATGTAACTAAGTTCATTCAAACATCAATGGGCGATCGAGGACAGTCAAATTGGTGATGCCAAACCCATCAGAAGTGTGCCAAGCTGTATACTAGAATCCATACCAGCTGAACAATATAAAAGCATGTGTTAGTTTTAAGACCAGCAAATGCACTCTCATTCAACTCAAGTGCACAAAAAAAAAAAAAAAGGAAAAAAAGTTATGGGATGCCAGGATACCAGAAAAAGAGTGGTAGAAGCAAAAAGCCCCTCTTGAAGGAGAGCTCCATGACCGCCAAAATCTTCTTCGTCAATCTTTAGTACCATTGCATAATAACCGTATATAATTGCAGATGATATCAGCAAAAAACTGCAAAATCAAAATCAACATAGAAAAGATGGCACATACAGCATCAATATATTACTTTGTGGAGATGTCAACTATATCTGGTTTCTAAATCGAATAGCAGCAGATGTAGACGTCATATTAATATACCGACAACTCTATTATTTGCTGAGGTGAAATGTTAATATACCGATAGCTATAATTTCCATTTGGTTTTCAGTTCCAAGAGATAAGATTATCCAATTAAATTAGACACTGTTGCCCTCCAAATACTTGAAAGGTCTCTGATGATGACAATACTCTCAAAACCATAACCCGTTAGGCATTCTGAGCTCTAAACGTCTTCTACTATTCTTATAACCAACAAAAATCCTCCTACCAAGAAGCCGACCAATCCATCAAACCCTGTGTCCACCTCTTCCTACCTTCAAAGGATCCTCAACTACAACCATATTACATAATTCACAAAAACACAACACTATGATCCTATAAGAACTAAAACCAACCCACATTATTCCACCCAACTAAGAGATTGATTAACAATCAATATGCAAAACTAATACGCGTAAGCATAAACTTACATGACAATCCATATGCCCCCAACTAATGGAATGGAGCCCCATAGCAACCCGCACACAAGAGCCACCACTTGTCTAATCCAATGCAACACATCTCCCAATTGATCCTGCCCCAAAAATTAAGCACAACAAACAGTAGTAAATCAAATTCATGCCCAAGTTTGCCACTGCAAATACAAATTCATTAATCCACTTCATTTACCCAGAAGAAAAAGAAAAACCAAAAGAACACGGCCATAATATTACTTAATTAGTAGAATTAGGTAAATAACTGCAATAACGGGGATTAATACTCACAAAAGCAGTTACTAATTTCAAAATTATTAACAAATAAAACCAATAAAAAGAGAAGGTTTATCAAGGATCGCGATTCGACAACCAGTTACCTTGTCCCAGGACGCGTCTGGATCTAACAACTTGGCGAATTTGAACGGAGACAAGTGGCCGCCGTTGGCATGCTGTTGCTGTTGCTGGTGACTGTGAAGATTGAATTTAACGGTTTTTCCCTCTTTCATTCTCCGAATCTCAACGACGACTTACAAAATCGCGACAGATTAATTGATGAATTAATTAACAAGTAGTCAGAACGAATTTATGACTTCGTTATGAAATAAAGAGCGGCAATAATCATGAACTAGGGTTTTCGCAAATTGGAGAAAGTGATCGGATTGAGAAATTGAAATTAAAAATAAAAAAATAATAATATTAATAATTGAAATGCGTTGCTGTAGATCTGAAGTGAGCGACAGCAACCGAGAGTCTGGGAACTGCTTTTATGTAAGTATAATCATTCGTTAACGCAACTAACCACTAAGTGTAGTACTACACGTGATTATATATATGATCAGCATTCAGAGTTTATAAATATGAATATAATCATATGATAATTAAATAAAGTAATGTTATAAATAATAATAATAATAATAATAATTTTAAAAAATAAAAGGGAGGGCGATTGTTGGCAGGAGGAGTCAAATAAAAATGTCTCATTTATAGTATCAAATCAGTTGGTTGCCGATAACTATTTAGTTATTGGTATAGGGAACTCTTTGAATGAGGATCATTATATGAGATGATCTTAATTAGATTTTTTTTTCATGCATTAAGATTTGATCGTCAAACCACTTTTAGCAGGGGTGGACACTATTAAGTTTGATTCGGTTTAGCCTTAAAACCGAACCAAATTGAAACGAAATGATTTATGAATTTATGAACTAAATACGAATTAAATTATAGAATCAAACTGAACCGAACCAAATTAATTTAGTTCGGTTCGGTAATTTGATTTGATTTAGTTTCAACCTATACATTCATTATTTAATAAAAATGATATAATAGTAATACACTATTACTACAACAATAAATCAATAATCCTTAGTCTATAAATCCACAAATAATAAACAACATAAAAAAAAAAATCTAACAATCGTAGATTAACATAATAAAATCCAACAATAATCTAAAAACCCACACAATAAATAACATAACCAAATCTAACAATAGTAAATTAACATCATAAAATCCAACAATAATTTAAAAATTCACTATATATTACAAAAGAAACTTCAAACTTCCATGGCCAACGAGCACTCTTCCTATCACCACTTCTTCATCCTTTCACATTCATAATGCCTATATTATCTCTCCAAGTCAAAATAAGTCATTAACCAAGCACCAACAATTAAATAGAATAAATAAAAATATATGATATGACATATATAAATACAATCACATGTATTAACTAGCAAATAAAAGTATTAACTTCATTACCTAATATTCTTCATTTTCCTATTAATATATATTCACTTTATTTTTTTTCTAATTTTAATTTTAAACCGTTTGGTTTAGTAATTTGGTTCGGTTTGAAATCGAACCAAATTAAAAACCAAATGGTTCAGAAATTTTGAACCATTTAGTTTTATAATGCGAACTGAACCGAACCAAATTACTATAATACAATTCGGTTCAGTTTGGTTCGGACTGAACTGAACCAAATGCCTACCCCTAACTTTTAGGGAGGCACTTGACAACTCGAGTGTGTGTAGGTTGATCTAAAAATCTTTCATTTTTTTAAATTCAAATTAAACATGGAACGTTACGGGCTTAACTCGTACTAAAAAATAGTGACAATATCGGGAATTCGATGTAACCGGGATAAGTTGAAATAGTAATATAATACTTTTAAAATATGTTCTAACAAGTACCAAAATACAAATTCATTAAAATATTTTATTCAATACATTTTGCAACTGTCTCGATATGTTTTTATATGTTTCAAACATTTAAGAATAACCTTGTTATTAATGCTATAATATGAGAATTAAAAATTTCCTAAAACATAACTTTAATTCTTTCATCCAAGAGAAATCCATAAAAAAATTAAAGAAGTGATAATCAACTAAGACTCCTTGCCTAAATAATTAGGGCAGCCAATCAGTCATGAGCTTCCTTAAACAGTTTTTGACAATTTAATTTTTGTGAGATAAAAGAAGATGGAAGCAGGAGGGGGTGTGTGTGTGTTTCTTTTTTTTTTAATCATAATGAGAAGTGCGGAACAATCTTGCTGCTAATAGATATGCAGTATCTATTGCAATGCTGATGGTTTGATCTATTATTTCTTGTTCCTAAAAAGAACGAGATAGCTACTGGCAGATGATGCAGAAATATATAGGCTCAGATGTTACATCAATGGTGACATTTCCAGTCATCATGTTCGAGCCAATGACTATGCTTCAGAAGATGCCTGAGGTTTGTGCTGCCTCTATTGGCAACACCAATAGTTTGTGTTCCTCTATACGCAGCTTAAAATATGTCTTACCATATAAGATGTGTAATGCCTTTAACAGTTGATGGAATACTGCCACTTGTTGGATCAAGACAGATGAATGTGAGGATCCCTATCTGCGGTTGATAGATGCCGCTAAGAATGTTGATTGTTTCATTGGAGCAGCAGAGAATAGTTGACATGGCTCCCCCTCATTGCTTTGCTTAAAGAAACCTACATCCTCATTGGCTCAAATGGGCTAATTGCATTCTAGTTGGCTTCTTTTGACCACGTGCTTACTAGTCTTTTTTTTTTTTAAACTGATTAAGCATCAGTTGGTTACTGTATTACACAGAGATATATACAACTGCTATGACACCAGGTCATTACACTGATATTTACAATAAGATATATATACATGGGACTTATATTATTACATTTTTATTCTATGAAGTACATGCCCATCCAAATACCCCTCACAGAGGAGGGATGTCTCTACTCCACTTGCATTTCGCAATGGAGAAAGACGTTATAAGAAATCTCCACACAATTATGTTTAATTGAGGGAGATTGAATCCGTGGGGACTCGAACCATTGACCTCATAGTCATGCTTAACTTTGAGGGCAATGGTTCACCACTGGGCTACAAGCCCAAGTGTCACGTGCTTACTAGTCTAGATACCAAATTTCCCACCAAACAGAGTGTGTCCTGCTTTTCTCCTCCTCTCTTTAGTTTTTCAATTAGGTTAGCTAATATAGAACGTGCAAAGACCACCCTCCCTCTTTCTCTCCACTCAATTGTTATATTATTCATCATTTGTCTATATACATCTGAATATCAGGTTAGTCATCTTCCTCCAATAGGAGTTGGGCATCTGAAAATGAGCACTTTACTTATGATGTGACATCAAAGTTAAAAAACTAAATATTTGGGGAGTTCTGTTGATTTTTACCCTGTTGGAAGGTGAGAGTCTAGTTAAGTCCTTGAAATGACTATTGTTATTGTATTCTGGAGGTTGAAAATAATTGAAATGACTGTTGTTATTATATTGGTTGGGGGAAATAGGATGGCTGGGCTCAATTAGGGAGTTTATGCTAGTAATCATCTGATCTTTCTTGCCTTCATAATGGATTTTGCTTTGCCAATAAGAAGTAGAAGCAAAAGCTATATTTGGACTGCAACCAGATTAACAAATAACAACTTTAATTCATTGTTACTCCTTTCCAATCTTGCAAAAGACTTACCCATTTCATGTAATTTTCGTCATTTGCAGAATCCGTGTTACTCTTAAAAGAGATAGTGTTTACCCCACGATGGTTCGATTTAACAGAGGAAATTACATCTACGCCTTGAGGTGACTTGGGAATCTGCCAATTCAATGGCAAATATAATGAACTAATGAGGTTGATGTTATAGATCAATCGCATTCAACCCATGCCTGTTGGATCATCTGCAGTTAGTAGATAGATCTTCTTGGGATGATACGGAAGCAATGTGTTGTTTTTTTGCTACCATGCATTACGTCCCAATGACAGATCCTAGTATATTTATTCATTCATCAATCCTATCAAGTATCTAATCCTGATGCCGAAAATTCTGTGCTCCACCTTCTTCTTTCGAGTAACCTTTTTTTTTTTTTTGTGTGTGTGTGTGGTCTTTATCGGTTACCATTGCAGGGATGATGTGAGTATTGGCGGTAAGATTAGTAGCAAATTGAATATATTAAAAGAAGGGAAGGGGTATTAGCCGCTGGCGCTGCCATGCTTTCTTTCAATAACTGGAATAACAATCCCCACGATCAAAATTTTAAATAAATCTGCAAAATTACTTATTACTTGGCCCCATGATCTAAATTTTGAATTTGTGTGAATCATCGTTATCAACCTCCCACTCTTGTAGCAGAAAAATCTTCAAGATCGATTTCATCATACATTTATAATTTATTACTGTGCTGGCCCCTGAGAAGTAAAGATTCATTTATTTCGCAAGCTCCTCCAGTGAAAGGTGCATGCTTCCTATGTTCACAACAACCAAAAAGCATATACATATGTTGCCGGGAACTTGGCCCATGAGGCTTGCTTTGTAGCCCAGAATCCAATTTAGAAAATTTCATGACTACTTCATGGTTAAGTTTCCGAGTGTACTTATTTTTCAGTTGTTAGTCAAACACTCTAACAAGCACGAACAATGCCATCATTAAAAGTTGGTTTTAAAGTTTTGGGTATCAAAGCTAAAAGACATACCTACCGAGGCAATTATAGCGTACCGTTGTTTACAATACAGTCCCTCACATTCTTTTTATTTCAAATTTTAAATTTTTTTATCGTTTTAAATTTTTCGTTGTCGATATTTGACGCCTCAAATTTTTATATATTATATATGAAATATCTTAAGATAGGAGTTAAGAGCGAAAACTTAAGGGTACCAACAATGAATCCAATAAATTTTAGGAGATGTTGTACATATTGAACAGCAAAATTGATGATAAATTTTCATATCTTGTAAAATTTAAAAAGTTTAATATTATTATTATGGGGGAACCTTACGTGCAACTGTGGCACCGTGCCACAGTTGCATCTAACCGTTGGATGTCAGTGGACTCCACCAATCCAACTGCATCCAACGGCTAGATGCAACTGTGGCACGGTACCACAGTTGCACCGTAGCCTGATCTTATTATTATTAGTAAAATATTAATTCTTGATTGATTACCCAAAATAAGAATCAAGTTCTCTTCTCCATCATAAGGTTACAAAGTCCGCATTGAAAGGTGCCACCGAACAGAAAAGGAAACAAAAAAATAAAAAGCAAGGAATTTTCTGATCCAAGTCACACCATCTCCATTGACCTTCAATTTAATGAATGAGTTAGTTGATAGTCGCTTTAACGTCAAGAAAGCTCAAAGAGTTCCGTAAACTATAATCTCTTCCAAACTTGTTATTCTTTCCCGCCCTTTAATTTGTAACAAATTGGTGCTTTTGCTTGCCCGTAATAGATAATTCAACGATTTACATTCTCGTGACTTTCGTTTCCAAATCCAATCATTGTGGCTTCCGAGATTGTCAGCAAACCACCACAACATTCAATCCCAATGTGATATATTATGATTTTTTTCTTTTAACTTCCGTTTGCCAATGGTGTATACATGTATAAAATATACTTTAGTAATGTGATTAAACAAGAAACACAATAATTATTGCTACACAAGTTAATGCATTTATCAAACAAAATAATGCAATTTTACTCAAAGTTTATATTTCACATTTAAAAACACCTAAATCCAAAATTTGTGTCAGTTGATAGTTAAGCCCCGTTGATTTAAGAATGTAAGATTAAATCTCACGGCTTAAAAATGAATGGATATTTAAATTATGTTAGTATTAATGTATTATCATATTATGCACACCAATAAGCGTGTAGATCAATATTATGCACACCAATAAGTGCGTAAATTAATTGGTATGAGATTGTTTTATCTTAACTAAGGTTCACGATTCGAAACTTGGGAATGCAGCTGCGTTAAATACGTGTTGAGAAATTTTTGCTACTGTAGTGGTCCCACCCGACTCGAATCTAAATTAGTCGGAGCCCAATGTGATCAAATAGTTTAATATACCAAAAAAAATTATGCACACCAAAATCATCTGTCTAAAATCTAAACAGATGAAACTCAAAATAAAAAAGATGAAAAATGCTAAGTATAGAGAAATATGAGAGAAATAAAGAAAAAAGAAAAAGAGAGAGGATAAATTTATCTCATCTTTCTTTACGCTAAACACTACTCTAATAATAACAACAACAATTATAATAATAATACCATATAACTGTTAATTTTTAATACGGTGGAGGTGTAGTTTTTCGGGGTCCGGGGGGAAGCGGGGAATTTTCTCCTTTACCCATATATGTGTGTGTTTTTTTTTTTTTTTGTATTTTGTCCTGCGGATTGTTGTGGTGCCCCATCGATGACAGCCAGCATGAAAAGATTAGCTGGCTGTGCACGAGTCAACATGGTGGCACATATGTCACTTAGCCATCTCATGCAAATTAATCACACCATTCTCAGCTCCTACAATTTGTACTGTACTTACTTTTTAACCTCAGAAAGACAAAAGAAAACAACAAATCTGCAGTACAAATTTAATAGAGTTGGCTTCTAAAAAGTTTAATGGAGTCATACGTATTTATTCTACCTCCATTCTGCTGCATGCAATGCAAAATCTAGTCTCATGCATTCAATCTAATAGACAACAAATGCCGCCCCTTTCCAGCTTTCTTGGGGAGTTTTTATGTGTGTGCGTGTAGTTATTTATCTTTTCTCTCTCTCTCTCTCTCTCTCTTTCTCTCTCCATCCAGCCAAGCCTGCAAAAGCTTACAAGGCAAACCAGAGATTGTCGTATTAGTACGCGTGGTACTGCTATAAAGGTAGCTGGCTTGCTCGTTGTTCTTAACGTTTCATTTCAATGCATTCATGATCAAAACATGCATGCGTATAAACGGGGTTTCGTGGGTTTTAAAAAATATTTTAATTTTGACAGATGGGAAATGATTGTGGGTTATTATTATTATATTATTATTATTATTTGATAAGTTGGTGGGTTATTAGATTAGATATAATAAGGAATTAATAAAGATGTGCAAGATAAAAAGAAGGTGAAAATTTTTATGGCATGAAAGAGCTAGCTCTGGAATAACGCAACAATGAAATTAGCATAATTATTTGTAACTTTCGTTGACACTTAACAGGCTCAAATGAGCCGGAGTTCACATTGGTAGTAACACTAACAGGCTCCCCTACCCCTATTTCTATCTTCTAACATCTTGCATGTTATGTCTGGTTGTCCCATCTTCATAACTGATGAGCTGGAACTCTAATAATAAACTTCATTAAACTGCGATCTCCAAACTGTCTATATTTAATTTAATAACTATATATAATAATAATAATTGTATATGCAATTTTTTTTTCATTATATATGGATGATCAAACGACCAAATGAAGGTAACTTTTCTTCCATGATAAGGACCAATCAGTACATATGTCATTAATCTCCCAAATCTATGTTTGTGATGGATTAAAAATTAATTATTTCAAGTTCAAATAAAAATTAACGATTAAATAATTAAATAGAAAAACATGCATGTTTATTTCTTTATTTTGAGATCAAAGCTGCATGCTATTATACAAATATACAGAGTTAAACTGCAATCACGAGGAGATATCAACTCCTTTCAAAATAAAACTGAATATTCTTTGTCATTAAAAAGTTCCATTAACTGACTAAATTTTGCGTGCTTACCGATTCTGTTTATTTTAGTGAAAATATCCTTGTGCATTTAATTTTATAGGTCATTTTATCACTGTAGAATTTGTTTTCTTTTAGGTTGGCTTTATATTGAGAGATTATTTATTAAATACCCAACTTGTAAATTGTTATGGGGCTTATATTGAACCATTATCTACCAGTATCAAGTAATAATTGTTAGTTCATTTGCTGCGGTGCATAAACTGTAACTGTTCATCACAGATTTGGAAAAAGCAAAGATATCAATAAACTTTTTTTTTTCATTTAATCATAATCATAGTTCATTTTAACTTAATCGATGCAACAAGTCTATGAAGAAGTCATGCCCTTGCAACACTTGCAGATATATTCGCATTTAGCGGCCGACCAATTAATGATTGATTAATTTATATGGAATTTTGATTTCACCTTAGCCTTCGGTTTTGCCAACCGCATACTCAGTCTAATTTTTGCGCTAAAAGTGAGAGATTTTCTGTCGTAATTAGTCCCCTTCACACTCTGTGAGTACAGTGGAAGTATATAATATATATAGATTGACACATCAAATGATAATTATTTATCAATGATGTAATGAGGGACATTACTTACATTATAGTGCGTTATTTATTTAACCGACGGTTTCGGTATTAGATAAAAAAATATTTATATGTAATATTTGTTGATCTATGTGGTGGGATAAATTATCCACTAAATCATTTATGTTTAACTATAAACTAACCAACCCTATAAAAAAAAATTTATATTATTTGTGATAAGGTTACAAAAATGACATTATTTTTTTCAAAAAAAAAAAAAATTGATCTTGTTATTGGCGCTTTAAGGCAAAAAGAGATTGGGACAAAAAAAACAACGATGACAGTCTTTACTTGCTCTGTGTCATCTATTACACTTTAATATTATTAGTATACAAAGTTTGCATTTGACCTAATGTGGCTCACGTGTGAAACTCATATAATTCACCACATGAAAATTTTTTATTTATATAAATCTGAAAATATGTTAATAAAAAAGAGAAATTCACCACATGAAAATGGCTAATGAGATAATATGATAAATGACCAATTTATATATAGTATAACAACTTTATAAATATATTGTATAATTTATCTTTTCAAAGAGTTCTTTAACATGCACTACTATAATTAGATTAAAAGATTTGACCCAAATTGTTGGCTTGAGGATGATTTGAATAATATTAAGAGTTAAAAACAGAATTTCATCCTAATCAATGACTTAGATGTTGTTCTAAGGGCGTTTGGTGAGTGGTTTAATGAAGTGCAATGATAGAACACATGATTACACAAATTAGAAAGTCTATGGTTCGAACTAATTCAATTTTTTAAGTAAACGATCATTCCTATCGCGAAAGAAAACACGAATTTGCTATGCAAAACAAGATTCTTCCAATATATAATTAAGTGAATCAATCAAGTTGATTATCCATTTTGTTGGTTCAATTAAAAACAACTATTCAATAAATTAAATAATATAAAAAAAAAATAACGTCAATAAAGTTATGGCTAATATCCAAATTAATCTCATTTCTATTCAGAATTTTCTTTCACCTAGTGGACATAACTACCACTTACCAAAGAATCGGTAAAAGAATAATGGCCTTTTGTGGTTCAGAGAATTGAATAAATCCCATCCACAACGCAAAATAATAATAACACGTAAAATGAATACAAATAAACTTCCAACATATTTTTCTATTTCGGTTAACCCATAACTTCGGACCTTTGGCCACGTGTCAATCAAATAAGACGCTCGCTTCATTTATTAATTACTAGTCTTTTTTTTTCATTTAAAAAAATTAAGAACCGAAAATTTTTTACACCTTAAAAAACGAATAATCCAATATGGGGCCCCCCACTAGCGTCGGACCCACCACAAGCCCCCATACGCCTTATCCCCGAACATAACGCCGTTGACGATCCTTATCCTTGACTTGCCACGTGAGACGCAACCCTGCCGTCGGACATTCCATCCCAAACGGAGATTCCCCTCACGCCGTCACTGTTAATGATAGCACCACCTGTCCCTAGGCTAGTCTGCGCTCCCTTTCGTTTCAAAATTTTAAAAAGTTTTAAAATTTAAAACCACCGCAACACGCACAAATACCACCCAAAAATTAAAAAAGGAAAAAAAAGCGTCCTGATAATACTGACCAAAAAGCCGCCAATAGGAACCTTTCTCTTTGCCACGTCATAAAATTTGTCTTCTACCAGATCCAACGTGGCACAAAAACATATGGCTACAAATACTTGCTACAACTGAAAAAAGTACGAAACATGCTTATCGGGATAACAAGTTAACAACTGCTTCAATCAACCTACCATCTACGATGAAAAATGTAAGCTTAAATGACGTAAACGCCCCTGTAATTTTGTGTATTAGCCCATTAGGACATCAGATCCCCTGTAGATCTGGGCTGAGAATCTCCGCCATCTGATAAAAGAATAAAATATTGGTATCAGATCTGTTTGCCACGTGATGGTTATGTAACTGCCCCGCTGGCGTTGGCTTGCGAGTTTTCAGTTGTATGCGGTAACTTCCCCTGTCCTCGTCCTTAAATTAAACGTGCGGTAAATCTCTAGCACGATTAATTGAACAAGTTTATTTATTTATTTATTTATTTTATTAATTGAGCGTGTTTATTTATTTATTTATTTATTTTTAATTTTCTCCAACGTCTTTAAGTGTGATTCTACTAGTAATTAAAAAAAGAAATCGGTTTGAATAGTAAAAATGATGGTTTTTCCTCAAACTTATCCAAAATTGACCTTAATATTTGTACTTTAACGTGGTTGAAGCCCATAATTTGCGCATGAGTACAAATTAAGACCTTGATTTATACGTCCAATTTTTATTGAACTTAATATTGTCCTCTAATCCCCTATTTCTTAACAAAATTTTGATATACAACAACGAGATTCTACAAATAAAGTGAAGAATATAATAATAAAACTCATAATACAATGTGGATACATACGTCACGAATATTTGTGGGTGAAATTTTTATATGATTCACAACAATTTAGCATGAAATTTTCACAATCAATATTGAATTGCTGACAATTACATATACATTCACATTTTATAATCAGCAAAATAAGATTGAGCTTCTGCGCTACATATATTTGTACCAAACTTTTGTGTGACCGTGAACCAAAAAAAAAAAGATGCCTAATTCATACAAAATTTTGAGTGCTAAGTGCACATCCCTAGATTCTACCAAATATTAAGGTAAAAATAAATAAAGTACAAAAATTCGGTATCTTTGTGACCCAACGTTTTTTTCGATTGTGGAAGGCGATACATGGCCACAGGATACAGCAACCTTCCACGTGGCAGAATCGGAGCACAAAGGAAAAATTGGAGGGTCACCAAATTAGGAAGAACCGGTCTTAAGGTGGTTTAATGGAAACCGGCAATAGCCAGTAGCGAAATGGGTGTTTACCGATAGGCTCGGTGACAAGGGTCAATGGTATAAGTGCTGGGGTTTAAGCAAATTGTTGGGTGGTTTTCAGAGGGTTTTGGTGATCGGTGAGAGAGAGAGAGAGACAAAAGAAAAAGAATTAAAAAGAGAGAATTTTTGTTTATTGAAGAGAGGAATTGAGAAGGTAAATTTTGATGGGTTGAGTTTAAAACGTGGATTTGTTTCCTTGTTTTGTTTGTTTGTTTCTCGGGAAAATATGGGTTAGAAAATGAGGGAAGGTTTTGGATTTGGAAAGAAATTGAGCGAATTGATTTCTCTTTTTCAATTATCCGATCTTTTCATTTCTGCCAATTTCGCTTAAAGGCTTCCCGTTTGAACGATAAATTGCTTTCAGAGGTGAGGAATTTGAACTGCTGTGAGTTTTTTTGGCTGGATTTTTTTTTTTGTAATTTAAAATAATGTTGTTGTTTTTGTTTTTTTTCGGGTGACAATTGTGTTTGGGTGCCGGAAAAATTCAATTAAAAGGAAATTTAAACCCCGAAATGCCCTGCTTCCAACTACTTTTGGCACCAAAATGTTTATTCTTATTTTATTTTTTTATTGTTTTTAATTTTTCATTTCATCTTCTTTTGCGAAATTGGTTGATGTTTTGGGATTTTATTGTTGATTTTGTTTTTAGACCCCAATTGGGACTTTTTCATGGGTTCGATCTGGGATTTGACGGATAATTCAATATTTCACCAAATATTTTATATTAAATACTCAACATTTTTTAACAAATGACTAAGCTTTACACTTTTTAAAACTTTTTTTTTAATTTGCTGTTGAGTTTTGGAGATCGATCTTTGTTCAGGGTTTTAGATCACTTTCCTTTTTTCGTAATTTGATTGCAAACTGGCCAAATTATCCCTAATTTTTGTCTTTCAAGTCTGGAATAATTCTATGGATTCTATGCTTGGATCCTTCTCTGTTTCGGGGTTTTGTTGTGGTTTAGGTTTTATCTTTTTGAGAAAATTTCATATATTTGAAGGAGTTTTTTTTTTAATAGAATTTTTGGTTTTTAATGGTTTTTATGCACCTCTAGTTAGTTACCCATATGTGCATCTGCATATAATTTTCACTCAATTTTGTGTTTTTGAGGTTTATCTTATTGATTATTGTATTGGGTTTTAGTGATTTTGGTTTTAGAAGGTCAGATCATGTGGATCTGATGGTAGTTGCGGAAATAGGTTTCTATGTGAAATTTGGTGTGTGTCGATGAATTTGTCTTGGTTGTTTTCTTTTAATCAAATTAAGGCCCTAGAATTGGTAGTAATTATCAAATTTTGAAACCGTTTTCTGTGCAAATGGAAGGATTTTGACTGATTTATGCCGTTCTATTTTATTTACCATTTAGGAGATTGAAATTTGGTCTATTGTATGATATGGTACATTGATGCTTATAATTTAATATATAGAAGCAGTTTCGGGTGTAAATATGTTGTCACTTCTACATTTTCTGTAAGGCATGAAAACTTTTACGCTAATATTTCCCTGGGTACTATTTCAGGGGTTTGTGGGTTTAAGATTTCCGTGGTGCACCATTATTGGAAAATAAATTAAGAATGCTGTTTGCTGAATTGTTCTTGGTGTGATCTTTGAGATATGGTGTTGCAGAAAAGGTTAGATTACGGATTTAATGGCTATCAGGTGCCTTATACACCTCGAGCCACCAGATCAGCTAGGGTAATATATTCAACTATGCTTGTCTGGCCCAATTTATTTCTGCACTTCTGTGTTTTCCTTCTGCTGATCCATGACAATCATTTTTTCCAGAAGAGGTGTTCGTTCAAGAAAAGAGCTGAAGACAATCAAATGTGTGCATTTGACTTATTGGCCACCGTAGCTGGAAAGTTATTGCTTGAGAAACAATGTACTCCTAGTTCCAGTAACACACCTAGTGATGAAGATCAGTCTGCAGTTGCAAAAGAGATTGAGCAAAAAGCAATGCAGGACGAAAACAAACAATTGAAAGTAGAAACATGTGATCAAGGGAGCTGTGATAGGGGATTCTTTGTCTCTGATCTTGTCTCACAAGCTCATGATCAGAAATGTAGTCTTAAGCCACCATCATGTCAACAGGCTGATGCCCATCCTGGATTTGCCTCAGTAATAACAACTTCTGATTGCTCTGAGGGGTTTGGTGATCAGAAGTTGGTGAATGGCAAACCCAAGAATGAAATGGGAACTTTAGCTAGCAAAGTAGAGGTGGGTCCATCTGGGTACATGGGGTATGGTAACTGTAAAGTAGAGGCCGAAACTAATAAGTTTATGAAAGATGAGTCACATAAGACTGCAAAGGTGCAACTTGGTACTAGGGCTGATGGGTGCAGTTTTGAGGATCCATTGGTTTGGGATGGGAAACCTCCTGCAGTTAGTTCAGATAGTAGTGCCAAGGCGCCTTTGTGCGGGGACCACAGTCCCCATATTTCTTTTCCTGCTAGCCAGGATTATGTAAATGTAGTTAGTAGAGATGATGACGAAAATTCCTCAGGGTGTACTCACCCTAACACCACCAAAAGGTCCTTTAGGCCAGCACCACGTATTGGGGACAGAAGAATAAGGAAAATATTGGCATCTAAATATTGGAAAGTAGCTCCAAAATTGAAGGATGCAACACTTTCCAATACTGGTAAGTGGCTAATTTGTGATAGTAAGTGGCTCCTTCATCATTTTGTCTCTCCTTATTTTGAGATTATATTGCAGTATTTTAAACATGATTCACTAATCTGACTATTGTTATCTTATAAATGGAAGTTCTGATGGTTTCAGATGGTGATCTAAAGACTGTTTACCATAATAGGAATAGCTATTACAGAAGTATAAGATCTGAACGGAATTATCCAATCAAGAAAAGGAGACTTTTTAACTGTAGCTCAGTACCAAATTATGATCGAAAAATTCGTAGTGAGGGTATTTGTGTTTCACCTGAGAGATGCATCAATGGAGATGTTTCTGCTTTGTGTGCAAAGATGCATGAAGGTATATTAAGATACATGCTTTTTCTTAAGTTTTGATGATTTATTATATTTGGATTTAGCTTTACTGCTACCTGCAGTCTTTGATCAATTCTAAATTGTTATGCAGTGACTGGCGCATCATCTTCAGTGGCAGGTTCACACACATCATTTCAATCTAGGGATTCTCACGGTATGAGAGCCTTTGATGGAGTGATTCATTTGAACATCTTTGAATTGATTGTTGTATGACATTCAAAGATATTCTTACACGAAGATGTCTTTCCTTTTGCCCAGTGAAACTTAGGATCAAGTCTTTCAGGGTGCCAGAGCTTTTTATTGAACTACCAGAGACTGCAACTGTTGGTTCTCTGAAGGTATACGGTCTTGGATTTTGATGATCTTGATAAATGCAGTTGGCAGTTACTTCGGTGTCAAAACATATTGGTTGATGATGCTTAGAGATTGTTCTACATCTAGTCTTCTTCCATTCCTTGCTTTCTTGTCATTTTGGCTGACTGAAGGATGATGTCTGCATGTCTTTATTTTTTGGTTTTGAAGAATCATAATTTATGTGGTACACCTGTGTATTTTGATATATTTGTATACATGCATGCTTTGTTTCTATATACTCAACATGGTGAAGGATAGCATCTATTGCAATTTGCCATTTGATTGATGGGCTTCATTCATCAACAACTTGGTTTCTTCAATGCATTCTCATTTCTTTGATACCCGCGATTGTTTCTTAGAGGAGGGTTATGGAGGCAGTGAATGCTATTCTTGGAGGCGGATTACGCGTTGGCGTACTTCTTCAAGGAAAGAAGGTCAAAGATGACAACAAAACGCTACTTCAGACCGGGATTTCTCATGATAACCAGAAGGATGTTTTGGGTTTTAGCCTGGAGCCTAAGACTTCACGAACTCCCCCACCATTGTGCAGTGGAGATTCTCCCTTTATGCTTCCCTCCAATGCACCTCAGCCTCTTGCCAGGTATTAGGAATTTGCTTCTACACTCCCCCACAAACTTGATTTCTCATGTAGCTAATTTTGCAATGTTTGTTTTCTTCATTTTAAGTTATCAGCCTCTAGAGGCAAGAATCTAGGTCAAACGTGAAGAAATATAGGTAACTCAAGCTTATATTAATTCTCTTTGTACAAGGTATCCACCCGCTCCAGGTGTTGTTCACCAGGGAACTTGTGATGCTGTGCCTGAGCTGCAAATGGCCAATGCTGTCAACTTTATTGAAAGTGATCATGATTCAGCACCCTCTCCTACTGACATGTCAATAGACAAAAGCACAAAGGACTCTAAAGCACTGGTAACTGTTCCAGCAATGAGTGTGGAGGCACTGGCTGTGGTTCCAGTGCACCGGAAATCCAAGCGATCCGAAATAGTGCAACGCCGAATTCGTCGACCTTTCTCTGTTGCTGAAGTTGAAGCTCTTGTTCAAGCTGTTGAGAAACTTGGGACTGGAAGGTTTGTTGAAATGCTATATTTTTGCTTGTAAGACGTGACAAAGTGATTAGATATTTGCCAATCTTGGATTATTCTGGAATGATACCCGAGTAAAATTTTATAGGGATCACTTGCTTTGAATTGTAATTTTGGAACTACCAGCCAACTGACTCAACTTTGTTACAGATGGGGTTCTAATGTTTTCTTTGATCCACAGATGGCGTGATGTTAAACTGCGAGCTTTTGATAACGCCAAGCATCGAACTTATGTGGATTTGAAGGCAAGTAGAGCATTTCTCATTTTCTTTCTTTATTCAAATACATTTTTTTTTCCCTCAAAAAGTTTACCCTTTCCTGCCCAATCGTTCTTCTATTTAATTCTACTGTAATTTATGGGGCTGTAACTTCGATGAAATTGTTTGATTGTTCCCTGACTGTTGTATTTTTAAATCTGTTTTTAAAATTCAAAAGGCTACTTTATGTCTTGGACCCACAAGAGCAGAAATGTTATTCTATTAAGGCATATAGTTGCTTGTGCCACAGGTAAATGATTAGATGGTCTTCATAGCCTTGTTATTAAAACTTTTAGCTTTATCTGTAAATACAACAACTGTCCCACAAGGAATCTCCTGAAATCTCATTTTACACTGACTTGTCCTGTATACCTTTTGTTCCCCATTCTTCTCTTACATGCCTCTTTTTGTCAAATGGCATTAGCCCGCCTTTTCCCTTTCTGTTTTTGCTTATAATATAAAACTTTTATTTATTTATCAGCTCGTAGTGATTAGGCTAGCTGTATTCTTTTGTAATCTTCTTGATGTGGGTTGTTGATTAAATGTTGGTTGTCACATTATTTTAGTTTCAGTTTTGATGGTTTCTCCTCTTTGGGTTTGTCCAGGATAAGTGGAAAACACTAGTGCACACGGCAAGAATATCCCCGCAGCAAAGGCGAGGAGAACCTGTGCCACAAGAACTCCTTGACAGGGTCCTGACTGCCCATGCTTACTGGACTCAGCAGCAAGCGAAACAACAATTCAAGCAGCAGCCTGAAACTTGCCTTCTCCTTTGAGAAACTGTCGTTACATGTTTCGCAAAACCGACAGATTGGTTTAGTGAAGGATTGACGATTTATTATTACTATTATTTCCCCTTTTTTCCCCCTGTATTTTGGTTATGTAAAAAGTTGTGAAAGGAATAGAAGTATGAAGGTATATCTATGTAATATGTTACTTCGCTCGCGCCATTGATTCTTTTCCGACGTATGGAGAGAGGCCTGGCGTCTGTAAATGACTGACGGAATAAGAGCTTGCTAACGGAATTCAATTCGTCGACATGAAAATTTGGTTGCTTTTTTTTTTTTTTTTTTAACACAGTTCTCTCTTCATTTTTCTTAATAAAAAAATTATAGTGATTGTACTCCCCCTCCATTGCTTGGTTACTAGTGTCATTTGTGAATGTTTTGTTCTCTCGTTCTCTCAATCAGCTTTACTGAATTCTAAGCAAGTGTTATACTTGAAGAACCTGTGTATTTGTTGCCTTAAAGAATACGCAGCAACTAAAACTTAAAAAAAAAAAAAAAAGGAAGAAGAAGAATAAGCCAACTCTTAACGGACAAAGAACTGAGATTTTCAAGTTCTTGATAGTTGTTAACAAACTGAACATTGTCAGAAAGGAAGCTCCAATTGCAATGGAATCTTTATTGGATCGGATGCATTCAGCTCTACAAGGCTCACCTAAATCATGAGTCCTGTAGTTGTAGGACTCGAGCATGCTGCTAATTTATTAAAAGACAATACAATGAAGGCAAAAAATTGGGTTATGGGCATGGCCTATGTTAAGAAAAGGGAAAATTTTCTAACTGGTAGGCACGTGGTTGCATGTGATTAAAAGTTAATTACAAATTTTTTAATGTTTATTATTCTCTTTGTGCTTTTACCGAACAATTAGGGTGGAGGTTAGAATCTAGCTTCTTTGTACAAACAATGATTAACAGAGTTCATATGCTATTCTTTAAAAGAAATAAAATAAAATAAAAAATTAGAGGATCTCTTTCAACCATGCGAAGGGGGAGGCCATTATGCTGAATTTAACAAAACTGGGTATGTCAATGTTTTTTGGTCATTCCATTAGCCTAGTTTTATTTTTAGTTCCTAATTTCAAAGGACTAGTAGTAATATGGTTACAGCATTAAATAATCAAAATATACGATTTCTTTTGATAATATTTTCCTTTTGCAAAATATTAGAAGAAAAAATGTGACTTGTAATAGAAAATTTTAATGTTCCGCATATAGATAAAATTTGAATTAATGATCCCATTGATACAAATACGAAAATTTTATTATTTATTTGAATCTAACCCATTTATGATCCCAATATTAATATATATATCTTTATGACTTTATTATATGTCATCGGCACTTATCTAGAAATTTCAACAAAAAGATTTTAAAAAAAATATCCATGAAAGTGGGATTTCCATGTACAAAATATTGTAGTAAAATAAAAATTTATGTAGAGCATCAAATAAGGAGCAAAAAAGAAGATTACGTATTCATTGAGCAAGTGGTGAGAAATGCCATTAAGAGTTGGTTAAAGTCATTAAAGTTTCTTAGCCTAATTGGTAAACAAATAATGCACTCGCTATGTCACTTTCAGTCGCTTTCACCAAAAGTAATCTTTGCATTATTTGAGTTGGGAGAAAAAAAAAAAAAAACAAAAAAAAAAAACAAAACAAAAACAAAACAAAAACTAGTGCTTGATAGACTGACGAGGGCTATCCGTAGTACAAGAGGCCACGAAAAAAAATACAAATGTTTTGTTCCAAAACAATAAAATGAAGATTAAACGAGAGGCGGATAGGCACCATGCCCATCAAGCTAGAACAATATTTTGTTTATTTTATTTGTGGTTCATGTTTCAAGATAGGCTTGGAATATAATAATGGAGTGGAATATAGAATTGAAGATTCCTTTGTTCTCATCATAATCAAATCCATAATTGGGTCGATTTTATCTGCTCATGATGTGTTTTTTGCAATATAATATCGTAACTCACACCTTCCATTATTATTTTCCAATTAATTGTCATCGTTTTGACCTCGACATATTACAATTAAGGATCTATTAAAAGTCTAAATTATGTAATAATAGTATAATTCGAGGGACTTTTAAGTTGGTGAAATGGGTTACAACATTATATATTTAGAGTTGGATTATTGGCACCTCTCTAATCTCTTCATAAGACCCTATTTTTAGTTATATTCATTTTATTTTTGAAAATACCCCTTTTTTTTAGATATACTTTTCTAAGTTCTCAATTTTCATTTGATTTGTTCTATTGTTAAAACTCAAAGTATTATTGTGCTATCTTTTTCATTATTTTCAATTTTATTATTACCCTACACACAAATTAAAAAGTTATATGGGTAATAAGTTTTTTAGTATTAATCATTGGTTGAAATTATACAAATTTCAAATTATAATTTCAAAGCAATTTTAAGTATAAAAATATTTAATCAATAAGCAATCAAAAGAAAATAATAGATTATCCTAAATTTGTACAATTTATTTTCGTTAGATAGGAAGTAACATATAGAATTTTTTTTTTAAAGGATTGATTATGAATTAAGTAATTTACTGGGAAAAAAAAAATTATATGCGTTTAATTTTCAGTTGTCTTTAATTATAATTTTATTTAAAGGGGGGTTTTGTAAGAATAATGCAGGAGTGCCAATAGCTTGGCTCATATATTTAATGAGTTCTCGTGGAAGTGTGATCCAATCCGAACTCTACTTGTTAATTTCAGCCCATTTTAAGTTGGTGAAATGGGGTTGCCAAGTTGGGCCAATGGGCCCAAAAACACAAATTCAGGCAATTTGGATTGATGGGCTTTGGCTTATGCACAATTCCTAACAAAGAGGACAAAATTCAGAAAGAAAGAGAATAAAGACAGGCTAGCAATGGCAATTGTATAGTTTTGGCAATAGGAGTGGGTATAAATGAGACTTGGTTCAAAATTTTCTAAACCGATCCTTAATCGAATTATAGTAGCTAGTGAGCTGATTTGGCTAATTTTATTTTCACTTTTAGACATTATATATAGGGTATGTTTGGGAGTGATGTATCGTAATTTTTAAATTATAAATTTATATATATATATATATATATATCCAAATCGGTTCCCAAAATTGAACCGGTTGATTTAGATCGGTTATGTAAACTTTTGGCAAAGCCGCGTCGAGTGCTGTTGAAACCTCAACATTGAACAGTGCATCGTCCATTAGGACAGAAGAGCAAAATGGGTCAACTTACTTTATTGGCAGCTACTAAAAGTCAACTATTACAAGTATCGTTTCATTGCATACAAGTATGAACACAAGAATAGAGGAGGAGAGATCAAAATTGAAAGAGCCAAAATTTGTAAGAAACCGAAACTGGATTGTTCATAGGAAACATCGCTGAAAGAGACACCAGTTACTCCGAAAAGGGGTCATTTTTTATTTTGAGATGTCACTATTGCTTGGTGGGAGTGGGACACTAAAAACTCTTTACTTTTGTTACAAAATTTTTGTTTCCAAGAAACACAAGTAAAGTCATACATGGTGACTTATGCTTCAGGAAACTAAAAGGATTTTGACTCCTTCGAAGAATTTGCGTTCGACAGTGATCGGAGTTGTGTTAATTTTTTTAAAAGGATCTATGTTTTTTTCGGTATAAGATCAAATCTAACATTAGATCTAAAACTATTTAAAAGTTCTTTGGTTTTGCTTCAACTATTGTCATGGTGTGACTTCCAATTTTCTCAATATCGTCACTTTTGAATTTTTAGTAGACATTTGTAAGATGAAAAAGGGACCAAGAGGTTCAATGAGTTAGGACCATGTAAAGTTGAAGATGTGCTGTCCCTTGTCTGTTTCTTACCTTATTTTAATCAATGTGCTTTCCTTTTGTTTAGGCAAATCCTATCAATAACTTGACTGATTACAATTAAACAATTAAATTGTTATGGGGTTCGTTCAACTTAAAATAAATTGTTATGAGGTTCAACTTCAAATAACCCTTGGTCCCTTTTATCCAAGCTATTATCAATGCATCATACAATGTACATTTCTTTAGTCCTGTTCGGGATTGAAGTTCGACAATTGTAAATTAAAAGTTACAGTATTAAAGTATTTGGTAAACATTAGTTGTTGTAGTTTGGAAACAATGTTTTTATGATTTTTTTGTTGTATGATGAAAAATATATTATATCTTCAATAATTTTGTCAAAATTATTATTCAAAAATTATATTTACTATATCTTATTAATTTTTGTTTTATAGTTACGATTTTTTTTCCACAACAATTATACTTTTTAAATTACAGTATCAATCGCAAACATGAACTTTGTCACATGGTTCTGATATGCACTTTTCTATTTCTCTGCACTATTGAACATGTGGGATGCCAACATTCCCCGGGAAGATGAGATGAGGTTGATGTTTGAAAAAGAATTCCATAGAATGGTTGTTATGAATATTTTAGCATGCGAGAGCATGGAAAGGGTTGAGAGACCGGAGATACACAAACAATGGTAGGTTCGAAACTCCCACACTGGGTTCAGGCAATTGCCACTGGACCCTTGACTCATGGAGAAATTGAGAGGTAAGTTAAATGATTGTTATAACAACGATTTTACAGTGGATGAGGATGGGAATTAGATGCTGCCGGGATGGAAGGGTCGAATTGTCTATGCTTCCTATGCTTGGTACCTTCATAGGACTTTTGAAAGAGGGCAAGTGATGATACTAAACAAATTTCGTTGCTAAAAATGTTTCCTCTATTATTGTTGTGGAAATTGAAAGAGGTAATTCTATCTTTTAGAATAGAATTATGTTTTAAGCAATAAGTTATTATTATTTTAATTAAAGCGTAAGTTTTATAATTTTTAAAATTTATAGTTTAAATTTATGGGTTTATAAATTTATGGTGGCTATTTTAATAGATTTAATAAGAGTAAAATAGAAACTCAAATTAATTTTCTTTTTTATCGTTTGATCTTATTTTTTTAGCCTCGCTGGTCACATGGTGAATCCATTACTGCTCACCCTTTCCTGCCTTGAAGCCCAAGCAAAAAGTAAAAATATTAAAAATTTATCTTGTGAAAATAGAATATAAGAAAGAAAAATGCTAAAAGTACAAAATAAAAAAGAAGAAAGACAAAACGAATAAGGTGGAATGATATTAATTAATAATTTTATCTTTTTCTTCTTATACTATCTAGTATAATAGTTACTGATTTTTTTATTTAATTTTTGTGTAATTATCCATTAACCACTTGTTTTTTGTGCTTTTTTTTAAAAATATACATATATATCTATTTTTGTCAATCCACCTGAAATTGCATTTTCTTGCACCTGTCCATTTCGTATGCATGTTATTAAGAGAACTAACCGAATATTGAACAAATGACTTTTTTACCCCCCAAATATAAAATTGTAGTTTTACCCAAAATGAATGCCTTAAAAAAAAATCCATTGAGAAAAACTTCCATTCATTGATGGTTTGGTTGATTTTCAAACTCAAATTCAATTTCACTAAAGGCAAATTCAGTACAAGTAGTACAACTTGAATTCGGTCACTGTTAAGTGATAAAATTCACAAATTGCATTGAGCAACCAACCATTTTCAACTACTTATAATTCTGAAACTAGAAAAACGAAAAAATTCCACACCAATCAATGGAAGCTAGCATACGGTTCGTCAGTCAATCACCATTTCTTCACGAAAACAATAAAAAACCATTTTCTCAAATTTCCCAGAAACGACGTCGTGATGCCCAGTCTGACACTTGTTTCTACGCTTCATCATCCATCACTGCAAACCCCATTAACAAATTATTCAATCACTCTTATTCTCAACCCCCAGCCAATGATTTCAGCCCATTTCCCTTTGACCCAAAAGATGCCGGAATCGCATGGCGCCGTCCACTCAGCAAAGTGTGGAGATGGCAAAATTCGGATCTAGACCCGAATGTAAGTGCATCCAAATTCGGATACATGCATCCAGATCTAGATCCGGATTGATATTCTTATATCCGAAACGGCATTCGGATCCGTAAAAAAAAAAAATGCAGGTAATATCCGCACGGATTGCGGACGGATATTCCGAATATTCGGATCTGTAAAAATTTAAAATATAATTTAAAATTCAACAATTTACATAATAATATTAAATAAAATCCAATCATAATTCAATAAAAATAATTGAATACCTAGAATAACATACAACACCATAAAGTCACAAATAAAAATAACACAACATAAATCAAACAAAATGAATAACATAAATTCAAATCTAGCATTACCACAAATCCACATAAAATAATGTGGATCCCAAAATATTTCTTAATTTAATTTAACTTCTATATTTTTTAATTAATCCTATTATGTTTTTTTTAAAATTCAACTTATATAATTTTTCATTTAACTTTAATTTAACAAATAATTTAATTAAAAAAATAATGCGGATCCCAATATATTTCTTAATTTAATTTGACTTCTATATTTTTTTAACTAATCCTATTATGTTTTTCATTTAACTTATATATTTTTATTAAATTTTAATTTAATAAAAAATAATGCGGATCCGAATATTCGATTTTCCAGATTCGGATCTATACGGATTCTAATTTTAAAGATCCGAATCCGCATTTTTTAATGTGTGGATCCGAATCTTCTAGATCTTTGTGGATCCATGCCGGATCTATATACTTTTGCCATCCTTAACAAAGTGATCAATGAGAAATTGCGGTCTCAGCTAGCTTTCGCCGGCCGACTCCTTCTGAGTTGATGGAGGTCTTGATAAACGAAGGAAGGCGCCAATGAAGACTGAAGAAATCGTGCGGTTGAGTAAGGCTGGGATGCCGTCAGCATGCGGTGAGGGCATCCTCGTCGTGAGGCTGGTTGGCTAGATGTTAATGTTGATGGCTCCAATTGGCTAGGATCATGTTCTACCATGGGTCGTTTATTATATATTCGGTGGTGGCTGCTAGGTTCTTCTCTATGATTATTTTTCACCAATTTTTTTTAAAAACACAAATTAGCTGTAATTTGCACGGTGGTTCTGATTGAAATGAAAGGATCTTACAATAATACACTAACTAATTAAAATGAAAAAAATAATTGGAAGTTATTGAAACAAATATTCTTAACCAAGTGATTCTTAGATCAAATGACAGAAATTTCTTGAAGACGATAAACAAAGAAACCAACACAGATACGTACCGTGAGAGTTAAATGATGAAATTTTGTTGTATAGATAAAATGATAATTTTATTCATATGACGTTAATAAAGTTTAAAAAGAATACAGATGAAAGTGGACGGGTGTAAAAAAATACAATTTCAAGTGAAATTAAATTAAAAATATATATCTATACTTTTTAAAAAACACAAAAAAAAGGTTGTCCGTGAATAATTATCCTAAATTTTTCTTCCTAAATAACGTCCAAATTCGATTGAAAAAAAAGTAGCTTTGTGGATAAACAAAAGAAGCATTAACCATTATTATATAATATTCAAACGACCCTTGAATATTGATTGCTCCTAGGAAACTTGACTGAAAGCGAAACATTACACATTCAATGAATTATCACGAGTGGTGGGGGCGTCACCACTTTGTCATTTATTAATTTATGAACTATCAATCATAGCTTTATTAGAAAATTAAAGGTGAAAGTGAATCGCTAGAATGATAAGCATTCTTATGATAAATAAATATTCAAAGAAATATTTACTTTCTCTCCTTGTGTTCTTGAGGTCTCAGTCAACAAATTATAAATATTCAACGAGTTGGTTGGTGTAATTGGTCCTATCAGGATGAAGTAACTCCTTCGTTATCATTATTAACTATTAATATATAATAATTAATATGAAGTCTCACTAATTAGTTGTATAAATTGTTTTGGTAGCTGCACCAAATTGGCAACCAAGAATATTCTAGAAAATATTTAAGGGAGTTTTTTTTACTAAATTTCAAAAACTATAAAGATTAGTTGAAGTTTCATTAAAAATTTAAGAAGGTTAATGGGATTTTTGTTGAGAAATAAAACAGTACTATAAATTAGCCTGGATGAAGCCATGCAAGGGTGTAGCACACTGGGTGGGTACTAAATGTACGTTGTTGTTATTTTCATGAATAATTTGTACAATAATACAGCGGAACTTTACATGATTTGGACTGTACTATAATTTGTTTGAATAGCAATTAAGCTCGTTTGAACAACTGAATTAAAATATTGAGAGAAAGAGAAACTTTCTTCTCAAGTTTTTACTAATCCAGAAAAAGAAGACGACGATTCATGATTTAGTTTTCTTTTGGACCATACAAAATTCAAACTTCAAACAATTAAGGGCCAATGGAAAAACTAACCTTGATTCCCAAGTCATCCCCTTTCTACCTTGTCAAGTCTTTTTTTTTGGGTGGGGGGGAAAGAAGGGTAATTAACATGATAACGTTATGTTATCTTAAATAAATTAATGACTCAATTATATCAATAATAAAAATACTCAATTCAAATACATATTATTGGAAATAAGGGCATAACTAAACTACAACCATTATGGCCCATTAGACATAATCTGGTTGATCGTTTGAGTATGAATAATAATAACATTAGAAAGATTAGTGTCTAGTGAGCAAAGTTTTTGGGAAATTTATAAAAATGGTCATAAAACTTTTGCATTTTTTAACTTTAACCCCCCAAAAAATTTTCTATCATAACTAGCCAAACACCATATTTTTGGACTAGATTACCCTCACACTTTCATCAAATTTACAAAGGCATGTCACTTTTTTAATTCCAGCACAACTAAATACGGATCTTCCTCAACAACTTAACAAACCTTCATCACTCTCAACAAACTTCATCACTCTCAATAAATCAACAAATTCCATCAAACAAACATTGCATAATTGAAGATATAATCATCAATTGGAGAGCTTCTTAAAATTAGTTTATGCTCTTACACAATGTAAACCTTTAATCTATTGATTTTATCAACTAAGTTCGAAATTAAAGTGAATTTTGTTGTAAATATTGTTATTTTTCATTCATAAAATAATGTGATTTGTTAAAGTACTTAGTTTGAGTTGAGAAATGAAGAAAAATCATTGAAAACACAGAAAAATCAGGCAAAAAATGAAGTCCAGAACAAATGAGACAGACAGTAGGACATGTGCATGTCTCACATAAACGCAGTGCCTGTCGCACATAAACCCAATGACTTTATAGAGTATATGATTTTGGATTTAATTTGTCTCGTCGTAAGCTTCGAAACGGTATATTATACACTTAAAACAGACACATGTAGCCTAAGTTATGGCTTTCGAAATATATCTGAAATTTAGTGAAATATGCACATATCTCATTACATGTATTTTTTTTTAGTCTAAACGGTATACTAACATTCTCAATAAATGCCATTTTTTTTTTTTTTATGTTACAAACCGGAAATTTCCAATTACATTCTTAAGCTTTTGATTATGAACCCCAAATTTCGGTTTGGGGGTAACCAAAAAATGAAAGTTTGCAGCAAAAAGTGGGAGCTGTGGTTGGCACGACGATGGTACGGTATGTAGTATTTCTCTCAATAAATGGAAAACATTTGTGTACGTGGGTGCTAATCATATATGGATTTTGCTATGTTACATTGAAAGGACCATACACAACTAACAAGAACCATACAATTATGTGGGTCCTATAATTTATGTGATTCTTATGAATTATGTAAGGTACATTTAATGTAACATAGGGGCTCCCATCATATATTTCTATTTGTTTCTTCACGTGAGTGTTTGTAACTGTTAGTTAACTAATCATACTTTTTAGAGATGGTGTAAGAAGAGGGCTGGAACTGGAAACCGTTCCGATGTACGCGGGAGATAATTCATTAATTTGTTTGCGAAAATGCATAAACAAATAACAATAATAATAATAATAATGATAAAACAAGATGACAATTTCCTTTGACTGTGATGGAAAAAAATACAAAAAAGGAAAAAGACTTTTTGGCAAGGGCAATTGGCAGCACATGTAATTTTAAGACAGTCTTTCCGTGTCCACAAAGCAACAAGTTTACCAATCCTGGTTTTGTCAGTCAACAGGTAACTGTCACGTGTAACTTACTGGACCCCGTTTGACATTCCATGCCCCTAGCACATAAAGATGATGCTCCCCATCCCATCCCAGCCGCGTGATTGCATGCGGGGGTTCCATATTTTGGTGCCGTTGATGGGCCAATAACTCCATCTTGTCTACTGTATTGGATCAAGATTCAAGAACACAACACTGCAACACAACTAGTCAAACGCAGCCTTCTGTAAGTGTTAGCATACTGAAGAGATTGATAAGCCACGAAGGGATTGGCTGGCTTTGTAATAAATTAATTTCTCTTCCTAGAAAGTTCCTATTTTGCTTTGCATACCCAAAATAAAAAAAAAATTCCTCCTTTTGCCGTGCTGCTTATATATATTATATACATGTATGATATAGATGTTCACTTTCAGGGTGAGAGTCTGTAAGATCTCTCAGGTTCGATTTAATCCTCTTATATCTTGAAAAGCTCGTTGCTTTTCTGTTGTTGGCTGGCTTCAGTTTCTTTTTCTGGGTCTGTTTTGATTCTTGCAACATATTACTAGTTTAGTTGTCTTTTTCCCCCCCCCCTTTGTTTTCAATTGTTACAAAATTAGCTTGAAGGAGTTAGCTTTATTTTATTTTGAACTTAGATTTTAGAGTTGAGGCTTTTGGCTGTTGCGATTTCCATGGATCCAAATTCCAATCGGTTTTCTGATTTCATTAGTGGTTTCAAAGTTGATGATGAAACCGTTGTACCAAATGCAAATCAGTACTCAAATACTGAAAATGGATTCAAGTTCACTCTTCCCTCACCTGATCTAAACTTTTTAGATATCTCTTTTAATCCCCTTAATCCTGATCCTGGTATCATCACTCCATCCTCAACTGCGAGTCCAGACTTAGAATCTTTGGGCGCCTCTACGAGTTTGAGCCCGGATGGAAGCTCCTTTGCTCAGTCCTCAGGCTGGAGTCCGGAAGGAGAGGCTTCCTCTCCCTCGGATGACAGTGATTCTTCAGACCCAGTTCTCAAGTACATAAGCCAGATGCTCATGGAAGAGAAAATGGAGGAGAAGCCGTGTATGTTTTATGATCCGTTGGCTTTACAAGCCACTGAGAGATCGTTGTATGAAGTACTTGGTGAGCGGCAGCCATACTATCCTCCATCACTTAATCAACCTCAACCCTCTGTCTACCTGAATTCCGGGAGCGGTGAGAAAAGCAATATATTTTCTAATAATAGCAGTGATTTTAATAGTGATTCTGGTGCTGTTAGTAGCACCAGTAGCGGCGGCAGTGATTTTGTCGAATCACTGTTGGTTGGTGATACTGCAGAATTTAATGGCTCTTTTTTACGAAACCCTTTACCTGAGGATTACCATTCGAAGTCCAATTCACAGCAGCAGAGTTCGCAATTTTCTGTCAACCCACCAGATAGCATGACTACTATTGGCACTGGGTTGATGAGTTCTGTGAATGAGTTTCTGGCTCAGAACATGCTTAGTGATAGGGAGTCTGTCCTGCAGTTCAAGAAAGGAATGGAGGAAGCTAGCAAGTTCCTTCCTACTGGTAATCAACTAATTATTGATTTGGAAAGCTACGGTTTCTCTACAGAACAAAAGGAAGACACTTCCAGAGTGGTGGTCAAGGTGGAGAAGGAAGAGAGGGAGAACTCGCCTGAAGGGTCAAGGGGTAGAAAGAACCACCAGCGGGAAGATGTGGATTTAGATGAAGAGAGGAGTAATAAGCAATCGGCTCTTTACACGGAAGAGAGTGAATTATCTGATATGTTTGATAAGGTGTTGCTGCTTCATGTTGATTCAAATGGTAAGCCTATAATGTGTACTAAGGGTCAAGGTGAAGACAGCTTGCTGCAAAAGGGACAATCAAATGGATCTGGTGAGAAATCTCGCTCCAGGAAGCAGGGGAAGAGGAAGGATACTGTGGATTTGAGGACTCTACTTATTCTCTGTGCACAAGCTGTTTCCTCTAATGACTACAGGACTGCTAATGAGCTACTTAAGCAGATTAGGCAACACTCTTCCCTGACCGGCGATGGATCTCAGAGGCTGGCACATTGGTTTGCCAATGGCCTTGAAGCACGCATGGCTGGCAGTGGAACAGGAACTAAAAGTTTCTTGATGTCCCTCGCTCCTAGGAAATCTGCTGCTGATATGTTGAAAGCTTATAAAGTTTATCTTTCTGCCTGCCCATTTAAGAAGTTAGCCATTATGTTTACCATCAAAATGATTATGAAAGTGTCTGAAAAAGCATCAACTCTTCACATTGTAGATTTTGGTATCCGGTATGGATTCCAATGGCCGATGCTCATTCAATTTCTCTCAATGAGAACCGGTGGCCCTCCCAGGCTACGAATAACTGGGATAGAGCTTCCCCAACCTGGTTTTCGGCCAGCAGAAAGAATTGAGGAGACTGGTCGTCGTTTGGCAAAGTATTGTCAGCGGTTTAATGTTCCATTTGAGTACAATTGCATAGCCTCGCAGAACTGGGAAACAATCCAAATTGAGGACCTGAAGATAAACCCAGATGAGGTGCTTGCTGTGAACTCTTTGTTCAGGTTTAAGAACCTCCTTGATGAGACTGTGGATGTGAACTGTCCGAGGAATTCCGTCTTGAAGCTAATCAGGAAGATAAAGCCTGATATTTTTGTCAATTCTATTGTCAATGGGTCCTACAATGCTCCTTTTTTTGTCACAAGATTTCGTGAAGCAATCTTTCACTTCTCTTCCCTGTTTGATATGTTTGATACTACCATGCCCCGTGAAGATCCAGAGAGGTTGATGTTTGAAAGAGAAGTTTATGGGCGAGAGGCAATGAATGTTATTGCCTGCGAGGGCTTGGAGAGGGTTGAGAGGCCTGAGACATACAAGCAGTGGCAGGCGCGGACCATAAGGGCTGGGTTTAAGCAGCTGCCACTGAACCAGGAGCTGATGGAGAAACTTATGGGTAAGTTGAAGGCTTGGTACCACAAGGACTTTGTAATTGATCAAGACAACAACTGGATGCTGCAGGGATGGAAGGGGAGAATTGTTTTTGCTTCCTCTTGTTGGGTACCTGCGCCGGAGTTGTGATTGGGAGGTATGATATTTTTCCTGGACCAGTCAGGAAAGAATAACCTGGGAAGTGGATGAAGGTATTATCCCCAACAAGTTCATTTTTATTCTCTCCTGCTTTCTCTTTCACGTACATTCAAATATATGAGATGTCCATGTACGTATTTCATTATGCATGTATGTATGAAAATTAGAATAATCATAGTATATATAGCAATATAAGCTTGGTTTTAGACAATTGATTAATGGAGAAATCTAGAACAAAGCTAAAGTATATGCAGCAATACAAGCTTGGTTCTAGAAAATTGACTAATGCAGAAATCTAGAACACAGCTAACTGTTTGTGGTTTTGTTGTGATTTCAGATTCCTGACCTGGTGTTTATCATCAGTGAATAAAAAAAAAAACCAGCAGATGATCGTGCAATTACTGTAGTATGGTTAAAGCTTGTTGGTCACTCTGCAAAGTATGGTTATCTTGATGATGTTGGTGGTAGACAATTATAGGTTTAGAAACTTCATGTGGTAGAGAAAAGCTTGGGGACATTCTCCAATCCCCTAAGTTCTGTTGCAGGGGCTGTTTGTGATGGTACTCCAGTGTAGACCTCATCTTTTTGTTTCTGTAAATATTTCCTTTAGTTACATTAGTTGTGTTTTGGTTCTATCAGTAATAATGAAAGTGAAATTTGAAATTTCATTATTTCTTTTTGCTGTTATGTTCATCATTACTTCTAAACTTATGTGCACTGCTTTTGATTGGTTTATGTCTGCTTTTCATCTCACCTTTGTGTTTGAATCAAAAGTTCATTGAGAGTTCCAGTACTGCTAATGTGAGTGAGACTTTTCTGTCTATGAAATCTGCTCATGGTTTAGCCGCTACCCAGTGAATGATAATCAGCGGATGTCACAGTGATGGAAGAGGTGAATTCTTTTTTGATTTAATAAAGGTTTCTCATTTGTTATCACTTCTTTCTTTCCGGGACCTGGGGATTAAACTACGATTAATATATCATTTCATGATGTCGAAATATTTACTCCTCACAACGTTAAATCCCAAATTATGCGACAGTCAATTTAAGAATAATGCATTTAGAGATGTTCGCGGATCGAATTTTACAGATTGCACATCAATTTATATTCAATTTATGATTTTGTAGATTATAAATTTTTAATCCAATTCAATCTATGTATTAGTGAAATTCAATCCACATTCAATTGATGCGTCTGCGGATTTGACTTAATTCATTTCCAATCCACCATTTTGCGGATTGACTTTTGAGCTAAAATTTTTTAATCGTGTCCTATTCATGAACTAACTAAATAAAAAAATTAATATAAAAATAATTTTACTACTGATTAAATTTAAAATTAAATAATATTTAAATAAATAAATTGTTTAAATAAAGCTAGAAAATACATTCAAAGTTTTAAAATATAACACACTAAAATAAAAAAAAATCTCATTTATTTAGATCAGTACATAAAAATTAACTACTTGGGAAGTTATATTTTTTATTTAATTATTTTTATTTTATATTATTATCGAATAAGACATAATATAGTTTTAATGTAACTATATTTTAACCTATTTATTTATTAGTAAGTATAATATCATATTTACAAGTTTACTTCTTATTAAATTAATATATTTTTTAATTTTTTTTACGAATTCGCGGATTTTTACGGATTCAAAGAAGTAAATTCATATCTAATCCACTGACTACGGATTCTCAATTTTTCAATCCAATCCAATCCATCAATCCACCAATCGGATTTTTACGAATCGAATTTTTACGGATCAGATAAATTGAGCGGATAGGATTGGATTCTGAACAGCCATGAATGCATCAAACAACTCGGGCCTTTGTAATGTAACTTCGTGTAATTAAGGCTTTGGAGGAAAGCTCCATTTCCATTAGAGGTGACATGAATTTGGGCCACTATGACGATACTCTTGGCATTTTTTTTCCCCCGGTTTTTTCTATTGAACAGAACAGATTGAATACATTTTTATTAAAAAAGAAAAAGAAGAAAAATTGATCGACCGTTAATTAGGAGCTACCAATTCCCTTTTGAATGCTGAAGCAGTTAGAACCCAACTGCTATGTTCAAAATCGCAATATTTTAAGCTAGTAACCGACCGTTTACCTTGCCTGGATATAACGGCTTTGTTAAGATAATCAGATTGCTCTTAGCCATTAGCAAATGATGGTATGTGGCTCTCATTTGACTTCAACATGATGACATTACACATTCGAGAACAGTGGAAAGAGATCTGCTGAATAAAATAAGGTCCGAAAATGGTTGAAAGTGATTTGCTGAATATAATAAGGCGGCGGCGGCAAGTTTTATATTTTAAATGGTACCGTCCGGGAAATTTCATTGCTTGATATAAAGTTGACACTGTACCGGTGCAATAATTATACTGTCTTGCCTTCAATCCACTTTCCTGGCCATTTCTTCTTCTCCAGGTTTAATTTAAAGACAAAAACAAAGATGTAAACTGGCCAGTCAAAGCCTATGCATCAAATTTTAATTACATATTTAGTTCAGGTTTTATCATAAGTTGCACAGCTTCTCAGCCAAACATTTCAATATTATATTTCGATTAGGTCCATGAATGGATTTGAATTTGGCCGGGGCTCAATTCGGGCCTGTTCAAATCATGAATCTGATCACTCAGCAATGAATGAGTTCATGGATCATCCAACTGATCATCACCTTTCTATTAACTCAGCTCCATCTTTGGCTTCAAGCTCGGATGGAGCCTCTCGATACAACTTTGAGAATGTTAACTTTTCTTATGCTGTTTTCAAGTATATAAATGATATACTTATGGAGGAAGACGTAGCCTCTAATACCTGCATGTTGCAGGATTGCTTAGCCCTCCAAGCTACTGAAAAATCCTTCTATGATGTTCTTGGCCAGCAATATCCGCCATCTCCTAACCAGTATTCTCATTGTTTCAATCCAAATGGCAACAGCCCGGATGATGACATCGATTGTAGTAGCAGTATTGATAACAACAATAGCTGTGATGCTACTAACAACGCATCAGATGAAGAGGTAAGGCACTACTCATTAAAAGGTTCGAGGGGAAGAAAAATTCATCAGATTGATGATAGAGATTTCTTGGATGAAGGCAGAAGCAACAAGCAGCTGGTGCCTTTGCTTGAAGAAGCTGAACGATCTGATATGTTCGTTGAGGTGATGATTCCTAAGGGCGGGAGCTATGACTCAGTACAATGTCCTCTTTTTGAAGCTGCAGGCAATAGAGCTGCTCGGAATTTGCCATGTGACAAAACGAAGATTAAAGGGTCAAATAGCAGAATACTGCGTATGATGAGGCAAGACAATACAAGTGAAGTAGTAGATTTGTCGAGTCTTTTAACTCAATGCGCGCAAGCTGCGGTAAGCAATGACCATAGGGTTGCCATCGAGCTATTAAAGCAGATAAGGCAGCATTCTTCCCCAGATGGTGATGGAACTCAAAGGCTGGCTCATTATTTTGCCAATGGCCTCGAGGCTCGCCTGTCGGGTACCCGGACACCATATTTTTCGCCAGCATTTATTAGCAAGACATCAGTTGCCGATGTCTTAAAAGCTTACATTGTGTACATTTCAGCAAGCCCGTTCAGGAAGGCATCCAATTTCTTGACGAATAGGATGATTGGCAAAACAACAGAGAAAGCAACAAAGGTTCACATCATTGATTTTGGAATTTCTTATGGCTTTCAATGGCCATGCTTCATCCAGCGCCAATCATTTAGGCCGGGAGGGCCTCCGAAGATTCGAATAACAGGAATTGAACTCCCTGAACCAGGTTTCCGGCCAGCGGAAAGAGTTGAAGAAACCGGTCATCGTTTAAAGAAGGCTGCTGAGAGATGTAATGTCCCATTTGAGTACAGTGCGATAGCACAGAAATGGGAAACTATCAAACTTGACGATCTCAAGATTGATAGAGATGAGGTGACTGTTGTTACTTGCATGTACCGGTTAAATTACCTCCCTGATGACACACAAGTGAAGGACAGCTTGCGGGATGCTGTCTTAAGATTGATCAAGAGAATTAACCCGGATTTATTTGTGCATGGAGTTGCTAATGGGACATATAATTCTCCATTTTTTGTGTCAAGATTTAAGGAGGCTATGTTCCATTTCTCTGCTTTATTTGATATGTTAGAGGCTACTGTACCTACTGAAGATCAAGGGAGGCTGATTTATGAAAGAGAGGTATTTGGTAGACATGCTATGAATGTGCTAGCTTGTGAGGGACTAGAGAGAATTGATAATCCTGAGACTTACAGGCAATGGCAATCTAGAAATTTGAGAGCTGGGTTCAGACAGCTTCCAGTGGATCAAGAGCTTTTGAGGAGAGTGAAGAAAATGGTGAAAATGGATTATCACAAGGACTTCGATGCTGATGAGAATGGGCAGTGGATGCTGCAGGGATGGAAGGGGAAAATACTTTATGCTCTTTCGTTCTGGAAACCTGTTCAGGATTCACAAAATTGAAACTTTACAAGTTACTACCAATTTACAGGTGATGATCAACCACTCTCAGATTCCAAGTTTTCATCTTTAGATTATCTTTGCAACTTGGAGGAGCCTAGTCCTTTCTGTACTCCTGCAACTCCAAGGTTACACTATATCATGAATTCGTGTAATTCTCCGTAACTTTAAATTTTCAAGCATTCAGGCCAACAATTGGGAGTTAAAATGAGTAAATGACATATGTATTGAATTTAAATACAAAAATGAAAAAAATGCCCTTTTAACTCTCATGGTTACAAAATTTACTGAATTCTGTAATAACACAGAGAGTTAAATAATGAAATCCATCAATGATACAGTGTTGTGGCAGAGTGGAAACGGTATATTCTAAGGTAGTTTACCTTAAGCTTATAATTATGTATACATTGAACCCCCTTTGTTATCATTGACTACAGAACGAAACCTTGTACTTTTAGAGAACGCAGCCATCAAAGTTTTTTCTTTTTCAAATCTTCATGCTCGTGCCAGATTGGCTCTTCCCATTACTGAAATTTTTTAACTTTGTCAAATCACTACTCCTACATTTTTTTTTTTCCTAGTTCTTGAATTCACTACACGACCTTATCGTCATATTATATTGTTAGTAAAAGAATGAAGAAAAAAAAGAGTAAAGATACATAAAGTCAGAGGGACTGACAACAAAATCCTGTTTTTTAGTGGGGGCAATCTAATTATATTGTTGTTCAAAGCCCTCAAGAGAATGCAAGGGAAAGTTCCATTTCAGATGAATGATGCATGAATGTGCTTATCGTCGTTTATGACATATCTCCTAGCATTATGGTTTTTCAATTTCTTTTTGACTGATATGCATTATGATATATATATATATATAAATAACCAGCAACGGGTTCGCTTTTGACTGCTGGATCTTCTAAGCCCCAAGTCATCAAATAATCATTTGTGGCCAATTTTCCTTGCTTGGAGGCTTTCAACAAACTTGATATATATAATTATCAATGGTGGGTTTTAGGTCAGATCACAGCTCGCAGGAGTTTCATTGGAGATCGTCTCTTTTTTATTTGTTTATATATATTGCACATGCATGAATATTCTAATTATTGCTGTATCTGTCTCGTTGAAGTTTATACTTGTATAAATTTCTAACTTTTGAACCAACACAAAAAGTCTCATCAATTATCCCATATGCAAATTAATGGTCTTGCAGATTCTAATTATGCGGGTAGAGAGAGAAACACTTAGGTAGAATAGAACAGCTGCATTATATTATCCATATGCTTCAGCATTCTGACTATCACGTTATTAGTAGGGTCGTTTAATAAAATTGAAACAAATATATTCCAATGGATCAATGATTTATCAACGACACGCACTGTCCCTGCTGGTCCTAATTTTTGTTTAAAAAATAATTTTTTAAGTATCATCTAAAAATTTTTACTTTTTTTTAATAAAAGATTTTACGTATAACTCCTGGATTTAAATAATCTTAAGATAGGTTTAAAATTATTTTTTCGCCACTAAAATCACTGTAATTGAGTATGTAAATAAAAAAGAAAATAAAAACACCTGGGAAAATCAAATTCTTTATGTCCCATTAAAAAAAGTGAATTTAAATCCTAAGCACGCCACTAATACAACACATGGCGTGATTTCATCGGACGGTCTCGTGTGGGCCATGCCGTGAAAATTTTTGGAATGCAAGTAAGATATGCTATTCAGAGGAGGACTAGTCAACTTCTACGATGAAATTGAAAAAAAAAAAGGTGAAAATAATAATTGACTCATGATCGGAACAAGAATGACAAAGCCCCACGGCACTTCTATAGATAATGCCATAATCTGTCACGTACATCTGGTCAAATGACTTGAGGACCAAGGCTAGCTGTTGTTTGTGTTGAAAAGTTAAAACATAATATAACACAATTAATAATACACATAACATTATGTTCCCAAAGCCCTTCAATGTAACTGGGATCACCAGTCTCAAAACGGTGTGTATTGATTGGCGGCCGACTGTGGCTCGGCGTAACTGACTTTCTCGGAAAGTTCATCAAAACTTTTAAGTTATAGCTCTTTTTTTTTTATTATATAGGATTAGGGCATTAATGCTAATCACATACCAGTGAAAACTCAACTTCGAGAACATGCCGAGGTTTGATTGAGGTGCCCTTCATTCTTCTTTGATTCAATTAATATTCTCTTCAATCTGTCAATTATTTGTGCTTGATTTTGTACTCTTGCATAAATTTCCGGTCTTGTTCTTGAGTTTCTGAGATATATCCCGCCATAAAAATCGCAGCATTTTATTTCATTTCTTGACTCAAAACTTAAATTCTTCATCATAAACTTCCCATTAGATATATCCTCTCATAAAGGTTTGTATGGATGCCATTTTTGAGGGATTTCCAGGATCCATGGATGGGTTCAAATTTCCAGCTTCATCCTGTTCGAATCAGAATCTTGCTAATGCATTCAAACTGAAACATAACTCCACAAATCATCATCCACCTTTCCTTGAAACCAATCCTCATCCTCCTGCTGGTGACAATTTAAACTCAGATGGAGACTCTCCGGACAGCAGTGACTTCTCCAATGCTGTTCTCAAATACATAAGTGAGATTCTCATGGAAGAGGACTTGGAAGGGAAGACCTGCATGTTACAGGACTGCTTGGCTCTCCAAGCTGCTGAAAAGTCCTTTTATGATGTCCTTGGTCAGAAGTACCCTCCTTCGCCGAACCATGTCCTGCCTTGTTTGGGGCAAAACATCGATAGCCCAGATGTTCATTACACCAGTAGCAGCAGCGGCAGCAGTAGCAGTGATCACAGCTTTAGTACTTCCAACTGTTTGCTTGATTCACCAGAAAGTAACCTTCTCGTGCCAAACTTACACGGTGAGATAGAGTCCCTTTTAAAAAGGGAGGGGGTTAATTTTGCCCCGAAGGTCAGCCTATCAAAGCACGGAGAGGGGGTTCTCTTGAGCTCAGCAGACGACGGGAGGCACCATTCATCTTATGGATCAAGAGGAAGGAAAAATGATCAGCGCGAGGATAGCGATTATCTTGAACAAGGGAGGAGGAGCAAGCTTTCAGCGGTTTCTCTTGCAGTGTCTGATGTGAAATTAGAGAGGTTTGATGAAGTATTGCTCAGCCACTGCGAGCCCAAGAAAGATGAATCCGAACCATATTCTTCTTACCGAGAGTCAGAAAATGGATCAAGCAGAAAACTGCAGCAGAATGGGCAATCAAAATGGTCTACTGGTGGAACAACACGCGGAAGGAAAAGGGGTGACAAAAGAAAAGAGGTTGTAGATTTGCCGGGTCTTCTAACTCTATGTGCACAGGCTGTGGCTAGCAATGACCAAAGGACTGCAAATGAACAACTAAAGCAGATTAGGCGGCACTCTTCTGCTTTTGGTGATGGAACTCAAAGATTGGCTCATTACTTTGCTGACGCCCTCGAGGCACGCCTTCTTGGCGCTCACACACCAATGCATACACACATAAGTTGCCGGACATCTGCAGCAGATATTCTAAAAGCTTACCAGATGTCTCTTTCGGCGTGGCCCTTTATCAGGATGTCATATCTTTTCGCGAACCAGACGATTAGAAAACTAGCAGAGAAAGCAACAAGGCTTCACATCATTGATTTTGGCATCTGCTATGGTTTTCAGTGGCCTTGCCTTATTCAGATTCTCTCTAGTCGGCCCACTGGACCTCCCATGCTTCGTATCACGGGCATTGAACTACCTCAACCGGGATTTAGGCCGGCGGAAAGGGTTGAGGAGACAGGGAATCGCTTGAAAAGTTACTGTGAAAGGTTTAATGTCCCATTTGAGTACAATGTCATCGCACAGAAATGGGAAACTATCCGATTAGAAGATTTTAAGATTGACAGAGATGAGGTGACAGTTGTTAACTGTGTGCACCGAATGAAGAATCTACCTGATGACACAGTAGTGGACAGCAGCCCGAGAGATGCTGTCTTGAACTTGATCAAGAGAATTAATCCAGATGTATTCATCCATGGGATTTCTAATGGTACTTACAATGCACCATTCTTTCTCGCAAGATTCCGGGAGGCACTGTTCCATTTCTCAGCAATGTTTGATATTTTTGATGCCACTGTACCTCGCGAAGATGCTGAGAGAATGCTCTTTGAAAGGGAAATAGTTGGAAAGGATGCGCTGAATGCCATTGCATGCGAAGGGATAGAGAGGGTGGAAAGGCCAGAGACATATAAGCAGTGGCAGGCAAGGAATCAGAGAGCTGGCTTCAGGCAGCTCCCGTTAGATCAAGAGCTCGTGAAGAAAGTCAGGACCAAAGCGGAATCAAATTACCATCAGGATTTTGTTGTCGATGTGGATGGCCACTGGATGCTGCAGGGATGGAAGGGCAGAGTAATGTTTGCTCTTTCTGTCTGGAAACCTTACCAGGACTAATACAAGGCGACAACCATATATGTTACGAGAACTGTTTGATTTTTCTTCCATTCCACAGCCAACATGGCTTATGGGTAGCTATAATGTAATGCGTGCATGTTCAGCTCCGGTTGTAATGCAACTTTGATAATCATTTGTCGTTGAGTTCATCAAATCATTTGTCCTGTGGCTTATGAGTATTCATTATTTTCTTCAGTTGACGCAATTTCATCCTGGACTTGAACATCTGTACAATTAGATCATGAACCCAACATGTTAAAATGATATAAAACACTGCATTGGAATTTGTGAGTCTTGTCATTTTTAGCCAGTTGCAAGTGATTATACCCATTTGAATTATAAAAAAAAAAAAAAAAAAACGAATGTAAATTGCATTTGGTAATTTTTGTTCTTGTGTGTGTGTATAAGTACTATAACTTCTTTTCACGTGCTGATTCTATGCGAAAAAGAAGGAAAATATAAATTTTAATGCACTGTTTTTTTATTTTTAATATTTAAGATTTTAAACATAATAGCAATATAAGCTGTAATAAAAAAAAAAATTATACCATGTTAAAAATAAAATAAAAAAGAAACGAAGCAGAGACTATCATTTTAAAAATAATGCAAAAAGAAAACAATTTCTAAAATGAAGAAGAATGAAGAACTTTAGAATAATTATGGGAATCTTACGATATAATAATATTCTAAGATTTCTGAGATAGTGCTGGTGAAAGCTCAGATTCAGAGGGGATGAATCTGGTTCATCAAGACAAAGGACAAATCGTCTGACACAAGACATGGTTGATCTGGAAGCCATACGATGGTCCTCACAGCAAACGGGTCCATCTATTTTAGACGGACCCTATTCTGCAAGAGCCACTAGAGATACTGGGTCAAAAAACAACATAATTTTTTGTATGATTTCCTTGCTTGGTGGCTCAAAACAAACGTTCTTGCATTCATGTAAATTCATTGGTACTGTCCCAATTTCAATTTAATATTGGGTTCAGTGCCCTACTAAAGAAGAATACGATCTCTCAAACATACGATGGGATTATTATTATTATTATTATTATTTCTTTCTGTTGTTCCACTTTGAGTCAACAAAGGAGTTCCCTTTAAAAAAGAGACAAAAGTAGAAAACTTTTGGCCTTGTTAGAAACGCATTGCGGAAAATGAGCCCATTAACCTCGATTACGGTCACTAGGGGCCATTTAAAAACTAAAAAAGAATTGGCTCACATTAAGAATTTCTGTAAAGTGGGAAATTTCAGCTAGCGGGACTAAAGTATAATGTAATCGCAGCCCAAAGACTCTGTGACCAGGCGAATATTCAAAATGGTGTTGATTGTTTTTTTTTTTTAATCCTTACCTTATATACCTTCACTTCACTGGCATGAAGGCATGGATTCACCACTCGACTACGGCCTAGTGGCGAAATAAGCATGATTGTTACCAAACTAACAAGTTTGCTTAGCTGAGAATGAGATAAGTTTGATATCTGTGCAGCCGTGTATATATGTTTTAAAACATAAATTTAAAACTATACAATATTTTCTAATTATAATCAGACAGTGACAAAATACTTAATAAATCTAGATTTTTTGAATGCAATATGAGGAAACAAACAAGATTAGGTCTTGTCATGTAACATTGTAGCAATAATCTAGGCTTTGTGTTCACACCTGACACCCTTTGGTAAGATGTGGCCAAATCCTTGTTCATTAAGACAGCCTGTCTTGGTGGTGACCTTCAAAAGTCAAATGTAATATAATGTTTTCATTTCAACACACCACGGAATAAGCATGACCTAGCGGTAACGGCTGCTCCTGCTTTTGTTCCATTCAACATGCTATTCCTTTGTTAACGTAAGTCCTGTGTCCACTTTACTGTTCCTTGGAAATAATTCTCCCCTCTCGTGAAGCCAAAGCGGAGGTTCAACTTTCAGTTCATTGAGGTACCCTCTTCGGTCTTCTTCACATTGGTTTCTTCTCTTTATCTTGTTCTGTTCTGTTGTTTTGTTTCATACTTGCTTCAGTCTATTAATTAATTAAACCTGTTTATTTTCTTTGTATTGTGGTCCTGTTCATGTAATTGCTCCAGAAAATTCTCAGTTGTTTATTTATTTATCTGTCTGGTCTTTCTTCTTTGCTTTATTTTATTATATTTTAATTTTAATTTTAATTTTTGGGGTAAAGCAAAGCAGTGGAGCCAAATTGGTCTTTTTTTTTTGTTTTTTCCCCTCTCAAGATCTCTCCTTTGGAACCAAAAATTGACCCTTGTTGTCGGTTTAAAATCCTAAATGAATGAAAACACTTGTTGAAGAATTTTCTGGTTCCATGAAGAATCCTTTACAATTCGATCGTGGTTCAGTTTCAACATATTCGAACCGGAACCATGTCGATAAGTTTAAGCTGAAACAGAGCCGCGAACCGATAGATCCTCCTCTTCCTCCTTCAGCTTCCCTTCAAAACAATCAAAACCCACCGAGTGATTCAGATTCATCATCCACTATGAGCTCATATGGAGATCCTGCAGACATCTGTGAGCTGTCTAATACAACTCTTAAGTTTATAAGTGAGATTCTAATGGAAGAAGACCTAGAGGGTAAGACTTGTATGTTGCAGGATTGTTTAGCCCTCCAAGCCGCTGAGAAATCATTTTACGATGTTCTTGGCCAGAAATACCCACCTTCACCAAATCAAATATCTCCTTGTTCGAGTCGAAACTCTGAGACCCTCAATGATTATTGCACTAGTGGCAGTACTAGTGTTAACAACTTGTTTGAGCCCAATTGGATGAGTAATCAGGGGGATTCCAGTTCCTCTATTACTCAGACTAATCTTTTTAATTCTCCCGAAAGTGTCCTTGTACCAAATTTATTTAGTACTGGCAGTTCTTTCCTTTTAAACGATAATACTGCTATTATTAATTCAACAAGTGACTCAGCAAAGTCGCCTGAAGGGGAAGACAGAACTTACAGTTCACCATATGGGTCAAGGGGAAGAAAATATGATGAATTGGAGGATAGTGATTATCTTGAAGAAGGGAGGAGCAACAAGCAATCTGCACTTTCTCCTCCCGAAAATGAGCCATTAGAGATGTATGATGAAGTGGTGCTATGTAAGTGTGAGAACAATAAGTCTACAGTATGTTTGATTCACGGCTACGTGCAAAATGGATCCAGTGGAAAGTTGCAGCAAAATGGGCAGCCAAAAGGGTCTAGCAGTGCAACAACACGCTCCAGGAGGAAAGGAAAGAAGAGCGAAGTTGTGGATTTGTGGACACTTTTAACTTTGTGTGCACAAGCTGTGGCTAATTATGACCAAAGAACTGCAAATGATTTCTTAAAGCAGATTAGGCAGCATTCTTCTCCTTTTGGTGATGGAATCCAAAGATTGGCACATTACTTTGCTAATGGCCTTGAGGTACGCCTGGCTGGGACTCGGACACCGGTTCAAACTCATCTAGCAAGTAGCAGAGCATCAGCCGCTGAAGTCTTACAAGCTTATAAGGTGTATGTTTCATCCTGCCCCTTCAATAGGATGACATTTTTTATGGCAAACAGGATGATTTTGAAACTAGCAGAGAAAGCAACGAGGCTCCACATTGTTGATTTTGGTATTGGCTATGGTTTCCAGTGGCCTTGCCTCATTCAGCGCATTTCGAAAAGGCCTGGTGGCCCTCCGAAGATTCGTATGACAGCCATTGAGTTTCCTCAGCCAGGGTTCAAACCTGCAGAAAGAGTTGAAGAGACAGGGCACCGGTTAAAATGTTATTCCCAGAGATTTGGTGTCCCATTTGAGTACAACACCATAGCACAGAAATGGCAGAATATCCAACTTGAGGATCTCAAGATTGACAGAGAAGAGATGACAGTTGTTATTTGTTTGTACAGGATGAGGAACTTGCCTGATGATACGGTTGTCATTAACAGTCCAAGAGATGCTGTTTTAGAGTTGATCAAGAAAATAAATCCAGACATTTTCATCCATGGAGTTGTTAATGGTACCTACAATGCACCCTTCTTTCTGCCACGATTTCGAGAGGCACTCTTTCATTTCTCCACGTTTTTTGATATGTTTGAGTCTACTGTACCTCGAGAAGATCAGGGGAGGATGATATTTGAGAGAGAAATATATGGGAAAGACGCCATGAATGTCATTGCGTGTGAGGGTATAGAGAGGGTTGAAAGGCCAGAGACTTATAAGCAATGGCAGGCCCGGAATCTGAGAGCTGGATTCAAGCAGCTTGAACTAGACAAGGACATTCTGAAGACTATTAGGACTTTGGTTAAATCAAACTTTCATCCAGATTTTGTTATCGATGAAGCTGGCGAGTGGATGCTGCAAGGATGGAAGGGGAGGTTAGCCTACGCACTTTCTTTCTGGAAACCTGTTAAGGATTGACTAGGCCTGGAACAACTCTTAGTGAGTGGATCATCAGAATCTATTGTATAGACTTTTAATTATTATATATTTTTGATCTATTAATCAAATGGATCATTGTTGTGTGAAAGAAAACTTAAATGATATATGATCAAGTTACCATATGTTCTAGTAGTGATGATTCAAATGTATTGTTTTTAACGGGTTTATAGGGTTGCGGAAGTGCTTCTAGATCTCATGGAATAAGGCAGAATTTAAAACAACACTTTCCATCTCTTGCTTTCATAGAAAAAAAAAAAAGAATTTAGGAGATGAAATCCTGATTACATTACCACTGTGGGTCGACAGGTAAAGTGTAAAACTTCCGTCGTAGGTAGGATGTTTTTGTTTGACGAGCTAGAATGTATCAAACATTCAGTTATGTACTTGGAAGAAGTTGATTTTAGTTTATTATGTCATGGCAAGCGAAGATAAATGAGTGCTTCTTATATATTTGTCAGTGGATTGAAAACATTTTCTGGGAGTAGAGCAACATTTTCTAGAGTTGTTTGGATACGTGTCCAGAAAACAGTTTGATGCAAGTATTTTATCTAAACACTTGCAAATGAACCCTCATTGCAATCAAATAAACAAGTATTGGAACATTTTTTTCAAATGCTTTTCGGAGAACAGGATGCGTAGCTGATAAGCCGACGAGAGTGTCGTGCTGCTGCAGCACGGACGCAGGCTTAAAATTTGTACATTTCACGCAGATGAACGAAACGACTAGTCCAAATTGACTGCTGGGGTAACGCTACGTGTCACTTTTGATGATGGGATTGTTGTGTCTTGCATTCATTCACATCTACTCAGAATATGGTCAATTACGCGTGCTGCGTGCATCAACTGTTATACTTGTACAGGTGGCTTATCTGATTCCGCCATAGCATTATTCATTGCCGCTTATTTCATTTCCCCTGGGCTCTTCTAGATTTCCAAATCAGTAATGATAAACATTCCAGATTTTTTTTTCTCAAATTTAATCTCAAATAATGTGTTATTAATTGAGTGGTTAGTGATTCTTTATAAAATGTAAGTGAATTAATTATATTATTTCACTAACCAACTAATAAATATTACATCATCTTAAATAATTTTTTGAGAAAAAAAATTTGGACAACCAACCTGCCCTTTAAGGTTCGAGTCCTGTCATAAAGTTTGACTAACGATTCCCCTCCCACTTGCTCTTCCTAAGAAATAGATCGTACGCTAGATAAATTCTTCTGAATATTAGTGGAATAGATTTATCGAGTATGAAAGTAGGAATCTGCACCATATGATAATAGAATTTATCTAGATTAGTCCCCACAGACTAATCTGATCATAAATTCAGATTATAAATATCGGTAAACTTTTAATTGTAAGAACGTATCAGTATTAAAACTAATTGATACCAGAGTCCGTACACAAATTTCATATCTAGGACAGTATTCCACCACAAAAATAACAAATTGGGCAGTAAAGTATCAACACTAAATAAAGATAATTCTTTTCGTACATGTTAAACAAAAAAGTGGACTAAATCTTGAGGGAAAAAAAAAATTACGATATCAAACGGCTAATTGGAAAAACTGAAAATTTTATATCATCGCATGATTACAAATCCACATGCTGAGACCCGAATGAAAATTCAAAGGAAGTAAATAAAATCAATACAACATCTAATTTTGTTCACTCTCTTTTTTTGGGAACTTTGGTGGTCTAAGAACACTCCAGTCCAGCTTTTCATGCTTTGCTTGCTTTTGGGAACTTTTATGGTAACTTGGTGAGGCTTGTTTGCCGGCTTGAACATTTTTTGGGGATTTATTTGGATATTGTTTTTCTGAGTCTACTTCAGACTGTTTCCTTTTGAGGTCCCCATTAGCATCACATTTATCGGCTTTTGAGCACTCTGCTCCATCCTCTGATGAACCATTTTCTCTATAAAAAAGCACAAGAAAAAAAAAAATTATACATATATAACCAGATGTTTAGAGCAAGTTCTGAGATAATGTATCATCTTTCCAAGTTCCGACACATGGTTATTTTGATCCTATATTTATTAATCCCTCCATTATCCTCAGATCTTCTAACTATTTATACATCCATTAACACTCATTGAGTCTCTATGTAATATCATTTATCTAAAATTTGGCTACCAGCCCTTAGTCAAGAAATGCCACTTATATAAGAAAACAGCTGTGCTTTGATTTGGCATATCAAACCTGTTTCACTAGGATCACACACACAAAAAGTGTACTTCAGATGAATTTCTAGTGAATTACGGCAGAGAAAGAGATCGTGTAGAGCAGCAGAGATGGATCATTATCCCAATCATGATGCAAATTTGACTAGAAAATGCAGCTGCGCTATGAATCTATACAATCTCCATATTACCACGATAGAAACATCTAATATTTCTCAAGGTAATGATCGACGCAAATAATCTTATAAAGCCTGAAGCTTTTCAATACTGAGTCAACCAGCCAATGAGTCAAAAGAAAAGCTTATACTCAATTCATTTTGTTAATTGTTGTTTCATAGAACAGCCCTATTTTAAGAACTTTTGCCAATCATTGGCAGTAGGCCAGAGAAAATTCCAGTTGGGCCATGTCAATTAGGCAATATTTCTGTAAATTGAAAACCCATCATGAAGAAAGAAAATTCAGAATCTTCATGTATTTGCCAGACGAAACCCTAGTGCACATATAATTTTTCCTAATATGGAGATAAAGTTCTGTAAGTTTCCATAAAGATTCAAGAAGGCAAGCCACGTACCTCAAAGCATTTCTTCCAATTTGACTGCTAAAACATGTGGAAGAGGCCTCTGGCTGGTGAGCATTTGCTGCTGCTTCATTCAATTTCTACCAAGACAATGCCTAAACGTGAGGACCATAGTCAATAGTCAATCGAAATTTTCAGGTCACCCGACCTTTATACTCACATCAATAGAAGGATTGAAACTTTGAAATGACATACGGCCTATAATAGCCCCTGGATGAGGATCTCCTTCCATTACGACCACACTGCATGTGCACAAAGAGAAACACATTATAACTACTAAATGAAGAGGGAAAAAAGTCAAATATTTGGAAAAAGAGCCCCCCGGGGGGGGGGGGGGGGGGTGTGCAGTGGTTGTTGGGGGACTTAACAAAATATGCCGCTCTGATGCGTACTTGCTGCTATTCGATCCTAAACAGAACCCTATATTTTGCAGATTATGGAATATCTAAACTGCATTGTTAGCTTTGGAGAAGGATGCTCCTATGTTCCCTACACAATAAAAATGTCACATCCTAGATAACTCCAATTTAAATATCCAATTTACATGGATGCATATGTTCTTATTCAACCACATCCTGAAATCTTCAAGATCAATTTGACTTTTGTGATTCAATGTACTCTTTAGAATATTTGACCATTGGTGTAATACTATAACCAGCCTCTACCTACTGATGAATAATCAGAAAAATAAGGGTCTTTTACCCCAACGCATCCATTAATCAAAATCGTAGTTAACTAAAATAACAGTCTCTAGAACACCACATCAGATGCCTAGAAGCATCAAGTATAAGACGTTTTGATCCTAAACACATCTCAGTTTAAGCATTATGGCATCTAATTTCAGGTATAAAACAAAACTCGAAATAATGCAAGGGGCAAATCATAAATTGTGTTAGCATACACAATAGCAACAAAATTCAAACCATAACAAGAAGAATTAGAAATAGCAATTGGAACAAAAAAAAAACTCAAGAATCAGAACAAAGCCGAATACTGAAATAAATAATACATATTAATAAAAAGGAAAGCTTACCATTTTCTTTTAATAGTATCGGGAGATGTGAAATTCCTCTCAGACTTGACCTCTTCTTCTTTCTTTGCTTTCTCCTCCCTATGAGCCGCCCTTTGCATAAACTATTACAATAACAGATAAGCTCACAAGCTTACAAGGGTAACAACTTCACATAATTTGAATAAACTATTAAAAAAATAAAAGACACCCAGATCAATTATTAAAGCGAAACCCAGTACAAAATTCAACTTCTGTTTATCAAAAACACAATAATTAGAAAAAAAAAAAATAGTTCTTGTTTTACCTTCAGGTTCTTTAAGGTGCTGGAAAGCTCGCGTTTTGCCATATTTAGACTCTGTAATTTACTTTGAAGATCACCAATGATCTGAAAGGAGCAAATTTTGGACTCTCTCTCAGTGAAAGAAGGGAACTTTTTGGGTTCAGGTTCTCCAGCAAGGACTGGGAAGAGCGGCCGTGGGTTAGCGGCTTAAGTCGCCAGAATTCATCTTAATTCGCAGAGGATTTTGAGGTGCGCATTGCTCATGTTTGGACTGGGCTATATTATGGGCCTGTAACAGGCTAAATTTTAGGCCCAATGCTCAACTAAGAAAAATTAAACAAATTAAAATTCTTTTTTAATGTACAAAAATAAAAATATATTACGATTGAATATTTTTCAATGGATTTATGTGGTAAATGTAAAAGAAATAATTGTTATACATAAAAAATTTAAATTCACATCAAATTTATATGTTAAAATAAGACCTGCGACTTAGGCCATGATTGGAACGTATGTGTAGTGACTTTTTGGGTTGAATTATTACATTGCAAACTACCTACATTATAATGTAATTGACAATTGTGATATTAACAAATTAACTGTTAATTTGTCTATTGAAAAATTAAAATAAAAAAACAATAGTACATAGGTGTATAAAATGTATTAAGATTCAATGGTGAACTTTTATTTCTGTTAAGTAAATAATCAATAGTTAAGATCTATTTTATGTTTTTATTGTTTTTATTTTTCTTATTTAACAACTATCGGTTCAGTGGTCAGTAAAAATTTAAATTCAACACTGAATTTTTGTCCCGTTGAAAATTTTTTAGCGATAAAGATGAAATCTCTTGTATGTGTATATACATATAATTTATTACTACTCACAATTGAAGTGGGATTGAGTTAAGAATCGAATAGTTACGTTTAAGGAGTACTATGATTCCGGTGTGTACTAGGGAACCGAACAGACTACGCACAACATCGCCTCGAACTCGAATATAGCCGCTCTGTCAACCTATATTTAACCTCCAAAGACCACTCTTCCTTTGAAATTCCTTTGAAGTTGCCAACTTTTTAATTTTTTTCAAATTTCAAAGGTTGTTCTTTTTCACTCTTTCTTGATCAACAATCCATAACTCTAAAATCCCATGTTTTGTTATGTCACGTTGATATAAAGTTATAGACATTCTCATCTTTCACTTTTGTTTAATATGATATATCTTCTGGGTACTTGAATGTATATGATTTGATGTTTCAGAATTAATCTTTTGATGATTCTCAAGTTAGTTTATATTGGTTTTGGTTGATCATGACATGAACTTTAGAACTGGGTATTTTGTGTCTACTCACTTGTTTATTATGTTGAGAATTTGTGCAGATTTTCAAAGTCCTCAAGTGGGTATTAGCTCTCTGACTCGGTGATCATGGTGTGTTAATGGTTCATCATTGTCTTTGTTGTAGTTTATGTTTGTTGATTTGTAAAGTTTGGGGACAAAATCGGATTGTGAATATGGTTTGTATTTTGTTGATTATATCTTGATCAGTTCCCCCGCCACCCCCAAAAACCATGAATACATGTTTATCATCAATTTACTTGTTGGTTAGCTTTTGATCATTTGAATGAGTGGCTACGTATCAGATATGTATTAAACACTCACAGTTATAACTTGCTGGTGGGTCTAAACGTTAATCTTGCATTTTAACTTCATATTTTCAATAATGAACAGAAGCCTAACTGGAAATTATATTTAGCTTGTCAAATTTCTTTGTTGCTCTTTATTTTTGTTTTTGTTTTTTACTTCTGATCATGTATGTCGGAGATTTCAGGCTTATGAAAACCATCACGATGCAGCATTTGAAAGAAAGTACCGTTGTTACCCTATTTCTTTCATTGATAAGGTAAAGAGTAGTGTTTATAGCGAATGGAATTCAATTTGATTTTCCTTCTTTTGTTCTATACAAGGAGATATTATTGGTAATATCCCATGGTGTTTTGTGTGTCAAAATAATTAAAATCTTTGCAGCCACATCTGGAAAATGGTGATAAAAGTACGTATATCCTCTTCAACAAGTTCTATGATGTTTCACCTAATAAATAGGTAATTTTTTTTCCTGAGTGTTTTGAATTAACTGATCATAAGATTTGTTATTGCTTCCAGTTGTCATGCCACCATCAGCTCTTGATCGCCTCGGTAAGTACCAAGAAGAGAAGTCTGCTTTTAGCCTTATCTTCATTCTGTGTTCTGGCTGCTGCATTTTGTTGGGATCTTGCTTGACATAATTATATAATTCTCTCCAGCCTATTTGCATATTGAGTATCCTATGTTGTTTGAATTGAGTAATACTTCTGCTGGGCGGGTCACTTATTGTGGAGTCATGGAGTTCATTGCAGATGAGGGTCTGATTTACTTGCCATACTGGGTAAGCTTTTGCAATTTTCTAATTGTTCATAAGTATGGTGGTCTCTTTCTTGATGACGTTGCAAATAAACTAAATCAGCTCCTTTCATCTCTTTGAAGTGAGAAAATGAGCAGCAAGCTGAAATTTGTAAACATGAAAATCATCAGGTTCTTTCTTTGTTGATATTTGTCATGCTTATCTTCTTGATTTCAGATGATGGAAAACATGCTACTACAAGAGGGAGATATTGTGGAAGTTAAGAATGCCAGCCTAGCAAAGGGATCTTATGTGAAACTGCAGCCTCACACGAAGGATTTTTTAGACATCTCCAATCCAAAAGCCGTGTTAGTTTATTGCTCTGTCATCTCCTTTTCTACAAGATAGCTATGAGAGCCATATTTTCCCTTATGCCCATTTGACAACCTTTTTGCATTGTGTTGACTTGCAGCTTGGAGACTACATTGAGAAGCTACTCTTGCTTAACCACTGGTGACACTATCATGGTTCCTTATAACAATAAGAAGTATTACATTAATGTAGTCGAAACAAAGCCATCCACGGCTGTCAGTATAATTGAAACAGACTGTGAGGTGGACTTTATCCCTCCTCTTGATTTTAAAGAACCAGAAAAACCTTCATCATCTTCTCTGTCAAACAGGACACTACCTGAAGGTTTTTACCCCCTGAAAATGTCTCTTTTTGATATCTGTTAATCTGAGTTTTGGGTTTACAAATGACCATTAATTATTATCTTTCAGTAAAAGAAGAGCCTCCTCTTGATTTTAAAGGACCAGAAAAACCTTCATCATCTTCTCTGTCAAACAGGACACCACCTGAAGGTTTTTATCCCCTTAAAATGTCTCTTTTTGATATCTGTTAATCTGAATTTTGGGTTTACAAATGACCATTAATTCTTATCTTTCAGTAAAAGAAGAACCTCCAAAAAAGATTGCCAAGTTCAGCCCATTTACCGGTTCTGGCAGACGCTTAAATGGAAAATCCTCAACGCAGCCCGCCGTATCACCTTCCTCTCCACTGATTGACAATCCTCAACAAAATGCTGCCAATGGGATTAACGGTTCCAAGTCATCAAGTGCTTCATCTCGTCAGAAATCTGGAAAACTCATATTTGGTTCAAATGCAAACCAATCTTCAAATGGAACCCCAAAAGTATGTTTTCTGTTGAAATTATCTTTTGTAATAATTTGATTCTATAACTGCTGATTAGCTGATCCTTAAATTCATCAATTGATTTTCCTTTTGTACTTCAGGTTCTGCCAAAAAGCAGCAGTGGGGAGCCACCTCAGGTCGAGGAAAAACCAAAGTTCCAAGCATTCACTGGGAAGAAGTATTCACTGAGAGGTTGACATTGTTCAAGATCCGTACCTTGAGGGTGTTCACTGTTCAGCACATCTATTCTTTGCTTGCACTTATCATTATATTGTTTGTAATTGTAAACCCCTGAACTGGTATGGGCACAGACAGTTAAGCGCCTTGGGCATATAACATTATGTTTGATTACTCAAGTTTTGTGTATGTACACATTCTTTCACATGTCAGTAATTCTGGAGATTCAAGGACAGAACAAAAATATTGAGAAAGAAAAATGCTCAGGTGAAAACAGTGGTTTTATAACATTATGTTTGATTACTCACGTTTTGTGTATGTACACATTCTTTCACATATCATATTCTGGAGATTCAAGGACAGAACAAAAATATTGAGAAAGAGAAATGTTCAGGTGAAAACAGTGATAACTTAATTTTTTAAAAATGATGGCAGAAATACCTATTACATAAACAGTGATAATTTTTTTGAAATGATGGCAGAAATACCTATTACATATTTTATTCAGTTTAATCAGTAAATGCCTAAGCAATGACCGATGTTTCGATGGAAACCTTTCCTGAATAGCTGATGCTCTCTGAATTCTCACCAGCAACTTCCCAGAGCTCCGGCAATGCTTCCTTGATATTGTGGATGCTCTCTAATGCATAGTCCACACCTTCAGCTCTGTGGGAAGTTCCCACCTATTTCCCATATCATGAAAATTTAAGGGAAAGGAAAAAATGAGTACTTCTGTAGGTAGCTAAGCAAGAACATGAGAAAATTGAAAAGAAAACTCTAAGCAACATCAGCAGCCTCGCTTACCCATACAGTATGAAGCCCCAATCTTTTACCAGTCTCTAAATTACGAATACTGTCATCAAAAAATATCTGCGATGAAAGATATAATAATTAGTTAGTGGATAATTACAGATGATAGAGCAGAAACATGAAGAATGTGCAAATAGCACATTCCTAATATAAGGTCTGAATCAATTTGTGAAGGCAAAGAATTGGTTAAAATGCTAAATCATCTTACAGTTTTCCGAGGGTTGATGTTGGCAATCTTAAAAACTTGTTCAAATGCTTCTTCAAAAGGTTTGCAGACAACTGGAGTCCTTGGAAGTTCGAGATCAGCATTGGGACGAGAACAATAATCATCGATGTCAAATAATTCAGTAGGTCTTTCGGATTCAGAGGCATCCTGATCCACCAGAACAGTGCCTTTGTCCGTGGAATTCAAAGTTTCAAAGGATATAATTCTTTCAAAGCAATCCTCCAGACCAAGCCTGCTAAGCACTCTAGCAGCATGAGTTTTATCTGCATTGGTAAAAATCTACAAAAGGCGAGAACACCATCGTCATTTGAAGAGAAAAGATGAGTAAAAAAAATAAGAACAAGTTATCTATAAGCAAAAAGAAAAGACACTCACAACTTTCCGAATGGGCAGACTAAGCAAAAGATTCCTTAAAACAGGGTCAGGTTTTAGCATCATGTAGGGCAATCTCCCATGAACATAACTGTAAAACATAGATAATGCGAGGTTGGGTGCTTTATACCTCAACTACACAAACGTACTGGAAGCTAAAGTGCATACCTGTGGAAGTCATCACAGTCAAACTGATAGCCGATAGCCTATAATAAGGAAAAAAAAAAAAACCATGACAAACGACTGTCAACATGCTGAAGTTTCAATATTCACCCCAAAAAAGAAAAAAAGAAAAAAGAAAAGAACACTTAGTCATACCCGAAGACCTGCCAATGTTGTCCCATAGAATTTGTACAAAGAAACACACAATTCAGGGACTTTAGCCTCCTCGATGCAAAGCTTTTGGAGCATATATTCTAGAGAAGTAAATAACAGAAAAGCCATGGAATTTGTCATAGTTTTCTTAAGAATAAAATAAATTTAATTGATTTGATGAAAAGGAAAAAAACAAACTATTATGCATGGGATACCTTGAATATTCTTGGTCACTTCTTTTGACAATCCAGAAGTCAGAGGATAAATGGTGTCATCTAGATCTGAAATTCAAATATAGCAACCAATAATGTCAACCTTCAACAGCAGTCAAATTAAAACACGAAAAATGATGTACACATCAAAGCTTACCAAATAAGAGACAATCATATTTTTGGTTTGAAACCTGCTTGTTCTCATTCTTGTATTCCATTTTAAGCTAAAGGAACTCAAACTGCAAAGGAAAATTACCGCAGCTACAGTTACTGGCACAGAAACGCAAATTTTAGCAGCAATAGCACATGTAGATCAGAAAAGGAGTTCTGAAAGTTGTCGAGCATAATTATCAGAAATTTTGACACGTAAATTCCATGAGACTAGCTATAATGTCTTTCGGAAGATGAAATAGAACCACAAATCCTGAAACTTCATCAATAAATCTGTAACCACAAGCACCACCTATCAAACAGAACCCCAAACCATCGATTCAACCAATTAACTCTAGAATGAAATAGAGTTTTGAAACAGATATGAATAAGCAAAACCACGCCAGATCAAAATCTACCCCAATCAAAAACCAGATCACTAAAACTATAGGTATTTAACAAACGGTACCAAAATGTGCAAGAAAACAAAACAACCCACCAAAATAAAAGGTAAAGAACAGTTTTTTACCAACCAACAAATTAATTCTTGAATGTACTAAACTCACCAAAAAAAAAAAAAAAAAAACACCCCAGATGAAATCTACAGCCGTTAAAGCACCAGATCACTAAAACTATAAGCATGTTACAAATGGTACTAAAATGTGAAAGAACTAAAACGACCCACCAAAGAAAGAAGATTTTGAATAAGCAGTGATATAAGAGCAGAGTAGAGGCAGAGCATTACCTGACTGGAAAATGAGCAATGTGTTCTTAACGGATGCTGAAGAAAAGGGAAATGCAAAGAGAGAGATTTCGTTGTTTAAAACAGCGAGCCTTAAATAAGAGAAGAAATGGAAATGAGTAAAAAAGTAATGATGCTTTATGAGTTTAGCAGAAGAGAAACCGTAGAAGGGACAAAAGTGTCAGTCTGCGTAATGTTTCATTGTCATTGGACTTGAAAATCCCACCACTGCCTTAAAAGTCGGAGCTGCGACTTTTTTCACTTTAACATGACGTTTTTAAAGACTACCCACTAGTGCTTCTCATATCGACACGTTGTGTTCCCTCGAGTAAGCGAACGCGGTTGGCCACAACCGGAGTCACTTGCATAATTACAAACTAATCCATTTCTTTTATGTTCACTTCAATAAGGGCCTAAATTATCCATTCGCATCAAATAGGTCCCTGTGTATTACGTAACATGCATCTCCCTTAACATTACTGGACTTTCTGCCCATTTGATATTTACTTCTTTACTGGTCAAAGAGCTATCTCAAGTACATTAATTTTCTGAAGCATTATTTAGATTTTTAAATCTTTTTAATATTTGAAAAGTTTATGTTTACTCACATTTCGTAAAGAATAAGACTGTAAATTTTCTTTAATATTCGAGAAGTATATGCTCCACTCACATTTTATAAAAGAGAAAATTGTTTCTACATAATTATTTTAAAATTGAGTTAGTATTAAAAGAAATCCCATAATATTTTTATGGAGACTCAAACTATTGTACTCACACATTGTGAGTACAAGGGTTCTCCCACTAGAGTAAACATCCATTGGTATGATTAAAGAAAAAAATTATTTTATTTTTATTGAGAGATTCAAATTTTGTAATTTTGAGAGTTATAAAACTTTATTACAAAGTTGAACTATTTTGAAATATCTTTACCGTACTTCAAAAAAAAATTATTTAATTTAGTTCACAACATATCCGGTAGAAATTTATCTATTAAAATAACTATATAGTTTTACAAAAATTATAATTGAAAACTAAACAATAGAAATTTATTAGTTAAGAAAGAATTTGCTTGTAGAAGCTCCACTTCGAAAGCTCAACTTGATGGATGTTCAACATTACTATTTAGTATTTAAGGCTCCGTTTGATATAAATTTTTTAAATATAATTTATTTAAATAGAAATTTACTTTTAGAATTTTTACAAGTAGAGTTTTTACCATAAATATTTGAGACACTTAGTTGTCCATGAGAATTTTTATTAAAAATTATAAAAGAAAATAAACTAAGATTGTGAAATAAATTTGAAGTATTTTGCACAATTTAACTCTTTAAATAAATTCTACCATTTCAACTCTTAAAAAATTAAAATTTGAGCTTTTATTAATAAAAAAAATAACTTTATAAGAACTTATAAAATTAAATAAATACTTATAACTGTTAAATAAATCACACCAAACAAACATTTACTATGAGAATTCCAATCAATTCAAAATGGGTTTGGATCTAGTAGAAAAACATGAACAAATTATATCCGTTTTTGAGAAATTTACAAAATGAAGGAACCCATTTATTTAGATTAACGAACTTTTTGAAATCACCAATGACGCATTAGAATAGTTTTTTTTTTTTTTTCAATAAATGGAATTGAGAACCCTGTGGATTGTGAAGATTAAGCTCTCTCATAAACTTGATCGAGTTTTGTATTGACAACTTCTCTCTTATGGATATAAAAATTGTGGAAAGAACAAGATTTGCAAACCCTTTGTGTGATTTGAGTGAAAGATGAAAAGAGCAACTTCTTTAATCTTTATTATTATTAACGTGTTCCTCAACTATACCACATACCAGACATTGCACGTTAATTATAAGTTGAGATATGAAGTAAGTGTAAAATACAAGAAAGTAGAGACGTTTGTAGAGATTGGTAATTTGACCTCCTCAGCTTTCATTGAATTTCAATGTGAACAAAGCAGACCTACTGATTAATTGAAAACAAACAAACTAAAGTGGAAAATTTAAATTAATTTTCCTGCAACAGCAAGCAGCCACACCGACTTGTTACGGACTTATATTCACGAGTTGTCGTTAATTATTTGATTGGCGATGGATGATGCTCACAAATCACAATACAGTGATTCTTCTTCTAGGGTAACAACGCTATGCTGCTTCAAATTAAACAGTGAAACAGTGATCATTTGAATGACAAAGAAATGGTTGCCTGTTTTGGGGCATCCTTGTGCTGCTGTGCATTTATGTATAAAAGCCATTATTCTGCTCTCATTAGCTTTGCAGTTGTGATGGTCAGCACTCAGCAGCAACAGATATGTACTTTTTTATTTCTTCATTATAGAGTGTAAATTAGAGCTAGCTAGATCGAGACAGCCCACGTTAGCTCCATTAATGTTATATTGCTTAGCCATTAATTCTTAACATGTACATTTTATTCATTTCAAATTTTGGACATTTATGCACCGTGGATGTATTCAATTTGCCAAGACAAAATAGTATGGCCTTATATAATTATTAATCCTTTTATTTTCTTTAACCACAAGCTTCTCAGAAGTGAAGACATATTTTCTTCAAATGCATGCTGCTTAACCTCTCTTTGTCTCACAAAATTATATTGCAGGCTTTATTATGTTCTGATCATCACATAGAGATCTGAAGATATGCAAATTCACAGGAAAATAAGAACATTAAAAGATCTGGGCTAACTAATAATAATACATTTAGGCCGTGACTGGAGTCTCAATTGCAACATTCTCTGAGCATTTGATATTTTTGGAAATTTCATCGGCATCCCATAGTTCTGGAAACGCTTCCCTGATATTGTGAATGCTCTCCAATGCATAATCAGCACCCTTTGTTCTCCGCGAAGTACCCACCTGTTACCGTATTGTGTACATACATAATTAGTTGATGAAAAAGGAAAATCAATTATGATCAAAAGAAGTTTCTTCAGGAATTGACAATAATGTTAATTTCTGAACTTAATTACCAACACAGTATGGAGGCCAATGCTTTTTGCACACTCTATGTTGCGGGTGCTATCGTCAAAGAACAGCTGAAACAATGCCAAACCGTACTCGCATTATAGACAAGTGCTTGATGATATATAGCATTTATGGGATTTTTAAAGTAAATTAATTAGAATGATAAGGTTATGTAATCTTACTGTTTTATGAGGGTTGATGTTAGCTATTTTGAAAGCTTGTTCAAATGCATCCTCAAAGGGTTTGCAAAAAATTGGACTCTTTGGAAGAACTGATGAGTAACCATTCGTAGCATCAAGATTAATTGCAGTTCTTGACCCGCTGCGCACCAGATAACCCCCATCAAAATTGTTACTGGTTTTGTTGTTGGGATTGAGGCTCTCAAAATTTACAATCCCATCGAAGCAGTCTTCTAATCCAAGCTTTCTTAGAACTTTAGCCACGTGAATCTCATCCGCATTTGAAAAGATCTGTCATATGCATTGCAATTATCATAAGGATAAAATTTTTAATAAACCTGACCAGTTCATCATCATTTGTGTCTGACATTGAGGCTGGGGAGATGCTTACAACTTTTCGGATAGGTAGGCTAAGTAGAAGATTTCTTAGAACAGGATCTGGTTTCAGGTTCTCATACGGTAATCTCCCATGAACAAAACTGTAAAAATAGAAAACACATTACAAGTTATAATATAACAAAGGGAAAAGGACACTTATTCCCCTAAGATTTGCCCTAAGGCTTGAAGTGATCAATACAACTAGAAAGGAAAATAATGTTACCTGTGATAGTCATCATTGTCAAAGTCATAGCCAATAGCCTGCAAATTTACAATAATAACAGCATTTACATCAGTTTATATATATATATATATATATATATGAACAAGAGAGTATATTAAGTTACGTATAGAGTATACCTTGAGACCAGCCATTGATGTGCCATAGTTTTTGTAAAGTACCCTATTGAATTCAGAAACTTCACTTTCCTCTATGCCGAGCTTTTGAATCATATATTCTACACAGAGTGAGTTTGTAAAAACTCGTTATACATTTATTAAACAAGGAAACAACTTGAAGAAAGAATTAGATGACCAAGTTATATCCGTAAGCATCATAATATAATTACCTTCAATATTTTTGGAGCATTTGTTGGAGAAACCATAACTATGAGAATAAAGTGTGTCGTCAACATCTAAAAAACAATGTAATTTTCAGTTACATGTATGACAATATATATATATATATATATATATAAACCATTAATAGTATAGTTTTTGGCATTGAAAGGCTTACCAAATAGAAGACACTCATATTTTGTCATTTTTTAAGAATCTTAAAAATCTCAATAAATGTAATGAAATGAAAAATACTGAGAGTTTTTCAACAAGAGAGATCAGGAACAATGAGCTGAGACACAGAAGATGAAGGAGATGATAGACTTATATATGACAAAAATATTTGTTGAAAATTTGATATGGAAGGAGACAGGAAGATCATATGCATATATATAAATTGGTCCTCTAATTATTAATTTGTGTGAATATAGCCTCGTCTTTTTGAATGTGACCTTCCATTTCCAAATGGTTGAAGACTCGGTTGGAGATTGGAGACTTCCAATCAAAGACCAAGTTAATAATGAAATTACAAATTCTTTAAATATATGTTCTAGAAGTCATCAAGTCTCAAAGTATTGTTTTGAGGGGTCATAACTTATGCTTTGTTGCATGGGGTGTCCACACGAACTGGGTCATTTTCCTTCCACAATAATTGAACCATAATTTAATAGTGCTTCGTGTAAAGAATTGATGATGTATTTATTAAAATAAACAAAGATATAGTTATTTATAATAAATAGTTCGGAAATGTATCTAATTATCAAAGGAATGCATTTCTTTTTCTGCCTTAAACCAACCTCATATAATGTTAACTACCAACTAACCCATGTCACATCTTTTATAAAATAAAGTTTCATGCAAAATCACGTGTCGGACTTGGAACACAATTTAAGCACCATTCAAATTAAGAATTAAAGCGTGTTGCACTTTATTCTTCGCAGCGTAATTAATTTGACCAGCAAATTGGGGGGAAATATATTCATGAATCTACACGTTCACCTGCTCTTTCTTTTCTTTTATTACTCACTTGTTTAGAAGAAAACGAGGAGAATCTTTTATTATTATTATTTTTTTGAACTTTTTTTTGCTAAATCTACATGATTAATTTTGGGGAACTTGATGGGATTTTGGTCATTTTCCCTCACAGCATTCAAATCAAGAGAATGGTTGAAGATTAGGTGTTTTAAAGATAATAGAGACCAAGAGCAAACGTTTTGAATCAAAATGTTCATTTGTTTCTCTTTCATAAAAAGAATAGGCTGCGACTGCATTTCAGGCTTACAAGAAGAAGAATGCCGAATTTCCGGGGACCATGTTACTTAGCTCAATGGAGGATACATCCATCATCTAGGAATGTCGTTAGAAAGAAAATCAGAGGAAGGTGAGATGGATTCACTTTTCAACGTACAACGCTTTCTACAAGGATTCTAGAGCTAGGGCCCAGAAAACTGAACGTCAATAAAACAGCTTAACTCGGGGTCTACAAATTGACAAATAGAGACTTCATCTGTCAGAAAGATCTTAGGGATAAAATTAAATAAAAATTGAACACTATGAATATGATTACAAATTACAGAGTACCCTAATTCCAACGGGCGGGGAAAAAAAAAGAAAAAATCATCTCAAGTATGAATTACAAACATTTAACCTACATGGTTTCTCATGCCGGAGCAACCTGAGGCTCGAGTGGTGAAGAACCATCATCCACGGTTCCAGTCTCTGGGGGCGCTGAGCTCTTCTCTTCCTCTTCGAAACCTTGCTTGAATCTGTCATAATTTGTGAGCTCACTGGATTTGAATGGCCGTTCACCCAGAACTCGAAGCAGATCATCTTGGTGAAGAACTTCCTTTTCAAGCAATAACTCGGCAATCTGAGCTACATGCTCTTTGTGTTCCTCAATAAGTTGGACTGTGCGTACATATGCCTTGCCTACCCATTCTCGAACCTCGGCATCTATGATTGCCCCAGTCTTGCTACTGTATGGCTTACTCATTTCGAATGTGTCTTCTCTTTGTGGGAAAGACAAGAGACCAACCTTTTCGCTAAAACCATACACGGCAACTTGGGCATAGGTCATCTTTGTTACCTTCTCCAAGTCATTTTGAGCTCCAGTAGATATCTTCCCCAACAAAACCTGAATTTCAAGAGGAAGGAAAGGCATATGTAAGAAAAGATACTATTCATACCATCAAAGGGCTAAGGAGCAAAGAAAGTCCATAGCTACCTGCTCAGCTGCTCGACCGCCAAGGGTCATACACGTCATATCAAAAAGCTGCTCCTTTGTCAGAAGAAGGTTCTCGTTAGGGACATACTGGGCAAATCCAAGTGCAGCTGTACCTCGAGGAACAATTGTCACTTTTAACAAGGGTTCTGCATGTTCCAGAAACCATCCAGCAACAGCATGGCCGGATTCATGGTAAGCAACTGTCCGGCGCTCCAACTTGCTTATAACCTATCAAAAACATGAACATAAGTAACTTCTCACATTAATTACTAGGAAAAGAAGAAAAAGTTGGGGATAGTTAAAAACACAGAGGTCAAAAAAGTTTAAAAAGCTATATCGTATTGAAGAAAACTTTTCAGCATCACCAACATATAATTTAATGCCAGAAAAAAAAAACTAAGGGTTACCTTATTCTTCTTCTCCAGACCACCAATGACCCTATCTATAGCTGCCTCAAAATGTTCCATTGTGACTTGTGAATTTTCACCCCTTGCAGCAATCAAAGCAGCTTCATTGCAAACATTTGCAATGTCTGCTCCAGCAAATCCAGGAGTGAGTGCTGCAAGCCTCTGAGAATAATAAGATGGTTCGTGATCAAGTTTGATCTTTTTCAAATAAACTTGGAATATCTGGTCACGACCTTTAATGTCAGGTTTATCAATTGTAATTTGGCGATCAAATCGACCAGGCCTCAATAGAGCTTTGTCTAAAATATCAGGCCTATTAGTGCCAGCAATCACAACTACTCCGGCAGTAGTTCCGAAGCCATCCATTTCCACCAGTAATTGATTAAGAGTGCTTTCACGCTCATCATTGGCACCTGAAAAGCCTCCGCGCCCTCGTGCTCGACCGATTGCATCAATCTCATCAATGAAAATTATACTAGGAGCACACTGCCTTGCTTCCTGAAACAAGTTTCTCACCCTAGAAGGCCCAACACCAACAAACATCTCCATGAAATCTGAACCAGATATAGACAGGAAAGGCACACCAGACTCCCCGGCAGTCGCTTTTGCAAGAAGGGTTTTTCCTGTGCCAGGAGGGCCTACCAAGAGAGCACCTTTTGGAATTTTCGCTCCAAGATCCTCATACTTCCTGGGGTTTTTCAGGAAGTGCACAAACTCCATGATTTCTTGCTTTGCCTCATCACATCCGGCAACATCCCTGAAATAGACCTGGCATAGCCCAATTTATAAGTATAAAAGAGTTGAATATGCACCTTGACAAGTTTTCCTGCCTAAAAGGACAGTTTTATAATTAGTGGAAACAAAGTAAGAAAAAATTCTGTCAATTGTTCAAGACAGCGAAACAAAGGGCGCTATCATTAACAGGGGAAAGAGACTAATCACTGTTTGGGGAATGAGAAGTCTAACCTTATTCTTGGCATTTTTGTCTACTTTAGTCACATGGGCTTTTCCTATGTTAAAAATTCCACGGGCACCCTTCCCACCACCGCCGCCAACACCCAATCCACCTTGCATTCTCCGACCCATGTACATGAGGGTTCCCAAAAGCAACAGTGTTGGTGCAAACCTCATCAGTTCATTGTACCAAACCATTTCTGAGACATAAGTGACAGGAACAAAATCGTGAGGATCAATCCCTAGTGTTTCTTGTGCTTCCTCCAACTTCTCCTCAAAAGCTTCAACACTGCCAATATTGAAGTAGTATTTATATTGACCCCCATGTCCTTTCGAAGGGGTACCGCTAACAGGACCATGGAAATCATCCTCAATTGTTTGATTGTGTGGTGAGCTTCTTACAAACACCTTTGCAACTGATTTATTAGAAACAACTATATGGTCCACTAAGCCTGGTTCCAGAAGCTTGTTTTTGAACTCTTGAAAACTAATCTGTAAAGAACAAAAATTAGATCAAATAATCAGGAAGTCCTAGAAGAAATAATCATCAAATGCATATCAGGAATAACGTGAACTTAGAAAAAAAAAAAGAAAACGAGAAGCAATCTGATAGTCACTGATTAGCTTAATATATTGCACAAACAAATTAGAGAAAGGCCTCTTATCCTGCTTTTAGTAGTTCCAAACATGATGTTACCATATTTCATTATTTGAATTTGTCAACTTAAAATTTCCATGAAGTATACACATGGAAGTACTTACTTGTTGCTGCTCACGAGGACTCAAAGAAAAAGAAGAAAGAAACAGTGCAATCACTAGTAGAGGGGTGATTAAATTTTGAAACTGCTTCATGAAAGTATCCTGAAAATTCCCATGATCATCTGTATTTGAATCTTCTGAAATTGGAAATAATAAGTAAGATTTCAGGTCTTAAATGCTTTGATCACTAAAAACATATGCACAAATGACAAAAAGGGGATAGAGAGCGAATACAAAAGACTAAAAAGTGATTATAGCCACCTTTAGACTCGGATTTCTGCTCATCCTCTTTTGGTATTTCCTTCTTCTCTTTGGGGTAGAAATTCTCAAAATCTGTAAATAAAGAGAAAACCCACAAGACAGAAAGTTTAGAAACCATACCACATGAACAAAATGTACAGAAACTGACCAATCTTCTTTCACGTTTACAGGTTATGATTTTGCTTCTGAACGTAATAGTTGCTTCACTACAGATCTAAAAACCTCTTGCAAAGGGTATGAAAAGTACTTTTCTTTCTCAAACACTAAAGCCAATAGATTTAGCTTTTAATTTAAACTGTCAGTTAACTCCTCTAGAACGAATTCAGTAACTACATAGCTCTTGCTTCAAAATTTATTTAAACTTACAGGTTACCCCAGCATCCCATAATGACCTATTTGTTTACCTTAAATAATCACTTTCACTCGATCCCAATCAAAACTCCTCACACTTTGCTTAAAATGCAACTTCCTTGCCTCCAAAAACAAAAAGATCTGGTTCAAAGTAAAACGACTACCAAATCACTAACCAACAAAATTAAAAGACAACCAAATCACTAACCCAAAAAAATTTTAACACCACAATACCAATATCAACTAATGCACTTTTCCCACTTATAAAACACAAATATACTAACATTTCATTACCAAAATCTATCAAATAACTTCCACTACGCTAGTTATACATTGCCTAGCCATTAAAACAATCCATTTTGACCGGAAAAATAAATAAATAAATAAAATAAAATCCTTACTTTTCTTATTCTTGGGTGATTCACTGGAGAAAAATCTGTAAATCCCAGGGTTTGCAAGAACATGATTCAAATCCCATAAATTCGACTCGTTTTTAGCTCCTATTGCAGCTAAATATCCTCTCAAAACCCCTAATCTTCCGTCCACTAATCCATCCGTGACACGTGGCAGCCGCGGAATCCCTCCGCCAACAATCGCCGATCTCACTCCGCCGCCGTACAACAAACTCTATCAACTCAAAAACAAACACAGGATCAAAACCCAAAAAAAAAAGAACAAAATTAAATAAAAATTAGAAGAAAAAAATGGCTTACATTAGAACGAGAAGATGATCGCGTGAGGCAACGCCCGAGCTTAGAAAAGATCATAATTTATATCCTGGAAAACAAAATGAAAGTAATTCTGGAAAACCGATTTGGTGACAGAGGTTTTGTATTTTTTGTTGTTGTTGACGAGGAACAAGGTTGTGTTTGGACGCGACGAACCGTTGTGCTGTGTTTTTATGATGCTGTATTAACTTGCCAAACAAGATAATATTAGCCGTGTTTTAAGACTTACTTTAAAATACAAAAAAAATATATATATATATATATATAGTAATTTTTAAAAACATCTTCCGAGATTTGGGCTTGTTGCAAGTAGATGGCGAGAATCTATTTATTTATAAAAAACCTCCTACCATCAGTTAAGTTTAACATTGACCGTTAGTTAATTGTGCAAAGACAATATTACCCTTAACAACAGTTTGTAGACGGACATAACTAAAAAAAAAAACTAAAATTGTTGGTTATTTTACCCTCTTTAAATTATTAATATTTCTTTAAAGTTCCTACAAGAAAGATAAAATTAAAAACTTGAAAAATCCTCTTTAAATTATTGATATTTCTATAAAGTTCCTACAAGAAAAATAAAATTAAAAACTTAAAAAATTATTTTTAAATTATTGATATTTCATTAAAGTTTCTTCAAAAAAGATAAAATTAAAATTTTGAAAATAAAATAGTCATAATCTTTACCTATGATATTGTAAATCTTTAGAATTGACAAGAATAAAATTGTCAAAAAATAGGGTTTGTGCTTTTCGCGCCAACAATTTTAATTTTTTTTTAGTTATGTCAGTCTACAAACTGTTGTTAAAGGCAATATTGTCTTTGCACAGTCAACTAACGGCCAATGTTAAAATTAACTGACGGTAGAAAATTTTTTATAAATAAATAAATTCTTACCATTTACTTGCAACAAGTTCAAACCTCAGGGGAGATTTTTAAAAATTACCCTATATATATATATGGATAATTGACAGCCAGGAAAGATATTTATAGTGCTTTGGCAGTTTGGCTCCCTCCAACGCTGGTTCTAAACTATAATGTGCGAACAGAATATACACACGTACCTATTTCTATAAATTTTGATTAAGAGTAGATGTTTTTGACACTCCTCTAAAGGACTAGATGATCAATTTTAATTTATGTGTTAGCATTAAGATAAGAGTATTTTAAGCAATAGAATTTAATAGAAATGGCATAAAGATTTTTTAGAAGTCTTAAAAGCTCCCCTTTCAAGATTTTCTATAAGACGTGTGAGTTGAGGAAATATTCAATGAAGTTAGTTTGATTCCGAATCATTATAGTATTTTGTTGTATTTTTACAATTCTAAAATCATTTTTTTAAGATTCAAATCAGACTAAAAAAAATAGATTTTGAACTACTACAATATTAGGAAAGCAACCCAATTTTTGGTAAATTGTGTGTTGTTATAATTAAGATTTAAATAAACTTATAAAAATGCAGTAATTATCATTTTGTTCAAATATTAAAATTGTAGTAAGAACTTTAAAAAGCTTATTTTAGAAGCTATTTATAAAAAATAATTCCCTACTATGTTTTTAAAAACAACTATAAAAATAGATTATAAAATAAGCAGTTTTTTTTAAAAAAAAAAAAACTATCAACGCTATTTTTTTTTTCAAAAACACAATTTTTATTACAACTAATGAAACAAGTTATTTACAACATTTCAACTACAATATCAAATGAAGTTTGTTTTTTTTTTCAAAGAAAATTAAGCAAAAAACAATTTGCTAAATAAATCAACACTAAATCCCCTACATTTCATGCTAGGCTCATGAAATCTTAGGAAACTTATAAATAGTCCTCAAACTTCGTTTCCATTATCAAGTCACATGAATTAAGATATGTCTTCCTTATAACTATTTTATGCTACAACAGTTACAAAATTTTCATTATTCTTTCAAAATTTACTTTACAAGAACACAAGATCTTAAATATAACCAGAAAACAAAAAAAAATTGAAAAATAAATCAAAATTTGTTATCTGGAGCGAAAAATCTACCACCAGCGAATAGAGATGGCAAAACCTCGGGCCGGGTCCGGGTATTGCCATGACCGGACCCTGCCCGGATGCAACCGGTCCGGGTCCGGGTCCGGACCGGGTTTTAATCTGGGTACCTGGATTTTATATTTTTTAATATTTTATGTGTATATATTTTTTATTTTTTGGTAATTTTATAAGTTTTAAATTTATTTCAATAAAATTTGACATGAAAATATAAATTTTAAGTGTTTAAAACTTTATATATGTATAATAAATAAGTCAAATAAAATATAAAATATTTAAAATAATATATATTTTATAATTTTTTTAATAAAATTCGGGTTCCGGATTTATCAAGTGATGCCTAAGACCGATCCGACTTCATACCCGGGCCAAATATTACCCGACCTACAACACCCGAATCCAGACCGGACGGGTATTTTTACCACCTCTACCAGCAAACGGTGGCATTTGGTAGACGCATGTTTTTTTCGGTACGGACTTATTCAATTTTGGGGCCCCATAAAGAATGCACACGTCCACTGGGACCAAGTATTCTCGTAGGCTCATGATGGGAACGGGCCCGATTCTCATTTATGTAAGTGTACTTAAGAGACACCTGAACGCAATCATTCTATCATCATTATTGGGCTACACCAAATGCGGCTTTGAAGGCACGTAGCCCAAACACTGACTTAGGCCCATTATCTACTAAACAAATGAGTAGCGCCGATCATTAACTGAAACGATCACATCTTCGGACCTGAGCGAGCTATCAGCTTTCTTTCGCCGCTGCTTTTTTTTTTTTTTTTTTTTCTCTCGAATGATATTAAGAATTTCATAATACTTCCCATTGAAAGTTCTTTCTTGCTTCACTTACAACATGGAAGCCACCACATCAGTTATTATCCACTCGAGAACCATTCCATTTGGTTTCACGTTCACAAACAGTCCAAAAATCTCTTTCAGGCATTTCAACAAACGCTTACAATTACAAAACCAGCTACCAAATCACCGCTTTCACTCCCGGCTAAGCCCTAACCTTATCAAAACTCAACCAAGTTTAATTTTTTCCCTGAAAAGATCAAGAACCCGTTTCTTATCTCCCGTCAAATGCTCTCTTTCCGACTCCGCAAGCCCCGATTCTTCCCAAAAGACATGGCTAGAGCCCTTCAAAAACCTAAGTGTTGATAAAATTAAGACAGCCGTTTTAAAGTTAACCCCTTTTGATATTATCAAGTGGTCTTCTATCTTATCCATTGCAATTGCAGCCACTAAATGGACTGTGAATTTAGTTTTAAACCCATTTTTTTGGATGTATTTTAGCTGGACTTGGTTGTTTTGGCCTTGGTATGTGGCTATAGCCCTTGGTGTGTACGGCTTATACTGTTTCAGAAAGCAGTCACTTGGCGAAGCAAGCATATTTGAGCAACTTGCTATTGTTACTTCATTGTTTACTTGGCTAACATTGGTGCCACCAGCCGTTTTCAATGGCTACCTTGAAGGTTGGCCTTTTGTGTTCTTTTTCGTGTACCATTACTTCTTTTTCTTCAATGTTAGTGTAAGAAAACGGTTGTATGGTGATTATTATGCACGTGAGCACGATCCCAGGTGGGATATAAATACTCCCACATGGTGTCGCATTTTGTTTACTATTGGTGTCATGGCTGGCCATTGGCTTGTGGCATTTGAAGGGCCAGAATTGCATAGGATTCCTGGTGGATGGAACAATGCAGGGATGTGGATTTTGATAGTGTTGACATTGCTAATGCAATATAACTCAACATTGTATCTCGCAAAGTATTCGGAGAAGGTGGTGGTGCCAACCGCAGTTGTGCAGTTTGGACCGTATAGGTGGGTGAGGCATCCGATATATGCTTCGACAATGCTACTGTTTGTGACTTACTGTATTGCACTCCGAGCACCTTTGAGCTTGCTATTTCTTGTAGCGGTTTGTTTGGTGTATTATGAGCAGAAGGCAAAATTAGAGGAGGCTTTGATGGTAGAGACTTTTGGAGAAAGATACTTGGAGTATGCGAGTAAAGTTAGGCACAAGTTCATCCCCTTTGTTTACTAGTGGCTCACAGGTATGCACTAATTATTTATGAATTGTAATGGATGTATAAACTCAAGTATTTGAGCATCAAAATGTGGATGGAAATGCTAGATTATATTAAACAGAGCTGCACCTCTCTTTTCTGATATCACACGTCTATTTCTTGGTTGTTTTCAAAGCCATTTATATATGCCTAGTTGATAGATTTTTATGTTCTTCATTTTTTCTTTATATGGTTGAGGCTTCAGTATATTAGCTGTGCAATTGTGGCACTTTGCTTTTGTGGTGTCCTTGGCTGCAGGCATGTGGGTTTGTAAAATGCCAGCAGTATGGATCTGATTATCCACCCTAGACTAATTCAAGGTTTTCATATGCCATGGGTGTTGGTCAACATGATTTCATTTTCCTTTACAGAATTATGCACAAATTATTCTCCATTTGGTGGTTTAACAACAACAGTGACGCATAGGCATACCAGAGGTAACAATAATATCAAATTTATTGTGTCATGGCTGCTTTCTGGAGCTAGACCATATTAATTTGTTCAAGATCTAGAAAATACAACAGTCATGCATATGATATGATATAGGTATTTTATTATATTCCCAGAATTTATATTTCTTTTCTGGTGTTTTTTTTATCCATGCATAACACACGCACTTGCGAAACCTGGTAGAAAGCCCCATTTAAAAGACGTAAATGCAGATACCGTCAAGTAATAATTTTATTCACAGTCTCTTATTATTCTGGAATGTGTGCAAACATGCCTGTGCTAAGGGCTGTAATCATTTTACTGCTTCGTTGCATTTCTTAACTTTATAATTGCATTGAGAAATGAATAATTGAAGAAATCAACCAACCCACTGAATTGATTGCATCTAGAAATTTTGCTGAGAGATGGATTTCTGAGATGTGATAGTGCTTGAAAATAAGTTAAATATCAAGATCGGGAAGCTTAATTTATTACGCTTCTCATTGCACTTTTTCCATATTGATATTTATTAGTTTCAAGAAGTGAGCGAGCTTCTTCTTCATAGTTTTTTGCGAATGGTAGCATGAACAAACTAATCTCCACTTGAGTTTGGACATTTTCATTTGGTTGCCTAAAAAAAACGACATGCGGGTCAATTAACTTTGCTTCTATCCACCTTCTTCATGCTTAACCTGCCTTGCCCTTTCTCAGAAATTATTGACCTACCTTTTTTTTTTTTTTTTAACTCTCATTGCATATGGATCATTGTTCTTGGATATGAACCTGCAGTTAAGTCTATTCCTTTGACTGAGCAGTAGTACCTCCCTTCGCTTTTCATAGATATAGTATCAACAATGTTTTGGTAGGCGGAGGCTTCATCCCTTCCATTATTCTCAAAGCCATATTGGCATAAGAAAGATGTGTGACTTCATATCATTGGTCAGCATAAACCTGAGCCATACTATTGTAGCATAAAGCTGCTTACCATGCAATCCCATCTGTGATCAGAATGGGCCCAACATTCCAATGACTGATAAGCTTTGCTGACTAACACAGCGGCTGTCTAAATTTTAGAAAGATAAAAAGACCAGTAGAATGTAGAAGCCACCTCGCATTCACTCTATGGCCAACTGGTGTACGCCACATATTGCGCTCTCACTCACCCAAATTTGATGTCCTTGTAAAAGGATCACTTCAAAATAATCAGAGGTTCTTCCTTTTGAGAGCATTTGAGCCATCACTTTATCAAATGTCCTTTGCTGTATATTTGTTTTTTTTTTGGGACTAGTAGACAAGAGTTATTGGTCCTATTTTGGCTTCTCAGTTCTATCAAGTCCTCCAAATAGAGATCTGTTGGCTTCTTTCTTCTTGCTTTCTTGCTTTTTTTTTATGTCATTTGTGTGTGCGTGAGAGTTTAGTCATCGTTAGACTAAACTTAAGCTGTTTGGCTCTTTATAGATAGAGAGCAGACCAAAACATTACGTTATGTCTGCTTGACCTGTGAGAGGGCTTTATAGAATTATTTATTGATTTTTTTATCATTCTACCACCATTTTCTTTTTATGAGGCATGAGCGAAATAATCAGAGGTTCTTTCTTCTGAGAGTGTTTTAGCCATCACTTTATCGTATGTCCTTTACTATATATTTGTTTTTTCAGACTAGTAGACCAGAGTTATTGGTCCTATTTTGGCTTCCCACTTCTATCAAGTTCTCCAAGTAGAGATGTGTTGGTTTCTTTCTTCTTACTTTCTTGCATTTTTTATGTCATTTATGTGGGCGTGAGAAATACAAGTTACCATGACCAATGCTTCTTGTGTGTTGCACTTGGTCTTGAGATTTTGAATTCCCTCCATATCTGATGAATTTAAAGATTCATCTCCATTTAATTCGTGATTCTACAGTAAAGCAATCTATTTAACTATATTTATACTTTGGCTTAACGTTTCTGTGTTTGGCATGAGAAATGGGCCTCATTGGGGCATGTTATCCTTGTGAAAAGTGTTTTCATTAGCTACAGTGGACATGCTTTCAGTGTGTTTAATATTGTGCCAAAACATCATGAATTTAGAAAATAGGTGTTTGCAATGTTAAGAAGATGTTATTGATCTTCTGTGGACATGCTTGTCAAAGTTGTGGACTTTTCTGTGCTGACTGAAATTAGGACGAGGGAAGCTTCCTGTGTATGCTTACATTTTCGCATAAGTAGTTCCATTGTAGGAACAAAAGTCTGCATGTTAGCCGTATACATGAAGTTACATTCTGTATAAGAAGATTTGTCAATACTGGTGGGGGCATTTTTGTAATGGGGGGTGTATTGAGATGATCCATGTGAGAAAGAGCTCGACCTAAAAATTGGGGCTTCAGGGTTATGTCTTCCGAGTTGTGTTCAAGATTCCTTTATTATGTTTTGGATAAGGGCATAGGGGACCTCCCTTTTAGTTCTCGGGACTCGGTGCACTTCATGTGTTAGATTTTGCGGTGGACACTTTTCTGAAAATTGAAAACCAGAAGAATCATTATCTATGTGATATTTGACTATAGAAATGCTCTTTCGCTATCCTCGTCTTTGGTGAAATATCGGTATATATTGAACAGTGAACACTCCAAATGATTCGATCAAAGTTTAGAGACGTTAACAATTTATTTGTCTGGGAGATTACTTAAGAAGAAAAGTGACTAGCAAGCTCCTCTAGAATCACAAGCAGAATTGTCGAAGTGGATGATTTCAAGTAGTAGGGGCCACTTCAAGGAAATAATGCATAAGACAATTCGTTGTCTAATGATCTTCCACAACTTCACAAATTGCAATAATTGTTTCCGACATCATGGTATCCCACACTGTGCAAATCCAGGCATGAAACGATTATAACTTCTTATTGTGGTCGAGTTACTTTCGGATATGACAAAATTTGAAGCTGTGGTTCTTCCATGAACCGCAAGTCAAGTGATTGATGTGAAGTGAAGATCCCAAATGACTGTTAGAATCATTTTCATTGCTGTAGAAAACGGGTATATCTTCTTCCTGATCACGGAAGCAAGAGGTGAAATCCTGATAAGAAACAATTGGACCATGTTTTTAACCATTTGTGTTTTAACTTGTTTTTGAAAAGTATTTAGTAAACATCTAAAGTCACAGCGGTACTCTGCAATGCACCTATGCTGAAATGCTCAGGGCACTCTGTTTATTTCACAGCAACTGTGGATGAGAAGTCACGGCCCCTCAATCTCAAATAGGCCCACGCATATCCACGGAGGCAACAAAATTGTGCTGAGGCGCAGCCTTACGTGGGTTTCTAGTGTGCACTACTCGGTCCTGCCGTCTTGTTGCATAAAAAATGCCTGGTGATAAGCTAAAGGCCCAAAATGATATCATCTCAGCTCTTTGTAGACCATAAAAGAGGATGGAAAAATCTAGGGAATATGATAGTTACTTCACCAACATCGAAATCCACACACATTTGATCCTCAAAATACACGAACTTTTAACTTTTTTTCAAAAACACAAATGCAAAGTAACCCTTTTTTTTTTCCGGATTTGCTTTTTTGCAAACAACTTTTAGTTTTAGATATACATTACAAAAACCCACAACAATGGACCACGTTGGTGCACTCGTTGACACCTATGCGTGTCCTGTCACCTTCACATTTGACAAAAAACTAAGAAAAAGATTTGCTAAACTTTAATCGAAATGCAAAGGATTCTGATTCCCAGCGCAACAACGAAGGGGAAAAAAGGAAAGCAAAGAGAAACACACGGATGGATAACTTGCTTTGGGCCCGGTTGAACTAGATTTTCGTCATCGTCAAGAATCCATTTGCTGAAGCGCTTTCGATCGATGATCAATCTGCTTTTCTGGTCCTACGGCTTACCCTTACGGGCAAACCCTGTTTGGGTACCGGGAAAGGCACGTATTGAATCCCATCATCATTCCCTACAACTTGCCACCTGCAGCCAATCACAAGAAAGTTACAAAATGAAATAAGATCTTCAATAATTCTACATTATATACGGACCAAAATAGAAAGAAAACAACCAAAGTTAGTTAGTGTGAGTGGTTCGGCATTCTCACTCCTTAAGAGATGTCAGGAGTTCAAGCCCGACTCTCGTATGGAGTCACCACTTTGGCCAGCACTTTACTCCTTACAGGCCGACCCGGTGTGAGCAGAGATTAGTCCGGGTTGTGGTACAGGCTTAAATGTGTCTCCCACAGTTGGGGCCCACTCAGGACCACCTCGTGGTTCAGACAAAAAAAAAAAAAAAAAAGAAAGAAAACAAGTTTGATTGAAACATTTTTGGAGTTTCAAACTTCCTCATCGTTGAGTATTATCTACTTTCTTTATGTGGTTATCATTAAATTCAAATTGATTTAACCCATATGAAATTAATAATCTTAGCACGTATAGCCAAATACGATTAATAAAAGGATCGATAGTTTTGACTATAACAATTAATGTAACATAAAATATAAGAATAAAATGTCATGTTATTATTGGGTCATGTTATGTTAACTTACAGCAACCTTGTTATTACCCAAAACCAAAAAGTTGCAATATGTGAAAACAATTGAGTTATCATAGTTGATAATTTATGAGTATGCGATATATTACATTATATGTAACATAGTCTAATCCATTATTCTTAGAAATTTGAAAAAAGAGAATATACAACACTTACATCTTTCTTATTCTTATCTTTACCATTTAGGTGGTGAATAAAGCGAAAATAGAAAAAAAAAAAAAACAACACTTTTCAAATATCCCTACTCATCAGTCTAATACATATGTGGTATGCTTATTAAAAGGTATCAAGGTATGTGCGTTTTTACATGTCAATTAAAAAAAAAAAAAATTGGGGACCTAAATGATAAAAGTGAGAATCAGTACTGCCTAAGTGTTATTTTCCCTTTGAAAAGAAAAAATGAAAATCTAGGTGCAAAACATGCAGAGCAAAGATGTGGTGTGAGTAAACACTGCTGAGTCAGAAAATCTATATTTCCTAAATGTCCTATAGCCGTTTGATGGAGATTGTACAGCTGGAAAACGGGGTCGTCTACTAGTGATGGTGTGATTTGATAGCATCAAAGGGTCAAGAGTTAGGTACCCATTTGGTTCATGTTTATTTGATGGAGATTAGAGATCCGAGGAAGGAGAAGCTATGATTGGTTCAAACAAATGATAAAGACGACAGTGGAATTGGAGCACAAGCGCTCTCAAGCCATAGACGTATCAATATCTATGCCTAAACGGACAAGGATTGATGTGTCCACAGATTAATTAAAAGGGAATTTTTTTTTTTTTTTTGAGGATTTTGAAAATGTTTTCAATAGCTTCAAAAACACTATATTTTATGCCAAGTGCCTTATAAACACAATATAAGCCATTCATGCATACTGGCTAGTGTACATATGTAAAAGAGAATAATTTTAGTAGAAGATAGGTATCGAGGGTTTGTACTTTGTAATTGTATACAGGTCTGAGAAATACAAAAATACATTTGCCTAACATGCCAATGTCATGCATGCAAACCACGTGTAAAGTTAAGGAAAGCACCAAGTTTTGCCTTATATGCAAGTAAATCCCTAACATTACACAAATCATCACATAGACCCTCTTTTCGTTTTTCTTTTCTTTTTTCGTTTATTATGACACACTAAACATATCCAAAATCTACACAGTGATAAAAAATCAATTTACAAAAACAATGTAACCTAAATTGAAAAATAGTCTATATGTTCATTCTTGAAATGTTAGGAGTCGATCTATACATTAAGACAAATTTTAAGGTTTAGGTGTTATATTTTTCTTAAAATTTATTTGAAAATAATTTGCTAATAGAGCTTGATCTAGTGCCCACCATCGCATATATTATGGTGCGTGACGGCATGCATGACGAGTTCTCACTAGGGGAACTCTGCTGTGGGACCAGCAACCCCCATGAAAGCTCATTACATGCTATGTCGAGCATCATGTGCATCATAACATGCGCAATGGTGCAGTACTAGATCAAATTCCATATGCTAATATTTTTGCCGACTATATTTGTTCACTCCGCCCAATACTTGTGGAAGAAGAACCCTATGCTGCAATGCATTTGAGACTAAGGACCACCACTTCCACAGCCTAAGGAACACTGCTAGGACCACAATGAATAATTGAACTATCCCTGTTACTCTTCTGCTTTAGGGTAAAATTGCGCTAGCTTTTTAATACTGTTGTCGTTTTCTTTTCCATCCTTTTTCTTTAATTTTGCAACAAAATTATCATAATTAAACCTAATCAAATCATTTAATGATTAACTATTCGGAGTTTGTCCCGAATTCCTGTTAAAGATGGGCTTGCGTTAACCCTAAAACCATAATGCAATTGAGATTATCATATTATGATTGTTCAGACCTCAGATACATGCATCCAAGTTAAAAAATAAATTAATTATGTAAGATTCTGAAATTTTGAGAAAGAGAGGGACCTGTAAGTGGTGGTGAGATGATGAATGAAAATATGCATTTCAAGTTTGGCCAGCTCACTGCCTGGACAAGAGTGCACTCCATTTCCAAATGGCATGTATGTATTTGGTCTCGGTGGCGCCTGCATCATCACACACACAAACACAAATTATTTTTTTTTCATAATTAATATATACAAATTTCTCAGCAAAATTAAAATGTTTTAGATACTTCCAAACAAGTTTAATTATATACTCGCTACAGCACAGTACTGTTACTAGCATACAAAATCAGCTCACATGACTCTGATACATTCAAATCTTTCATTTACTGTTCATTCACTCGGTCGTGGATGAAGATTCATATAACCCCAAATGAAAACGACAGCACCCACAGATAATCTAACCATTGGTAACCTTATATTTCACTGTACCCATGACCCACTAACATAAATGAATTAATACATATATAGAAAGTTGAACTTTCTTAATGTGTATTTGTGTTGATTCGTCCGTATTTTAATTTGTATTCTAGTGCAAAGGATGAGCTTACCTCGAATCTTGAAGGGTCAAATTTTTCTGGTTGAGGGAAGAAATCAGCACAGTGATGAATGCTTCTGAAGAGAGGAAGCACTTTCCAACCTCTAGGGATTATATAGCCTTCAAATTCTACATCTTGTACAGCTTCTCTAAAAGTGAATGAGAGTATGCTTGCTGTTCTTAGAGTCTCTTGAATCACCTGGGAAAAAAAATATATTATTTTACTTTAATTATAAGGAGTGTATTTTAATTAAAGGATCATTTTATTAAATTTTGGTCAAATATTGATAATATATACGTACCCTTGTAGTCAGAGGCATGTGCCTTGTATCATCCCACGTCAGCCCTCTATTTTCTTCAATTTTTTGACGTAAAATACCTTCTTGTTCCCTCTGCGCAAAAATGATTGGCCATGAATATTTTATATACCAATGTGGTTCTTAAAAAGAAAGAAAGAAAATCTGAAAACTGTTGAAAAATAGAAATGTTAATGTTACCGTGACAGCGTCCAGCAGATCCTGATTATCATGCAAATACTTAAGAACCCATGTTAAAACACTTGCAGTTGTATCATGAGCAGCAAAGATGACACCAATTATATTATCAGCAATTTGAGAATCACTGAGTTGATTAAGCTTATGATCTTTTGCTGCCAATAAAACTCCCAACAATCCACCAATTTGCTTCCCACTTTCTCTTCTCTTTTGAATCAACCTCCTCAAAGTCTCATTCAGCTGCTCTCTTGCCTTTTAAGAGACAGACATACATATTAATTAATTCTTTATTATAAGTTTTTTAATTAATTAAAACGGTAATGTGATGAAGCTTAAAAGATTTAATTATTAGCTAGCAAGTTACCTTAATTGCTTTGTGATACGGAGTTCCTGGAAGATCTAAGGGCATAGAATTGTAGCCTTTCTCTATGCATTGATACAGATTCTTGATTCCTTCCATTTCCAAGTCATGTTGGTACCCAAAAGCCGAAATCATTGCAACATCAAAAGCATACTAGAAGAAAACAGAAACAAAACTTTCAAAATTAGATTCCTTAAATATTATTATTAGTATTGTAATTATGTGTGCCGACTCATGCGGTACTAAAAGATAAACACAGTTTAACAAAAGGATTCGATAGCTGGTTATAACAACACCTTCTTCATTTCTTGTAAAGTGTTGATGGTTGCATTTTTCCATGTAGGCAGAAATTTCAAAACAATTTGCTCAATTTCTGAAACCGACCCTCGTATTGCAGAGGGCAAAAACGAAGCTTGAACCAACTTCTTGAGTCTCGAATGATATGCACCTTGGTGAAAGAACAAAGCCTCGGGGCCTATCATTTTTTCTTTGCTTGGTGGATATGTTGGCTTGAACAAGTGTGCTTTTGACACTAGCACAATCTTTGCTGCTTCGGGGCTTGAAATCATCACACATGGACACCCCAATATGTGCGTCTTAAATATATCCCCATACCTACAAGTAAGTAACAAACCATTAATATACATCGACCAAAGAATCAACCGTATGATGGGAATCTAGAGATGCCCATGTACCGTTTTTGTCTATTGGAGAAGAAGGAATTCGGGTTTTGGGTGTAAAGCTTGAGTGTTTCTCCAATATAAGGCCACCCCATTGAGCCGGGAGGGAAGCGTTTATCCTTGGGCTGGCGCCACTGGAGCAAGACAAGAAGCAGTAGCAGCAACAAAGAAGAAAACGATAGAAGGAAAGTCGGTAGTGGTGGTGGTGGTGAAAATGAAATTAGATGCATGGTAAAAGTTGGGATTGAAAGAGAGAGGTGGCAGAGGCTAACTTGAACAGCTATAGCTAGCGAGTCTTGAAATTGTACTTGAGTGAGGTGGGGGATTATGTGGCGAGGTGGTGGGGTTTATATAGGCCGGAGCAGCGGCATATTTGTGACAGACGTCGCCACATTTCTTGGAACACCTTGCTTACCCTTTTTTTTTTAAAAAAAAAAATTTATTTGTTTTTTTTGCGCGACCCCCTCACACTCTCTCTCTTTCTTTTTACCCAACTACTACTAAAATTAGAAGAGAATTCTAATGAGAGGGTTTCCACTCTCGGTGCCGACCAATAAAATTATGTTATGTATGGTTGGAAAAAAATAATAATAATTTATCGCAATTTTATTTTGTCATACTCTTGGGATAAGGAAGGTTTTTCTCGTATATATTATTTTGAAACATTTTTATTGATGAGTGTGTGTTGATTTATATTCCTTTTCGAAACGTTTTATTGATATGTGTACATATATATAGTTTACATACATTTTCGACTTATTTTATTGATGTGTATGTGTATTGGTTTATATTCCTTTTCAATACGTTTTATTGATGCGTATATACTCGTAGTGTGAACCTTAACCCTTTTAATCTTTTATACTGCTGAAGAGTTAATATTGCGCACAAAAATAATTAGAAAATAACCATAATTTACAATGTGACTTAAACTTTCAAATCATATTGCTAATAAATGTGAATGTTAGACCATTAAAAGAATGTGGTGTTGACTTCATTTACCTAAGCCGCTCCATTAATTCAAAGTAGGAACTTAAAAGTCACAATCACAAAAGATTCAACTTCATCATTAATAACTAGCCTACATTTTCTTTTTTTCTAAATTTTTTAATTTTTTAAAATAATTTGAACCTTGCTTGAATATGATACTGACACGTGTCTTATATCAGTATACGAACCAAAAAGAAAAAAAGAAAATCCGTGCAATAATTATAATTTATTCTTATATAATAAATAAACATATATAATAAACGTATGATCTTACTAATTTATACTAGACAGACACAATTTACGTTTTTCATATACCAAATATATTGGTGAGATTATGCTCTTGACTAGAGATTGGCACCGAAATTCATTAGTAAAATGAAATGAGACCGGTGTAACATGTTACCTATGACACTAGCAAAGTCAAGTGAGAATGTGAGATCACGCTCCTTATAGAAGCGTGAGTACGAAAATTTACTGCCGTGCAGATGACAAAAGCTCCCCGAATCTACTTAGGGACACCGTTGGCCCAGCGGAGCGAAAGCCGGCCATAGCCCAGCCCAACACAGCCACCATTCCCCACCCCCCAACGTGAGGCGCTAGGTAATCACAGCAGTCAGCCAACGGGACTTGGGCCTTCACACGTGTCAAAATCCTAACTGTGTACGTGCAACTGTATCGCCTGAAACTCACTGAATCTGAAACACCTCCTCTTTTTTAAGAAGAAAAAAAAAATTAATTAAACGGTGGGTTCTCGTTTTCTGTATTGGTTAGTATATCATCATCAACTTTAATTTTGCTATTTTAGGCAAATTACTCACCGTCTCCGTTTCGTGGAGCCAGCAGCGTCGACTTTCTTACAATACGCACACAGAAACAGGACTCACGTCTTTAACCAGTTTATAGAAAAACTTTTAAATTAAAATTTTAATGGACCCCTCTTTGCCTGACTCACAGGTCTAAATTTTATGGCAAAGTTTAATATTATGTAAGCACTGTCATTGACACATATCACACAGTAACACTAACATGGATGATGATTGTCAATGATTTTGTCACATACAGATGATTGTGATATCACTTCCCCTAGTGCCTTATGGTGTGACAATTGTGTCACATGAATCTTTTATCCATTAACCAAAAATGAAAAGAAGTAAGATTTGGGGAATAGGAAATAGAGATCGATATAATCACCGTGTCAGTACAGAATTGGTGCTCTAGTTTTATTATTTATACTTTTTGGAAATGCAAACTTATTTCACCTGATCTTCGTGATTATACAGTAAATTTTAAAATTTTCTCCATTTTTTCGGATCACGAACATGCGTTACAAGAATAAGAATGAAAGTTCACCTGAAAGAATAACACGTGGCATGAGTGTTGAGCCTGCAATGCAAAATTGCAACGCCAAAGGGGAAAACGCGTGTGGCACCTGTGCACACGTGTGGAGAGCCAGGCTCAAAAGACCCCAACTGATTCACGTGGTTTGCACCTGACGCGTTGGTCTTCCGTTCAGCTTTCTTCAGAACAAACGAGCGCTGCCAGATGACTTCCTCCTCGGCCTCCACCGGTCGGCCTTGGCTGCCAGCTAGTGTACGTGTCATTCACATGGCACGTGCGAACACCACCTCCCGTACGAATATTCTGGTCCGCAACGATGTTCGTCTCATGAAATACGCGTACGAAGAGTGTGAGTGTAAAACATTCCAGCATTAAGCGTGTTTGAACGAAAACGATACTACAGCAGGTGATCTCGGCACACGGTTAATGAGATAACGCCACGTGTGCGAGCATTTCTCAAGCCCAGTAATACTCGCACATGAACTCACTAATATGCACACGGCAAGATTGACTTAGAAATGGGCGAGAATTTAATGGAGGGCGCCGCAGGAAAATCCCAGCACGATTTCAATCTGGATGGACTTTCCAGTGGCCACCTGCATACGTGGACCGCTGTGATCGCCCCCACGTAGCACCTCTCCCTTCAGAACACCGCCAGCTTTCGATGATAAACAGTATCATGTGTGAGATTTCGGTTGGTCGGTATTTTTCTTTTGGGAAAAGTGTTGGCCTTTAATTGTAATCTAGTTGTCAAGACACACGTGGCAATCAATCCACGGTGATAGTGATTGGGGCATTTTTAAAAAAATTTTAATTTTTTTCTCTCTCTCTCTCTCTCTCTCGCTAGGGCCCGTTGCCCTTACGGCCTTATCCTAATCCTCCCTCTCCCCGACTACAGGAGATTGATTTTGGATGTACTTGTGATCATCTTTGGAATTGTGAAGCACTTAAAGTTCAACCCATGAAGTTAATTGTATCACATTGTTAGATTGCGACGTGCCGCATGCGATCAAGATTTTGTAGCATAAAGCCATAAACTCTGGACATTACTACAGTTAAAAATTGTTGGTTTTTTTTTTTTAAATTTTAATACAAATTAAACAAAAGAAGAACAAAATTACTAGATATTTGCTTTTGAAAAAATGTTGGATATTTCATCGACAGGGATAAATAATATTCGGATCCTCATTGTCCTTACCCGCACAAAGAAGGATACAAATTTGTTACTCACCCTCATCATTCTAACGACGATCAATATTACTCCGCGTCTGATCTGATCAATGTATAATTGTTTGAACAGGATCTATTTGATAAAATGTGAGAACTGTTGGATGCTTATAAGAAAATGACAGGCGGCAAAATTTCTTGATTGCCATGTGGCAAAACGGGACTGAAGAGTAGCCGTCAGATCTTTTATATTATAACTTGACTCTCTTGTATAATGAGGGTTAGTTGTCTCTCCACATTAGAGTATAATCAATCTCCCTCCAATATTAATTATGAGTGTAACATTCGGATTGTGCTGTAATAGGATTACTCAAGAGAATCTTGATTGATTTCTGATTGGAAATATCAATAAAATTCTGATTATAATATATTAGTGTATAAAAAAAAAAACACACACACACATTTTTGTTTTGTGTGGCATCGGCCATGGTAAACCCGGGCATTGTCATTTTATTGGAGCAACTCAATTTATTTATTAACTTATAAAATTTGTACACGTTTGTGTTTGTCAATTTAATCTGCCATGTTTGACTTTAAATGAGATTTAATGTTTCTTGTACATTTTGTCCTTGATTCGTGTAGTATAATGAAGAAATCGCCCTCGTTACAACGTTTTTAGTTAGTTCTTTGTTTCCCAACTAATAACATTGCAAAGACTTTGCTTAAGTGGAGGTTTTGTGGCATAATCATTTAGGAGTTGAGATGATTGACAAGTGCAATTTTTTTCCCCTTTTGAAAGGAGATTTTAATTTGACAGGTGTTGAATAACAAGAACATTTGGAACATATTCTAATGACATACACATGAATTAATTTTTTTTAAAGAAAAAGAAAAGATACGTTATTTGGCTTGTATGTAAAAGATATATTTTAAAAAATTTAACAAATCTTGTGGAAATCCTTCTTTAATCCTCAATCGATTTGACATGCTTACTGACAATGAATGCGGTGATGTTACAAAGTTTCTTATTCAAGTATCTAGAATATTAATTGAGATTTTGCTTGGAGTAATAACCATATTTTGTCTAAAAGGGATCTAATCCTCTTCTTTATTGAAGGTTTATGGGGAAAACTAAATTATATATCAGGAGGTTCCAAGCTGAGAAAAGTGTTGTGGTATTGATTCTAATGAGGTGCTTCCAAAACCAAAAATAGCAACTCCACATTTTGCATTTTTGTGATGGTACATGATTCTTGCCTTCACTTTTCTTCATTCAGGCACCAGTACCATCAATTTGAGAAAAAGCTTGAATGGAAAGAAAACCAGTGGTTTGGTTTGTGTGGGCTTACAAGTTGGGCCGTTAATTTTTGCAGCTTACAACTGCCGGAACTGCAATGGCTAGAGAGGAGTAGGTCTTTTGACACCCCTCAAAAGTTTCATATAACCCCCTTTATTAGAAATTACATAAATATCCAAAGATAAATTTGAATGAAAATTCAATTAAACACTTCAATAAAATTTTATTTCAACAAAATTTTTACACCCACCCCATTTTATAATTTATATTTATGTTATAAATTTTTTAATTGAACGAATAATTTTTTTGAGAAAATTATGAGAGTTTAGAGTTTCAAAGACAAAAATATATAATACTAAGATCTTAGAATTTACATGCAATTTATAAATAAAACTTTTTAAAAAAATTTTGGAGTGAAATTCTATGGAATAGTGATTAATTTGAATACACTGATTTGCATTTTATGATTTTAATTCACAGTATTTTAAGAAATAAAATTGAAAGGGGGTGCTAATAGAATTTGGAGGAGTGCTAAAAGCTGGCACGAGAAATGTTTGAACCAAATTAGCCTAAAATTGTTAGTAGGCCCAATTGTTGTTGATCTTCTCGAAACGTTGCAATTTCTTGTAATTCTCCAATATTTACCAAATATTGGCACTTGTTTTATTGGAAACAATCGTCGGTAAAAAAAAAAAAAGGTAAAAAAAAAAAAAAGCGCTTCTTACATTTTCACATCTGTGAAAAGGGTTTGAGTCTGATGTATATTAAGTTCGTTTTTATTTTTTCAATATTTGAAAATAGATTTAACTATGAACAAATATCAATTCTCTAAATAGATTTAGGTGTTGTTTGTCTTTTAGCCTAGAGTCTGAATTTAACTTTTTTGCAAACATTAACTTATGTTTAGTTGTTTGTTTTCTTAACTTATCACTTATTGTCAGATAATTTTATCTGAACAAAAAAAAAAGAAAAAAAATTACTTTTATTTGAAGTCTGAAATCTAAATAGAAAAATTTAGTTTCAAATCTCAATAATACTCTTAACAATTCATGTTCTTTTCTATATTATATATAAATCTAACATTTTTGTATTATCCTTGAAGTTATTTTTTAAATTGCTTCAATTTTTTATGCACATGGTAACTTTAAGTAAAGCAAAATATGGGACAAAACAAATAAGATTATGGGAAATTTGTAACCTACCCCCAAATAAATTGACGTTTTGCACCGCGTCCCTAACAAATTTGACTTGTTGCACTGCGCACCCAAAAAAATTGACATTTTTGCACCACGCCCCCAATTCCGTTATTTTCTCAGTTAAGTTTAACGGCTCCGTTTAACTTTTGATTGAATGACAAAAATGCCCCTCTATGTAAAAAAAACAAAATTTTTAGCTCATTTAATTTTTTAAGGTTTTTTTTTCAATTGTAATAAAAAAAACAATTCTTCTTACATGTTCATTGTCACCACTATTATTTTTTCTTTAATTTTTTAAAGATTTTTTTTTCAATTTTAATAAAAAAAATTCTTGTTACATGTACATTTGTCACCACTATTATTTTCCTTTAATTTTTTTAAAGATCTTTATTTCAATTGCAATAAAAAAAATTTCTTGTTACACGTACATTGTCGCCACTATTATTTTTTCTTTAATTTTTTAAAGATTTTTATTTCAATTTTAATAAAAAAAATTCTTGTTATATGTACATTTATCACCACTATTATTTTCCTTTAATGTTTTAAAGATTTTTATTTTAATTGTAATAAAAAAATT
>NW_006262022.1:23645148-23659567 GCF_000493195.1 Citrus x clementina
AATTCCCATTAAAATTAATTTAAAGAATAAACTTCCAATTTTACCCCTCCACTGTTAAACTTAACTGAGAAAATAACGGAATTGGGGGCGTGGTGCAAAAATGTCAATTTTTTTGGGTGCGCAGTGCAACAAGTCAAATTTGTTGGGGACGCGGTGAAAAATGTCAATTTATTTGGGGGTAGGTTACAAATTTCCCTAAGATTATATCTATTGTGATGTATCAAAACTGAAATAACAATGTTGACTTCATAATGAAAGTTGATGTTAATATGTTATAGTTACATCTTTAATTACAAAATTAAATTAAGAAACAATGATAGTATATATTTTTTAATGTTATCAAACTAATTAACTTGTTAATCTTCTTAATTGTGAAGGGCAAATATATGTCCCGCTTAAAAAGATATTTGTGTCAAACTACTAACTTTTAAAATTTTATATTGATATGTTGAAAAAAAAGAAAAACAAACATGCTATTTAGATATTTATATTCAGAACTATTCAGATTTTGGTTAAGTTTAAACTTATTTAGATTTCGAATAAGAAAAAATAAGTAACCTTGGACTTACCATTTGTAGGTTTTAGTTAATTTTGTTTTCTTTTAATTTTTGTTCATTTTTACAAATGCTGTTGTTCTATATTTCAGTTTTTTCGTGGTTCAAATTTTTTAAACCGAAATTGTATTGATTATTAAACCAAATGGCTTAGTTTGGTTGAATTATACTTCTATCCTTATGAGTCCATGTATACATACAGATCTATCCCACCGCTTTGTTATCCTAAGCCCACTTGAATTTGTATTTTATTTTACTCATTCATTCATTTATTTATTTTTTAATATGACTACTCAATTAGTTACAATAAACCAATAATATAATTTAGAAGCTAACAGATGCAATCCCAATTTTAAGCTCCAACAATCCTGGTTCATGGTAAAGACATTGCAGAAAATATCTATGTGTAGGAACTTGTTCATATGTTATTGAAGTTGGATTTATTAATAATTAATATTATTCTTATTGCATCATATTCACAGGCGAGCTTCTCAATATGGCACGGTGGCTCCCCCCTCGGCCAAGAGATAAACATAAACTTGACGCTGTGTATGAGTCCAAGACTGCCACCCAATGTGTCAGTCAGAGAAGCATTTAAAACAAACAGATCATCAATTCATCATCTTTGTTTAGTGAGAACCGTTCGATTAGCATCCAATGCTCTACTCCGCAGGATCCCGTACTTTGTCCTTCGAATCGACGTGTGTGCATTGACAATTACATAAAACTGGAAAAAATCATAAAAATAAAAAGAAAATAAATTTAGGTAGTGTTTATTTTTTTATCTGAAATTTAAATGGGTTTAAATTTTTCTGAAGTCTTAATAGATTTGAATATAAAAATTTAAATAACATGTTTATTTTTATTTTTTAATATTTAAATATAAATGGTATCTTATTTTTTTTATAATAAAAAATATCTTAAATTTAATTATTTGACATTTATGTCCTTATAAATTAAAATAAAAAAGAGGATTAAATTTTATAATTTAAGAAATAAGTTATTTTATAGAGATATTTTTAAAATATAATATTTAGTTGTCATTCAGATATTTTTTTATTTACATAAAAATTACAAAATTTTATTTTTTTTATTCAGATATAAATATCTAAAAATCAAACATAAATATAAAAAAAAAATTTTAAAAATATCTTAAATTAATAAAATTTCAGACTTCTTAGTCCGGAATCCGGATAACGCGTAGGGTTCGGCCAACACAATTGGAAAGTGCTGGTAAGCGGCGTTTCCCGCGCTTTTTTAAGTGACCTCGACTGGGGCCTTGGCGCCATTTTTAATTCAAGCGGAGTTCAAATCTGACGAGTGTCCTTCCCACGTAGATCAAAGCGCAACCGTTAATTGAAACGTGGGTACGCACGATGCCTCGCTGTAGTCATCCCTAGCCACAAATTTCAAAACTAGCAAGTTCGAGAACACGCCACCAACCGCTTCGAAAAGTTCATCGACATCTTATATAAACCTGAAACTACTCGAACGCTATCAACTATCAACATCAAGTCCAGTTCTGTTCTCGCAGAACAACATAACAAATTAAATGGGGGCTGCTTATGAGGAGATGATGCAAGAAGAAGAAGGAGGGTGTTCGACGCCGACAAGAAACGAGTGTCGGATACCGGCGGTGCCGTCTGCGTGCCCTCCGCCGCCACCGAGGAAGAAGCCATTTTCGTGTGGCAAGAAGAGGGGCCCACCAAAGAATGCGTATTTTCAGTCGCCAGAAATTGAGCTGCTCTTCGCTATGTTTATGGGTTCGAGAACTTTAACACAGTAGGCTTGTGGTCGATTAAAAGTTCCAAGCATCCTCCAACGGTGTAAACCATACTCACTAATTAGCTACTGTAGGTCTGTATATGATCGAATGTGATTACAATCTGTTATGTTGCTCTTTGCCGTTGTAAGTTGATGAATGCTGATTGCTGAAGTTTGTATTTCACTCGGGATCGCTGATGCAGCAAAAACGATTTTTTTTTTTTTTTAGTTTTTAATAAGAAGCTTATTTGTTAATGAATTCAAGTTTAATGTTGAAAAGAATATTTATATTTTCTTTGCAAGTGACAAGCCTAACATTGCCCATACAGTGAAGTCGACTGCTACTGCAAGAACAGTTTTTTTAATACACTTTTTACATCCTTCAAAATTTCACGTAAAAATTTTTTGGTTGAATTTTTTTTTTTTAAATAATTGGAGATAAATCAATTTATTGTAGATATAAATAGTTAACTGCATATAATTTGATTTTTAGATAAATTATTTTTTTAGTAATTTTCTACATTCATCTTATTTTATAATTTATTATATTATAGTATTAATAATTATCTCAACTATGATTTGGAAAAAAAAAATTTAAAATTTTTATTAGGATAAAAATTAATGGGCTGATATTAATTTTATAATTCGAAGTAGAAGGCATTTAAAAAAAAATAAAATTCTAGATTTTAGAGGGCATTAAAAGTTCTATGCAGCAAAACTTTTTCTCGTTGGCCCAGTTTGGTAATGTAGGCCCAGGTTTAGGCCCCAGCCTGAAAGTCCATACCAGTAAAAATAGATTTTATTTGATTTTAGGCGCAGAGAGAACGTACTTCCAAACAAGCACTTTTCTAACGACACTCGCGAACTTAATTAATTGATATTATGAGGCCCGAACCGGTTTCCCTAATGATGTGTTTAACCTAATGTAAGCGACTAAGCTTTTAAGCACGTGTGGAGCTGGACGGCTCGCCAATCAGCGACAGATTTACTGGAATTTTTGGTCTTATCTAAAGGTAAGGTCGGCGTAAACCATTTGCATTGATAAGATTGAGATAATTACTTATTATCTTGAAAACTCTTTATGTTTCATTTTTCTAGTGGTTCAAAAACACTATCATAAAACCTTTTAAGTTTTTCAGTTAATCAATTATTTTAATGATAACAGTAGAGTTACAAATAATTTTGTATAAACTAACGTATATTGGTTGAAAAATAAATAATAATAATAATTTTTTAATTTCATGGGCCTGATGACAGTTTTATATTTATTTGTGGATTTTCGTTTCTATCTATAATTTGGCCTGCGCATCAACATGAATTTAATTGTTGGATTAATATCAATTAATATATTGGTCGTTCTTTAATTTTTTGAACTTAAATTTTTAGCTCCTGTATTTGATAATCTCATTTTTTGCACAAAAAGTTTCTTCTAATTTGAGCTTCATGCATTTAAAAGGAACTAGAAACTTTAAAAAAAGATTACCAAGGATTGTTGTTAGAAGCATTTTTAACTTAATTCATGATGGCTGCATTGTAAAAATTGCAAGTTAATCATATCTGTCTGCCTTCTCTGAAACTAGAAAAGTTAATAAGCAGCAACTTCAAGCCATAGGCGTCGCCACAAACAGTGGCACCAGTAGCGGCTTCAAGGCCAAGAGCATTGTCATGATTGGCTGGACGCAAGTAGCAAATGGACACGAGCAGCGGCACCAACAGCGACATGGTCTGTGTGCAGCGAGTTAGGGAATTAAGGGTTTGTGATTTTTTTTTGATAGGTTTTTAGTTTAATCGATTTAGTGTCTTATATTTGTAATTTTTGGACAAGGTCTTTTAGGTAAATTCACCAAATTTTTAAGGGAATAAACTGAGTTCACCTTTTAATTATTTAACCAAACTGAATCCATTAATAATTTAGGGTTTAAGTCATAGGCGGTGCCACGTTGGGACTAGGGGGCTTGACTTTCAAAATTTACAAATTTAATTAAATATTTGTCTCATTTATTATAAAAGTCCCTATTAAAATTAAAAAAATAATCAAAATATTAAGTATTTATCTTTAACTTCCAACCCACAAAGAAATTATTATTTTGAGATTCGTTGCACGCTAACTCTCCTCACACAAAAAAACAGAAATTATTTTATCTTATTGAGTTTATCAAAATAATTTTTCTTCAATAAATCTTATGACACTTAAAATTCAATTTGATATTTACATTATATAAGTGGGTTCTAATAACAAATTTTCAAAATTGAAAGAGATTGATAGGTTAACAAGAAAAATAGTTGATATTAAAAAAGATAAATTGTATTCATTAATTTATTTATCGATAACATTAGCATTGAATTTACTAGTTGTCATAACTACAGTAGTAAAAGGCGTTTTCAACTATGAATTTTGTGAAAAATCGTCTGTGAAATCATATTAAAGATTAATAATTGAGTAATATTATTATTACACATGTAGAAAAAGATTTATTTTGTGTTCTTGATGATAAATTTATTTTTTAACGTTTTTAACATATGAAAACACGTCGAGATCAATTATAAATGTATTGAATATGTTAGTGAATTTTTATTTTTGATACTTATTATTTATTGACTTTTTTTAAATTGCAATATTTTTTTAATTTCTAGCACCGCCACTCGTTTAAGTGTTATTTTCAAAATATTAGGAACTTTTATATCTCTTTTCCTAAACATATGGGATCTATTAGTCTTTTTCCCTTTATAATATTCAACATAGGTACTAGCTGCTAGCTAGCAATTCAATTGAAAGCTAATTTGCTTGTAATTGATGCCCTAAACAAGCCGCGGCCGGATTATTAAAATGTTAATTCCCCAACAAAACCAAGTGCCTCAATCCATAATATCCACTTTACGCCGTTGCTAATCTTTGTTAACCACGTACGTCAACTAACCTCAAAAACATAATTTGATTATTCTAACTACACTCTAATTTGATTCCCTTACGTTACGCCGATTTTGCTGATTCCCATATAAACTAATATTGTTAAGAAAATTTAAAGCAACTAAACGGATCACTTTATGTTGTATACATTGCCTTTACACGTAGGGCGCATTTTACGCAGCCAATTAGCTGCACATTATCTCGCATGATTAGCTTAAAGAAGCATATGTTTATGTAACTATAAGCTTATCTTCTTAATGCCACTTGCCCGTACGAATAAAATGAGCTTCACTTTTTCTCCAAGTTGGATTGATGCCTTTGTGTTCTTTTAAGCAGCACGAATATTCCAGAGAAGTATGCCTTGCTAGTCATTTGTAACTATCAAAATTGTGATAATGGATTCGCGAGATATGAATTGTAAGTAATTTGTCCATGAATGCTTAAATAATAATTATAAAAGGCAATATCAATAGATGGATCACTCATATTCGCTGAAAAAGCTTGGAATTGCCCCTAACTCACGATAAGATTTTGAAAATAAGTTAAATTTATGAACTTAATTAATTTACTGCTGTATGACAAGATAAAAAAGACCAGATTGTGAGTGATGTGGATATTTTTGAAAAAAAAAAAATTACATATTGAGAGTGTAACATAGATAGGGCCACGAGTTCCTTCCGATGAAATTATTAAAAGTCGAAAAGAAAGAAATTTTTTTATTAAAAAAATTGTAGATGATGAATAGATCCAAATTAATTTTTTAATTCTCTATCACTCAGAATTTAAAATCAAGTGGCCAATTGAATAAAATTGGTTGAAAATCACACCATCAAATTTCCAAAGGCCAAAAAAACATCATTATACATAATCTTCCAGTAAAATTAATAATATGAAACAGTGTTACATCATTGAGACGCATCAATTTATACAAGTAAAATCTATAAAAGTGTTTCAATCATAATATTTTTGCAAAAGAAATTTAGCTTTAACTTGCCTTGAGACACCTGGTGCTTGGCCAGTGTCATATTGAAGCTTACCTCGGCCCATTGATAAGTACTTTCTGCGGTTAACAGGGTGTAAAGTAGAAAAATTCAAAGTGTGATTCCCATACTTGGAAGATCCTGAGCTCAATCAAATAAACTAGTTCTTTAGATTCTATTGAGATCAGGAGACATTTTAATACTAAAAGCCCCGAATAAATCTAAGGCACTGGCGAAAGTATAAAGTGAAGAGTTTTGTGTGGTGACTCCAAGAATCTCCAAAGAGTGCAGCCTTTTGATAATATATTCATTTGTATCTGGGGTCAATCCCTGACAAGTCCCTCCAAAATCCACATGAAATGTTTACTTATGTCTCTTAGTGTTTTATGATGATATATGTTGAATTTTAATTTTTTTTGTCATGGGTGTATTTATAACAGTAAATAAATAAAATTCAGTAATTTCATTATTTTTTATTTAATAATTACCTATCATAATTTTATATTTTTCTTAGCGTACAATGTAAAATTCATTCATCGTTTCTCACCCTTTAAACTAGAGTCACTTCGTCGTTCATGATTTTTATTATTACTAGTTCTTTTTATGACATCTATTTATTCAAATTAAAGTGCACTAGGTCTATACAACATATGTAAAGAATATCTCAATCGATATGCACATGATGTAATAATAAAACATTGACTTTTCTACTTTCGCCACTAAATATATACCTTAAGCTTAACCAATCATCCCCTCAGGGCTCAGGTTCTTTCTGCTTATATCTCTCTTCTTCCCTTCAAATCCTCATCACCAACATTCACTGACTGTTTCTTTCTTAGGACCCATATGACCAGAATTGTTAGCTGGCTTTTGTAATTTTTTCATCTTTGTTACCTTGGTGGGTCTTTAATTGCAGCTGTAAGGTTAGTGTAATGATTTTATCTAGGTGGCATTCTTGGCTTTTACTGCACCTCTCTTGGCTTTTCTTTTTAACTTTCAACTAGATGGTGTAGTTTCTCTTTTGTTTTTCTTTTGATGGTTAGGGTTTGTACACACACACACATATGTACACATACACTCTCATAATCATCTTCACTTGCATGGAGCTGATAAGATCTCATCAAGAGCTAGCTGCTGCCAATATTTGCGGTTGCGGCATCATCAAGATTCACAAGCTTTAGCAAGGGAATTCATTGAATAGGCCTATTCAAAAGTTCCTTCCAAATAATGGGAATCTTGATGATGCTGCATCAGCAAATATATGACTACGATTCATACCACTTTTGAATTTCAAATACACATGCAGCACAGATAGATGCTCATGATCGTTTGTTCAGATGATTGAGACCACACTCGAAATTTCATGAGGTGCTTTTTATTATTCTTTTTTTCAAAATTTTCTTATACTACTGTACTGTCACAATTAGAATTAGGGTTTTTGTAATTTTTGATATATATCTGTGACGCATCACAAATGTTCTTCTGAATTCCTGATGTTTGCTTTAATTTGTTTAGTCATTTTCCCAACTTTTATGCAACTGAAGCAGTCAGGAGACCTGAAGCTTTATCATCTCAAAATTTTCACCAAATTAAAGACTATGCCAAAGAGGTAGGGCTTTTATTTTTTTTATAAATACACTACATCTAAAGCTTTATTGTTATTTTATTTCTTTTCTATGTGTGTATGTTGCTGTTTGTAAGTTAGCGCGTGTATGAAGATTATATATCTTCTTTATTGAGTAAGAATTTATCTGAAACTCCTCGCTATATATAGCAGCTCTTCTTCCAGGAATTTGGTCCATGAAAATGAAAATTATTATGGGGTTTTGTTGCATGAAATTTATCTGAATCTCCTCGCAGTCTAATTTAAAGAAAAAAGATTCATGTTTCATATGTAAGCATCAATTTATATGAACATTAATTATACACTATGAGTGCCGTTGTATTTCACAGGGTGGTCTATCTATCAATGTTGGACTATTCTTGTGATCTCATGATTGTCACATTTTACTTTGATAGCAACTCTTGTCCATATATATTGTTTTGTCTGGCACCTTCTGTGATTTTTTATATTTCGTTTCTATTAATTGTAAACTTTGGTTCCTTACCTCATACATATATTGAAAGGTTCGGATTTTGCAGTGGTTCAAAATTATGAAAGCATCATGTGATAGGGGGCGTGTTTAGTTGTTTCTTCGTCGGACTTTTTGATGGTATACGTTTATATACAAACCTAGTTAACTATTTGTTTATAACTAATTAATATTGGTGAAACGAACAAGCTTTTCTTGTTTATAAAGTTCACATTCTAAGAAGAATTTGGGATTTTAAAAAACAAATCAACTAGTTTTATGATCATTTGTTGACCTCGTTTCGGCGGTTTAATAGTCACTAGTATTATTAAGTTTCGGAGATCTGAAAGAAAAGATTTACAGGTGTTTTTATCTTTCCCATGATCATGATTTGATCTAATGATCTCTTTCTTTCAACTTGATGTTGCACCTTAATTCATTCATTATCTCTTTCCTTTCCCTGTGGCATGCAGCTATACAAATTGTTATAATTTTTAAGAACTTCGCATACTCAAGATTAAGTCCCTGTATGTAATTATAAATCCTTTCCCCAAATAAGATATTTTTGGGTTCTTGCTTGTAGTACTTAACCCAAAGTTTGTGGCATCTAAGATATAAGGATGACATTATGATCCCAAACAATTCTTCTCGATTAAGACTATTATGTGCCAAACATGAAAACAATCCCAAAATTATGGTGATTGATTATGTTCCTTTTATATATATTATCATATTTCTTATATAAAATTGACGTTAATTAATTTGAGTCACGTTGAATAAAAACAAGAGTGAAAAGTTACACGTTCTATATTGTTCTTCAATTTTGACAACCAAGCCCTTGATCATATAATTATGATGATTATAGCTTATGCTTAACATATGGTCACATAATCTGTGAAGATTGTCAATAGTTAGGATGCCAGTTGCCATCAAATACACAGATAGCATATGTTTATGTTGATTTTCCGCAGCTGTAGTATTTGTTTTTTAATGTTTTTTGAGGGATTGGTACATTTTTATTTTACTTTTTGTGGGGGAAAAATTTGTTCGCAGGGTTGGAAACTACTACCACAATTGCCTAACTCCCAGTACTCTCTATGTACAGAAGAATAAAAAGGGTAAAATGAATGAGTCAAAAATCCAATGAAATGGTAGCAGAGTGTAGCTTTGGTTCAACTACTCTTAATTTCAAAAGGAACATAGTATGATTGGATCTTTATTTGAAAAAAGTTCAAGATAGAAACAAGCGAGGAACAAGAAGAAGTATGCTACTAGCGATGTTAGAACAGTGGGAATCATTTGGAAAACAATGGACCCAAGAATCCAGCCGCTGGCAAGAGCTCCAGGTACAATAATTGAAGCTCTAGCCAGGCTCCATGCCTTTGCATTAAAAAAATATATGCAAGCAGCCAAAGACACAGCCACATGAAAGCAGGTCCGCCTTCATCAGAATTCATGATGCTCCAGCCACCTATGAATGCAAACAGAAAACAATCTTCTGAAAATAACATCCTTTGGTGCATACTTAACATATAAATTACAAATGATATTCATCAGTATTATCTGGATATAATATTTTTGCAAGATGACTGATCATATACATAATTTCTGAAATGTAATCATAGATGAAAGAAAGATAAAAATTCCTCAATACTGAAACAATTTAAAGATTTGCTGAAATATCTTAAGAAACAGGGCCGAGCGCCGGAATAGAAATGCCAAATGAGACCACAATTTTATTGAAATGGTGAAAATTTTCTCTTTCCACACAAAATGGGTAGAGTTGACAAAACGGGTCATCGGGTCGTATTCGTGTCGTGTCAGTTTTGTGTCGTGTCAAATTTAGGTCGACCCAAACCCGACCCATTTAATAATCGTGTCAAAATATTGAGACCCAAACCCGACACGGAAAAATAATCGGGTTACCCAATAACCCGCTTAATATCTATATATTAAACAAAAGTTACATCAAATATTTACACTTTGTCATACATATGTATGCACATACATACATCCATCCATACATACATACATAATTTATCAATATTATAAAATATACATATCTACTAAAATATTACACACACTATTGAGGTTTTAATTATATATATGTAAATAATATTATACATCAATATTATAAAATATACATGTCTACCAATATTTTATACATTTACACTATTAAAGCTCTAAATGTATTTAAAATTTTATAAATAAAATATTGTGCCTATATTCATCCTTTTAAAGAATAAAAAAAATCATCTCTAATATTTGAGTTTTGACGACAAGAATCTGTAAATTATTTTAAAATAAAAAATATAATCGGGTCATTAATCGGGTAAATGGGTCAAGAATTTTAACCCTAACCCGACACGGAAAAAAATCGTGTTGACCCGGACCCGACCCATTTAATAATCGTGTTAAATTCGACAACTCATACCCATTTATTGGTGTCATGTTCGTGTCGGGTAATCGAGTCGTGTCAAATTTTGCCAGCTCTAAAAATAGGTAGGATTTTAGTTTTTAGATCCAATATAAGCGAATTTTTTCTTGCAATTTTTTGGATTTATTTGGAGGTAAATTTGATACATTTTTTAGTCTAAACATTAGGATTGCTATACATCGTATAGCTAACTGAGCAGGTCATATATATATATATAGGTTTGAATCAAGGATTTATGATTGTATTGGTAAGATAAAAAATAAATAAAAAAAACATAGATTCCAATATTATAATACCACAAAATGCACTGTATTTAACTCTGTATGTGTTTGTAATATATAATATATAATTATACAATCATTCTCAATTATGAGCGCTCTCATTTTCTTTTAATGCAAATACACTATTAATACACTATAAAGTTGTGCGGTTTAATAATATTAAAAAATGACTTTGTTGAACCTCATGGCTTAAAAGCATGTATACATGAAAAAAAACTTGAAAACACGCGCACTAGAGAAGGAATATATATACAACAATCCCAATGTTTAGAAATGATATTAACCCATTTAGCTTAGCGCCAGTTTGGTAATGTTGTCACTTTTTAAATAATTGTTATTCACTAATCTATATAAATAATTAACTGTAAAGAAAATTAATTAAATGTTTGGTTGCAAATACACTATTAATACACTATAAAGTTGTGCGGTTTAATAACATTAAAAAATGACTTTGTTGAACCCCATGGCTTAAAAGCATGTACGCATGAAAAAAAAAATTGAAAACACGCGCACTAGAGAAGGAATATATATACAACAATCTCAATGTTTAGAAATGATATTAAGCCATATAGCTTAGCGCCAGTTTGGTAATGTTGTCACTTTTTAAATAATTGTTATTCACTAATCTATACAAATAATTAACTGTAAAGAAAATTAATTAAATGTTTGGCAAAATAAGTATTGTGAGTTTTAAAGCAATCGTATGTGTTTGACAAATTTTATTATCAAAGTACTATAAGACTGAACTGGGCATAATGTTAAATAAAATTTATTTACATATTTACAAACATGTATATAAAAATATTTTTTATTGTTTATATATAATAATTGATAACTAAAATAAATATTTTATACATTATTATTATTATTTGGTTATCTCAAAATAGTTGGTAATAACAATAATCTCTTTAAATTTAATGATTCTATTTCCTAATGAATAAGAATAACTTTAGATTTTTACAAAATAGATGAGGATATATTTGGAATTATATTAAATATAAAACTAATTTCCAAATTTAAATTTTAAAAAGTTACTCTTTCCTTAGTTTTTTTAAAATATGTTATAGTATAGGATGATTTTATCAAAAGTAGTTTCTAAAAAATTTTACCAAGAACCAAAATTAACTTTTAGCTTTTTAAAATCACTTTTGGCCCTCCCAAAAACAATCTCAAAGGACCCTTGATAGTGTACTGGCCGATATTATATTATTAAACTATATAACTTAATATATTTTTTTTATTTTAATAAAACGTAAGATTCTAAACTAGATCAGTACTATATATACACACGCGCGTGCACAACTTGACTTAACTCTACAAATTAAAAACTTAAGAAAAAGGAAAAAAAAGGATCCCAGCCAAAATATACTGTACTTATCTTATTAAATAATCATATCATATTATTGTATAATATATGGTATTGAATTATTATTGTTATTATTATTTTTATGGTTATGATTTGATTTTCTTTTTCCATTGATGAAGATCCTATCTGCTCTGGAGACAGAGATCTTTTGGAGATTAATGATCGGATCAACAAAAAAGAATCGATAGAGACCCAATATTTACAGGCCAAAACAAGACTAATGTTTTTGGGTCAAAAAGAATAATTCAAAAAACACAGGCCGAAACTCTAACGTCATATCCGATAAAATGTTTCAATATTTTAGGCAAAATATACTATATGGAACCAACAATGTAAAGCTGTGAAGACTCTAAAGTCTGAATTTTTGGCTATAAATTAAAGTTTAGACATAAAATTGTGCAAAGTTTGACTTGTTTACTATTTGATTGTATTGTATAGTACAAATTTGTTAAAATGGGTCCTGGCTTTTATTAGGCCACTGCCTTGCGTTGGCCCCCCTGACCATGCTTGTGCAACTCACATGTCTGCATGTGGGTCTCCCAAATGCTCATATTCTCAATATCACATGATGATGATGAATGCAAAATATTAAGTAGCAGAAACTTTGGTAAGCACAAAGGACTTCTAGAGCCTCAAATTAAAAAAGTGTTAATTCAAAAGGTGCGTTGTATTGTATTTACATTCAAAACATACCATGTGACTTGATTTTGACCCATCTAGAAGTAATGTTTGACCAATCAGATCTTGTGGTTTCATTGATTAATTGATTGGTGCTTAATTCGTGATCACAATATATGTTGAAATGGCAGTCTTATTTCTTCTAAGTTCTAACAGGAGAAACCCATTTGGGTTTTAGCCATCTTCATTCACATCTCTTTTTTTTTTTTTTGGGTAATCACCTCTTATTATTTAGGAGAGAAACTTGTGTAAGCTAATTCTATCACCTTAGCCACCAAATCTAATTATAGAATATATTATTTATTTATATTAAATTTTGATGGATCCCAACTACTTTACCAAATACAGAATCTGAAGGACTAATCCTACCACCTCATTATGATAGTACTTAGCTTCCTAAGTTTTTCTTATATATATATATATATATATATATATATATATTTCCCAAAGTAAAATTTATGGTTTTGTTTCACTAAGTGATACTTTTTAGGAGTAAATATTAGCACTGCTTTAAAAAAAAACAAATATGAAAATATTCAATTTGGATTAGACATAATTATATAATATCAAAACTACATTTTCAAATGGGCGATTGAACGTTAATTTGACGAGTCAAATCATGTGGTTTCATTAATCGATTCTTAATCATATCGTGAAATGAAATAGGCATAGTTCTTCCGAAAGACCAACTCATCTGGAATGTGGCTATTTTCATTCGCATATATATTATTAGCTTATGTGATCAATGAAATTTTTGAGTTTTCCTTCATAGGACATTCTTTAATGCAGCCTTTCGCATATATTAAAGTATAAATTTGGGACTAAACATTGTTATACTTAGTTACAATTCATATTTTAAAACATAAATTTAAGACTAGACATTGTTATATTTGGCTGCTTTACCTAAAAAAATTCTATACATATATTAATTATTTCTTCCGATTTTTAGTCACGATCCTGTACTAATAACTAATAAGCGCATGTGGGGTACATGGTGAGCTATTATATTTGATAAAATTTTATTCAAACTCTTGATTCCAATATTCTATTGAGGCATCTATTTATTATATGAATAATGATTCATAATGTGCCAAAGATCGAGCTTCTTTTATGGGGGGGAAATGTTTCAAGAGGCAATTTCTTCTACTTTACTAGCAGGCCTCTTCCTTTAGAAACATAAATTATTTGGATTCACAAATTGTATGTTAACTACACTGTTTCTTGGTAGCAATTATTGATCGATACTATAGGGTACTTGCTGCGACTGTGTGAAATTATTTTCAGTGGTTATATAGTTGGTGCTATCTGTCAATCTCTTTATATGTGTGAATTTGGTTTGGATTTGTAAGAGTTTTGTGCTCAATGACCTCATTGTTGGT
>NW_006262022.1:23659667-23688378 GCF_000493195.1 Citrus x clementina
TTTTTCGAAAATAGAATAATCAGCATCACAATCTCGTAAATGACCTTAATCCTATGGTGTCTGATCCCTTAACTAGCAAGCAAGCATTAATTTACAAATTGGTTTAATTTAATTTCTCCTGTCGATCACGACTTCAGCTGAGGGCATGTCTAATGTATTTTTAATTCAGAGATGCGCCTTGGACCGGCTAATTTAAATTCTCGAGTTTCAGATTGCTGATCGAATAGGTTACAATCCCGTTAACTATGTGGGTACTGGGGTATGATCAATTACTTTACTAGCAACTAATTTTGGAATACAAGGTATGATTGTGGCAATTAATTAATTGATTTACACAGCAGGAGGCTTGGACCGTTGTTATATGCCACATCATTTTACACACAGCCACTCTAGGAAACCAAACCAAGAAAAAGAATCCAAGGCAGGCCGATATTGCAAGACCTAAATCATGCCGTCAAAACGAAAAAGCACGAGTCATGATAATGCAATATAATTTTACAAGTTAATTAGGAGGTTAATTAGTCAATCAAATCATCCATTATGCATGCTTACATTATCGTCAATGGAGAAAAGTAAATAGTAAATTCTAATCTTCAATAAAAGAAAGTTGACGCTGGAAGATTATTGTAATCATGACCTGTAATGATAACATATCCAAAACCTATACAAGTTTATTTTTATCATGCTTTTGACCATGCGAAATTATTTTGACGTGATCATGAACATGATTTCACTTTTTTGATTTTTTAGATATTATATTGTAAAATCGTTTTTAGGTGTGGGTATCTACACTCGATTAATTTCATTTTATAATATAATCTACCAATATTTAAAATTTAAATAACTTCCAGAATCTCTAGTTAAATAGTTATGTGAATGTATGAACTCAGAAAAAATAGTTACCGTGTCATGAACCAACCTAGATCTCATAAGATATTTTTCTTTTTGGACCTTAACAAGTCTTGCATGGTTTCGTTTCTACGACACTCATACACTTCAAAACACGTCTTGCCAATTAAGATGTAAATCACCCTTTATAAATCTCACATCGACAAAGTATGAGAGAAATGTTGAGATTATAAGGGATCGGGTGATACACACCTTAATTGACAAGATATTTTTTTAGAGAGTATGAGTGTCTCCAAAATAAAACCGTGTGAATTTTTTTAAAGTGTAAAACAGACAATATCTTTACAGATTGGATGACATTAATTAATATTTTTATTTTTCAGTCCGTATGCATGATATTACTGTTGGAATAAGAAAGATGAATATGTAACGTAAGAGGTGATGGTTGATTCACCAAAAGTGAAAAACATATGAATTATTAAAGCAAGGCAAGACTGTCGTTTGTAGAACAAAATGGGCACGATGCTCATCACAAGAACCAGCTAACAACTGTCTCATGTTATCATATATGGCCACTGACGTGAGAGAGAGAAGCGAGGAGCATAAAAAAGTCACTGCATAATGGGCACCGTACGACAGCAATGTCTCTAAAATTAAATGATGGATCTCAAGGTGATGACCGAGACCGAGAGATGGAGCTTGCACATTCAAGAATCAATTCAAATTAATAATCAAATCTTACACGGTAATTTTTTCAAAAAACCAAACCAAAAAAAAAAAAAAAAAAGGAAAGAAATAAAGAAATTGAGTTCTCATATAAACAAGCCAATCAGATTTTGCCACAAAAGCATTAATTAACAATTTCAACCGCTGTTTGCATACTAACCCACTAAATTTTTGGTTGTATATTTCTTAATTTATACGGTTATAATTGTTCCATTGTAACATTTCCTGTTAATAATAAAACTGAGTTTTTTTTTTTCAGATAACTATTTTTTTATGGGTGGTTCAAGTCTTCGTAATTGCCTGTTGTGTAGATTCCTTTCTTGCAATTAAATTTTCCAATTATTCATCATTGTTATACTAATCAATGCTGATTTGGTAGATTTCATTGCGTTCATAGCCATTGGACTAATCATGGCTAATTTGGAAGATATCTAATTCAGCTAATTACCATTTTGCTTATCAAGATTAGTTTTGATAGATTTTTTTAATTGCAATATCCGCAAATTTAAAATTTAATATTAAAAGATGTTTTTTTTTTTTTTCTTTTTCAGTTCTTCTAACACAAAGGTAAATAAGAGATACTCTGAATTACCCTAGCTAGCTGAAATTTTCAGTGACTGGATCACTATATATATCAACAAAGACCCACTTAAAGCCCAGAGAAACTCATCTCCATCACGTCTCTCTTTCACTCACTCACTCACTGTCTCCCAATCTCTCTCTCAAACACAAACACGAACACAAAAGACAGACAAAGAAGCTCCATCAACATTGCTTGTGCAAGCTGTGCTAAGGTGTTCTAGATTACATGGATGAGAAGTGGAAGCTATCAAAGAAAGATGGTTCATGTAGCAGCAGCCATGCTTCAAGTTCACACAAGTTACCTTTCACAAGGAGCTTTTCAACAAAAAGCACTTCTTCAAAGTCCCCTCTCTTGCAAAAAAGTTCTTCCACTAAATGCCCTCTTCCTAGAAGCTACTCACAAAAGGGTTCCTCCATTTCAAGAAAGTGTAGTAGCTTGGCCAAAGAGCAAAAGGCAAGATTTTACATCATGAGGCGCTGCGTTGCCATGCTTGTTTGTTGGCACAAACATGGCGATTCTTAAAGATTAATTAAGAAGGGGATCATTTGATGGTCATGTATCAACAAGTTTTAATTCCTCGTTTCTGCTTCTTCTTTTTCTAGATTCAGATGTAATTACAATTTGAGGAGAGCAACAAGTTTCCCACCCCCCCCCCCCCCTCCCGTTTTTTACACATTTTGTAAGAAGAGATTATATATCACAACTAGAATACTCTTAATTAAACTATCAACGTTAATGTACTAATGTTGGTTAATTTTGTGTTTGTTCGACATCAATCATATCAGATCTCACAGCGCTCGTAACCCTTTTTGAATTTTTTTTTATTCTCTATTTCTTTTTTAGTAATTTTGATTAATTTGTTTACTACTATACTTATTCTCTCTCTTTTTTTTTTTTAATTTCTCTATTGCTTTTTTTTTTTTTTTCTTTCTGTACTCTTCTTCTTTGTGCTCTAGACGAAAGAGAGATTCCTTTCGGCTGTTGGGTTTTTTTATTATAAAAAAGGCGCATTATTGGTGATTGGATCTGCATTGGAAATGCAAGTCACCTTTCACATTTTGAGAAAATTAAAAAGAGCTTGGATGATCAGTTAAGATTCAGTAAAAAGGGAAACCTTAGTTTGATCGATTCTAAAGTTGTAGCTATCTTCCTCTCCAGGCATCTCTTTCTCCACTCATTTCAGTGCGTGTATTAATCTCTCATTCGCCTGAGTCAGTACGAACACAAAAGTTGAAACAAACACTTTGCATTAATTTCACTTTGTTGATCAATCATACTAAACTTTAAGCAACCTTTGAACAAATTTTGGAGGTTAATTGCATGGCTCTCCACACTCTTTTTAGAAGGATCCTTTTGATGCTACTGCCCAGCAGTTTTACTTTTAAAAGTAAAGTCGTTTAAGTATTAAGTAAACAATTTTAACTACCTATTTACTTTTACACAATACTTAGCAATCTGTTTAATTTACAGTAATTATGGTTTCAATGTCACGACTCTACAACTTCAAGCGGACCCCCTAAAGTATTAAAGCTAGGTACGTAATTGGTGAACACGTTATTGCTAACCAATATGCCATTCAAGCACAAGAATCACAAACTCTAACTTCCCCATATGTCCCCATCAGTAGTTCATTATGTGTGTTCTGGCTAACCCTTCCCATCCAACATTAATTTTAACTCAAATTTATGCAATTTTATAGTTTATTGTTTTTACAGTTTTTACGGCTTAAAAAGAGAAATTCTTAAGAATTCTTAAAAAGAGAAATTCTTTTACAGTTTGTAATTTATTTTTTTAAATTACGTCTTGAACTCTCTTAGAAATTGTTTTCAGTGATTACGTTCTACATAAGGGGCGGAGTAGTGTTGTTTTAGTTTAGTATTGTATTATAGAGTGGCTAGCTGGTTCAAATTTAAATAAAATTGAATGTTCTCAAAAGAAAAAGGCTTTAAAATCTCAATAATCTTACGTATAATTTATGAATTAAAAGTTTGTTGATATTATTTTATTTAATCTAATGACAACTTAATTTTCTCTCTATTCGTGCGAGTAGAATTTAAGTTTTAAAGCACAAGAGATTTTACCAATCCAATTAAATAGCAGCCACAAATCTGCTTATGTTCTTTGGAATAAATTTTAGAAATCAAATCATTTTATTGCTGTGGTCACTATTTTTCTTTCCGCTATTATACTTGCATTATTTGCCGTGAAATCAACTTTAATTGTGCCATGTACCGGATTTCGAAACCTAAATATTAATACGTCACCCTGATGATAGTTTGAGTTTAAAGAAATCGGTTACTTTATTTATTAATTTTATACTATTTTTAAGCAATTTACTATTTTCAACGACTTATATGTAATTCGGATAAAGCACCGACACATTTATTATATAATGAGATATGCCTGCAATGATTAATATGACTAAGCAGACACTTTCATAATGAGCAAGTTTAATTAATTTATTTAGGATAATTATGTAATAGAAAAGTAAACCGGGCGATTTTTAGCTGAAGTACATTTGACCAAAGTGAGACCTTTTTCTCTGGTCAACGGCATCTTTGAAAATATGGTTTTTAAAGCCAACTGGGACGGCATAGCATGTGGGCAAGCCATTTTCAAGCAGAGCCATGCATGGCCAAAAAGATCAAGCAAGGCAAATGAAATTTCAAAACCACATACTTTATTAGGAAGACTCTTAAATTAAAAGTGAGCCCCAAAGCTTACTTGTACCAAAAGGGCAACTTAAGCGATAAGAGGGTGACTTTTAAAGTTTTTGAAAGGTTCATTTTTCACTTTAAGATAGTAATAGTATATTACTTGTTGACGTTGAAGAGTGGCTTATTGAGTCAGTACCAAAACCTCGCGTCCGCTTGCCAAGAGCTAACAACATCCTGCGATCACTACCGAACAATTTAAAAAAGTCTAAAATCATAAAGAATTATTAGAGGTGTCAGAAGATTTTTCGGCAATAATCTTCCGACACTCAAGTCAGTTTATGAGAATAAAAATAAATAATTTCTATTTAAAACAAAAAAAATAGAGATCAAAAACTCAAAAAAAAAAAAAACCCAATCCCCATATAAGGAATGAATTTCCTTTTTTTTTTAAAAGCTTGGCCGAATCCTTCTGCCTCCAAAAGAAATATAATAGAGAAGCAGGTAGCCCCCTCCTTAGGTAACGCCTCACTCCCCTCTTTATTCTCCCCCCTTCTGTTTCCTCCTTTTGCTCACTATCCTTTATAATTTTTTATGCTTGCCTCCCCAAAGTGGCCTTTGAATACACAAGTAAATGTATAGGCTTTGGTGAGGATAATTTGGTCATTGCATTTTGCAGGTAAGATGAGTGGTGGAAAAAAATGAGTAGTGCACATAACTCTTCAGCAAATCCCACCAACAATTTCATTTTCTTAATTAATTAATCTACTTTTTTATCCTCAAACAATGGTAAAAAAAATTATATTTTTCTTATTCCACATTTTTGTGATTTTTTTTTTATATATAAGATTCAGATTAATGCCCATAACATAATCCATTCCAACCCACCATAAGATTTGTATTTCAATAATCACAGAGTTGATCTTTTTTATTATACGACTTGTTATATCAAATTTTCATTGATATATGAAAACTATAAGATGGTACCAATTAAAAGTTGAAAACTATAGGAGACAAAGTGTGATGAATTTCCTTATTGTTTATTTGCAAATTGGTTTAATTGTTGAATACATTACTCTACCCTATCTTCGTTATTGATCGAATGAACTTATGTTTGTTTCGAAAAAAGATTATGCTAACAAAAGAGAATTATGTTTTCATTTTTTCAATTCTTCATCCACATAAATTTAGTTCGAGACTTTTGTTTTCATTACTATAAATAAACAATTACGTTGTCTTATTTTTATAGCTTGGTCTTAGCTTAGGACTTAACCACGCTATATACATGTTAGGATTAGTGTTAATTATTACTTAAGCAACTTTAAAGAAATGATTTTGTTTGTGAATGATAAAAGCCTGTCCTAAAGCATTAATTAACAAGAACATGACCTTAATTCATTTGGTCAAAAGAAATTTAAGGATAATTATAATGATGAAAGATTTTGTCGTTTCGATACTTGACCACAGCTCAGGCTCATGCAAACAACACTTAAAGGTAGCGTTTACTTTTTGGATTGAAGTGGAAATCCTGAGGAGTGAGAATCCTAAGATTGGGAGTGTGGAGTGAGAGTGTGAGTAGGTTATTTACTTACACTGAAATGGAAGTATGGAATGAAAATCAGAATCCAATTTATGTGTTTACTTTATCTTGGATTGGGAGTAAATAGTTTCAAATTATAATTTTATCCTTATTTAAAGAATTATAATTTTTAATTACAAATCTAATAAAAAATATATTTAATGAATAAATATTTATTTTATTATATTTGTAAATTTATAATAATTATTAATATTCTTAATTATGAACATCACAATTTTTTATTAATTTTAATTTTAATATAAAATGAAACATTATTTTATTTTATTTAATATAATTATATTAAATTTATTATTATATAAAATAATAATATAATATTATTTAGTACAAAATTAATATTTTCTTAGAATAAACTGTTTATTATTATTAATTATTAATATTAAATAAATATAGTACTATTATTTTTAAAATAAATATAATAATATTATATTTATTAATTCTCTATTAATATAATAGTATTATTTTTAAATAATTTTAACTTAGAATCAATGCAAATTATTATTTAGTTAAATATAATAATATTATTCAAATAAATATAATATTATTTATTTTATTTTATTAATTATAAAACATTAAATTGAATTAAATTAAAAAAGTGTAGAAAATAGAGATGTGGGAATGGATTCCCACTCCCACCTCCCCCAATGGGAGTCCCACTCTCATTCCCCACTCCAAAAATGGATGGATCCCACGGAGTAGAATTCCCAATCCCTCCCCAATTTAGTGAAGTAAACACTGGAGTGGAAGGAATCCACACTCCTCACTCCTACTCCAGAAAGTAAACACATCATAGAACATTGATCGATGAAGATTATAATTATTATTATTTTTATTCAAGATCCAACAGAAACATTGAAACTCTTTGATAATACAGGTACAAAATCCCCTCCATTTCTTTAGCACAGCAAAACCAGAATAAGTTAATTTAGGAAATGCCAAAAAAACCAAAACAAAAGACTATATCCGCATGGTCAAAGGTCAACATTTGGGAAGATCAGACGGTGGAGGAGGCAGCTTCTGATTTGGAAGCTCTCCATCAAGAACAATCCAAGCCATCCTTAAGCCCCAGCTCAAGTGCACATCAAAATGGCAATGCATAAACCAAACACCTGCGTCACACACACATAAATATGGTATTAAAATGTCACCTATATGTTAAAAAAATAATAATAACGCTGAAAAATAAGAGTCATGAACTAGACCGCACTAAACACCAGGTCTGTAGAGGCCATTTCTATACAAGTTTAATATTCTAGATCCTGATATTTTAATTTTTTTATGATACAGCCCCTATAAGTTTGCGCTTTCTACGTTACGGCCCTTGTTGAATCAAAATCTACCCATCCATATTAGTAGTTACATGTTAGCAAAAGAATTGAAGTGTGCGGAGTAAATTTTGTGTATGCAAACTGCAAAGCGACACTAACCAGGGTTATCTGCCAGAAAACGAATTGCGACCCAACCGCCAGATGGCACGCCAACGGTGTTCCTTTCAACAGGATCAATGAGGTTGAATTTTGCAGGGTCATTTTTAGGATCAAAGTTACCAAATCCTTGGCCTACAACGTAAACATTGTAGCCATGGAGATGAAGAGGGTGGCTTTCGGCGCCTAAAATGCTAGTGTCCTGCAGCACAAGCTCAACACTTGTGTTAAATGGTATCACTAGAGCCTTAGTGCCATTTGACACAAATGTGTTATTTGGTGGAGTCCCTGTATAATTGAATGGATGAAGAGGAAATTGTGGGAAATCGGCTGTGTAAACGCCTTTAGATTTGGCAAAGAAGTAGGATTGGAGTAGTGCAGTTGATGGGAGAGCGAAGGAAACGTTGTTCACAGCAGCTGCAAATTTTGTGCCATTAGGTCCTTGACATGTTTGATTTTTTGGGCACGGGTTGGCTCCGAGACTTACCGTGAAGAAAAATCTTTTGTCGACAGTTTGAGGAACATTAGCCGGGAATTGAGCATTAGCCAAGCTTCTAAATTTGCTACTAAAATTGGCGACAAAATTTGTAGCATTAATAGCAGGAAGAGATGGCTTGAAAAGGGTACGATTTCTAAAGGAATTATCTTGTGATGGGGTCTCATACTCGAGGATTGCAGCTACAGTTGAGTTATCAAATGTGCCCATGCCTGTGAAATATGGCCTAGCCAGCATAAAGAACGAAGCATTTGGGGGATTTGGATTGGTTTTCAGAAGCACATTTGTGGTCTGCCCTGGGGCTATCACCAATATGTTGGTCTCAAAAGGCTTAACATAAGTTGCATCGGCTTCAACAACAGTGAGCGTATGATTTGCAATGCTGAAAAATAACTCATCATTGAGTGCAGTATTGATCAAACGCAGCATATATGCCTTTCCCGGCTTCACTTTCAGCTTGTAGGTGTCTGCAGAGCACCATACCAAAAGTCATTAACAATGGTGCATAGTAGAGTTATACTCTGCCTGTAAGGCCAGGGTGTAAAAAAATAAAAAAAATAAAAAAAATAAAAAAAAATAAAAAAATTTGGTGGGCACCTTTTGCGGAACAATTGTATGTTGGCCCCGGAAGCCCATTAAAGGTGTAGGCCTCTGAGACATTTGGGCCATTTCCGGTTTGTAAAGACTGATTGATAATTGCCTCAGGATCAGCATTAAACCATTCACCTGTTGTTATTATAATTTGCCAAATTTTTTTTATCATGTTAATTAGCAATATAGCATGACAAAAGCTCTCAATTAAATTAGAAGATATGAAAGATAAGTTACCGAGCATGATTGTGACTTCTTTATAGGGTTTGGCAAATGGGTACGAAGCATTGTGCCTAGGCAAAATGATGAGAGGTCCGTAGACAGTTGCCCTAAGCCATTGGAAATGAGCGTGCCAAAGGAGAGTCCCTCTTTGGCCAACAACGGTGAAGTTGTACACATAGCTCTGCCCTGTCTGAATGGGACACTGTGTGATATAAGCTGGCCCATCTGCCCACCCGCTTTGGAGTTGTCGAATTCCATGCCTGCGCGTGCGTTCAATGTTCATATCATTTAAATTTAATTATTATATATGTATATATTATTATTCTCCAAATCCATTGACTCTCTAATGACTTCCAGCGAATTAATTGAGAAGCAAATTAATCAATTGATTCTTACCAATGAATGCTGATATTATTTGGAGCATGATTCACCACCTTAACAATTATACGGTCACCTTCTCTAGCAACTACACGAGGACCCGGGAACTTCCCGTTAACGGTCACCATGCTTTTCGTGTGGCACAATCTCGTGACATTTTTCAGTCTAATCTGCAAATTTCAATCCAAATTTCGAATTTTTAAGTCAACATATGATAACACACTAAGAAAAATATGATAACACTAAAGGTGTATGTATACGTACATTAAACTTGTAATGCCTTGTGACGCTTGTGTGCTTTGAAGTGGCCACGGCAACCTGAGGAAACATCCAAATGCAGCTCGTCACAATAAGAAATGCCACAAGAATTGTTTGTGATAGAGGAATTGAAGTAGCCATAATGCTTGTGTTGTGCGTCAACTGTCGCTAGCTAAGCTTGTCGAAAATTCAGAGAATGGATATGGATGAAGCTTAAGCTATGGCTTCTGCTTCGAGCCAGTGATCTGCAGTGTTTCAACAACAACCAGTGAGTGTTGTTATATAGAGATATATGAAAGCGTATATATGTTCGGTTGATTAGGTAAAAGCATGATTTAGGATTAAAAAAATAATAATAAAAAGAGTTTGATGAAGAAGAAAATTACCTACTGTTGGCCCATGTTCACTGTATAAGAGTGTCATTAAAGATAATTAATAAATTTATCATCACTCCTCCACTTCCTTTATTAATCTCAAAAATGGTCAACTAAATCTTTTCCCCAAAACCCATTTGAAAACGTTAAGGATAACATGTTAAAGGTAATAGAAATTCCCATAATTATGTAATTTAACCAGCAAAGAAACTGAATTACATTTATTCAACAAAAGCTATGCCAAACAATTCAACCGTTAAGACTTTATCCTCAAGACAAAATCAAAATCTTTTACCTCTTCTCACATTTTCACCTATCAAACCAGTCGTTTTTTAGGTCAATTTTATGTCCGTGCTAATCATTTTCAGGACTAGCACAATGGGGCATGTAGTTTTGGTTGGTGATGGCATCCATTTCAACCAAACAAAACCTTGAGAACCCTAAAACTACGGTAAGAGAAAGACATTTGACCCACCTTACTTTCAAGCAACAAAAAGAATGATAGAGATAATGAGTTTAATTTGTTTAATTGATTAGTTAGTTCTCAGTACTGTGATTAATAAACAAAATGGTAGTCTTGCAAAGAAGGATTAATTTTTAACCTAATTTATATGAGAACCATACTATATACATCATACATGTATGAAGTTAATTACTTAACTATCAGTTGATCGATCATTATATATACTGATACTAATGAATTTGTTGTTACAACTACTACAAACCTTGTAGAGTACTCGAATTATCTCTACACTTCTTCAATATAAAACTACAAGAATATCAATTACTCCATATGAATAATTCCTTTAAAATACGAAGAAGTATTGAAGAAAATGCACCTGTTACATATATGATGAGTTGACATGCCCGGTGAAACACAGATTTCACATTACAAGGCTTAAGAAATTTATATGACGATGAATTGAGAAGTAATTTTAAAAGTAGTCATGAAAGTTCCCGAAATGACCCAAATTAGGCACTCATTAATTAGATTTTAATGAAACTAGAATCAGCATTAATGACAAGAGTTTCTACCATAAACGGAAAATTTTAGTCCGAAAACTTTCAAGAAAAGTTTTGAACTAGTGTCAATTCTCATTGATACGCTTGAGGACAGAAAAATCTTTTGATTACCAAATGAGGATCATTTCCAGCTTGATGACACAACTAAGCTCATTAATTCATTATTTAAATACTTGGATATATAAGATCATGATGGCAATAAATCTTTTTTTGGATGCCTCCTATTGGAGGTAAAACAAGTTAAGCAAACTTATTCTTGCTTCAGTTTGTCAGATTATAGTATAAATTATTACTTAATAATGAGGATACATAACTAATTATTATTCTAATATGAAGAACCATATGAGTCGTGTGAGATATTTTTAGAAGAACAAATTTTACAAAAAAATTTAATTTTCTTTTAAGATAAAAATTCGTTTCTTTTTTTTAACTCCCCCGATCTCTAAAGTCTAAATACAAATAAAGTTTCCTATATATAATTAAGAATTTATTCTTTTAATCTTTTCTTTTTTATTAAATACCAATCACATTCATAATATATTTGTTTATAAGATAAAAGCTCATATGGGAACAACAAAAATTTCCTCAACATTCAACACATTTTTGCAACCACTCAACAATTCATACAACTTTAAACAAAGACAAAGCCAACTAACCAAGCACCCCAAGGGGGAGGGGAAGGAAAATAAAAAGAGATTAATCCCAAATCATAACAACTGCAATGACTCCAACTCCACTAAGCACAGCAAGAAACTTAAAGAAAGGAGTGTCAAAGTAACATTTATTTTGTGGCTTAAACCCTTTGGCAATGAGATGGTTGATGGCAACATATATGAAAACCCCACAAGCAAGTCCCATTGAAATTGCATAAATCCAATCAGCAATATGCCCTTGAGTTGTGGCGTCAATGGCAATGCCTATCCCCACACCAATTGGACTAGAAATCGCGAAGGCAAATGAGTAAGCCGCAGTTAGCAAAAATGGCCTCTTCGGTATCATCCTCAGCAGTGCAATTCCCATTGCAATTGCTGCAAATATTTTGTGCAACGATATCGTCCATAGATTCCTCCAAGCCTCTCCCTTAGTAGCTGTAAGGGAATCAAAATTAAGATAGTCACCAGCGAACCGTATGTAATGAGCTAACTTTGGTTTTGCTATTTATTTAGCTCTATGTACTTACCTGAAACTCCAATGGCAATGCCTTCGAAAACTGAGTGGAAACAGAGGGCGAGAATGAGAAGAATGGTGTCTCCAATGGAACTTGTCCTGACGAAAACTGGATTACCATCGGTTCCCACTTCTTCACTTTTCTCTTCTTCAACATCCACTCTAGCTTCTTTTTTGCTACCCTGCTTAATAACAAAATTGATTATGCAATCACCGAACATGGTTAAAAGATAACCCGCGGATGCTAGCATGAATGCAAAAGGGTAACTTTTGGATGTTAAATCTTTGAAAGTTTCATTGGAATCACTCAAGAAATGCATCATCGACGTCCCAAGAAAAACCCCGCCAGCAAATTGGGTTCCGAGGAGAAGGAAGCTCTCGTTCCATCGATAAAAGTAAGGCGAAACGCCGCCAGCAAAAGTGCTTACTAGGAGAATGATCAGGCACCATATCTTCACCAAGATTAAGCCCTTTGCATGCAATTCTGCATGGTCTTGATCGCCACCATCACTATCGTGATCATCGTCGTTGTCGTCGTGTCCTCCGTGAGCTTTGATCAAGGAGAATTGGATGAAGAAGAGGATAATTGACAGAGTGGTTGACTTGAGAGAAGTCATTGAAGCCATCAATTGATGGGTTCTGATTTGGTATGGCCTCTTCCTCTCTTCTGGGCTGGATTAGTTATGTTAGTTGAGTCATAAAAAAAGGGGGGATATAGTTTGTCTGGGTGTTGTAGTACAGTTTTGACTTTGCGATGTTGTACTACACACGGGCTAAATATAGGGTGGCAAATAACCGAGTATCTAAGGCGTAGTACAAAGCCGAACATAGAAAGCTTTGCAGATGCCATACCAGTGTGTAATTGGTAAATCCTCCGCTAAATTTTGTAAGCACACAAGGTTTCCTACTTTAGAAAGAAACTATTATTAATCAACAAATTAAATTAAGGAACTTACACTACACAACACAATTGGCAGCAATTCTAGGAAATAGCTGTAGATTGAAAATATTGCTGTTCTATTCGTTTCAATTGAAAAATCGTAAAAAAAATGAAAGAATATTTCATACCATATTTAGTAATACAAAATTCATTCCATATAAATAAGTGCAGAATTCAAGTATGCAACAGACATTCAAGAAATATATTTTAAAATTTGTCCAAAAATCCAGATGGGCATGTCATTGTTCCGTTGGTATTTGGTGCTCGCCCACGAAATTACGTTGCTAAGAGAATGATGAATTGAATGACGAAGATAACGACAACGATGGCTGATAATATCACCGATGGGGAAAACAAAGCCCTTCAAACATAATTATTCAATCAATACAACTCATCTTATCTTTTTATTTTCCCCCTTTCTTCTATTCTCTATCTGAGGTCGTTCAATTATTATTATATTATTTTTACCAACACACTCTTCCACATATGATGTAGATCCAATAATGTCAACTAAGTTGTTTTTATAAAATTAGTATAAACTTGGGGAGCTTCCTTTGAAAATGCAAAATACAATCTGAAAACAACCGTGGCACTAACCTGTAGTAGGCTCCACCAGAGAAGGGATATGCTAAACTACGAAAATAAAATTTTGAGCTCCCTTGTCACCGCATAAGTAAATTAAGCTGATGCAATCACAGATTTAAGGCGATCATTAGACCAGATTATATGGAGGAACCAAATAGAGATTTGGCTCTCTCTCATCAAAGTTTAATCCAGGATAAATTCTGAACATTGAGTTTTTATATGCACGACAGACAGATCATATAGCTCTGTGCAATTTTATGATAGATATATACTCTATTTCGTATACAGATCTTGTTTACTAACTGAAGTCATCAAACCATGTCTGAGCTGTCTGATTCACTTTCCCTGTTTTCTTGCCATCCAGACCCCATCCTGAATTTGCACACTGGACATGTGCCTCGCTGCCGTAACCACGGATCGATGCAGTTGGCATGGAACTGCAGAAGAAAACAGGTCTTAGCAGTCACCATACGTTTTACAAGTAATGACATTTACATCAAAGTAAAGACCATTAAAACCCAACATTAAGTAACTATAATGTTCAAAATAACATAGCCATGGCAGTCACCATACGTTGTACAAGTAATGACATTAACATCAATGTAAAGACCATTAAAACCCAACATTAAGTAAATACAATGTTCAAATAACCTAGCCATGCTTCTTGCAAAGAATGAGCTGGTCCTTCATGTCCCTAGGATTGCTTGTTAAATAGCAACAACAGTGGATAGAGGATAAACCTGATGTAAACATGGAAGGCTTCGAACAAGCTCCCCACACTTAACTTGCTCCAAGCAAATAGTGCATGTCAGTTCATCTTCTGAAGACTTGGTGGAGCCATCTGCCTTTTTGGACTCTTGCTTTGACTGCTTGAAAAAGAAAAGGAGAGAAATTAACAATTATTAAGAAAAGAGCTTATTAAAGAGGAACAGATGTGAAATCCACTAAATGCAATAGGTTCTATAGGAATTCATAAAAATTTTATGTGAGATTCTCATAAACCACGTTCATTTCTGTTAACATGCAAAATGGTAACACTCCAACTTGTACGTCCTTAGAGACATCCCCTTGTATGTTCAGCTTTTAACAAATTCCAATGATTATGTCATAAGTTAAAACCTAGCATCATTAACTATGAAATTACACTAGATAATAAATAAATACCTCAGGTGTGGCTGCAGAAGATGATGGCTGCCGTATTGAAGAGCCAACACTGTAGCAGAAACAACATTATGTTAATAATTTCCATGATCCAGTGGGATTACATATAAGTTTATACATGATTTTCTCAGCGGAACCAAGAATGAGGATTATATGCAGAGACTTCAGAAAACCTAATTCAAAAGAAAAACTGAAATTTTACGCAACACAAAAAGATACATCATGACTCACCTCTCGGAAGCAGGACCAGGAACCTTATATTTGTGTACAGGTAAGGAATTTATCTCTTCCTCACTCATTGAAGGGGTTGTGGAAGTATTATCGGAGTCCAGTGCTCTTAGAGTATCATAATCTACAGAATAAGAAGAAAGATGATCTTCAAAATCCACACACATAGAACAACAATCTCAACTAGAAACACAGAACAAAGTTTTGGTTTGGTCCTTTGGACATTTGCAACTGGTCAGAAAGGTCATTACTCAGAGCTGGTCTTGCAAAAGCAGAGTCCAGAGAGTGTCCTTTGGAAATGGTCCTATCCTTTAGCATTCTGAACAAAATGGCTACCCTCAACACTTTAAGATAATCATACCTAATTCATCAAATTCCCTGTCAAGAAGTGCAAGCTGAAGCCTTAGCCCTTGTAATCGTCCTCTGGTTGCAAAAGCAATTGATGGCGGCACATGCAATCGCAATTCAGTATGACTAAGCAAGCCACTGGCTGCTGCAGCATGAGCTCTAGCCTGGGCTTGAAGTTGTTGACAAGTTGCATACATCCTCAGGCTTGTGGCAATCAAAAAGACACCAACAACTAGCCAGAGCTGCACGCACAGATACACATAATACCCCCTCGATGGTTATGCATTTCAGAAACACTATCATGTGTACACTGACTGCTCAGAGTACGTACCAGAAAGTTTGGTGACATCTGGTGAGAGTTTAAGATCATGAACAGCAAAAGAACTGCACAAAAAAAAGGAAAATTTTGAATTAGATGCACTCTAATGACATGAAAAGCGACAAAACCAAAAGTACAGAAGAAGAAACATTACCTATGACAAGAAATGCCAATGAGTTGACATTAACTGGTCGAGTTGCATGGATACGCTGATAGGGGAAGGAAGAAAAATAAGCACAATGAGAGACAAGGCCACCCATTCCACAATCTAAACACATAAATCTGAGATACGGCACCAATGTATACAACCACACACGAACTTACCACTGCAGGTTGCTCAGCAATAAATCCTGGAAATCCACTTTCAATATCTCCTCTCGTCCCTCGGAAAACAAAACTCATGATTGGAAAAATTGAAACGCTCCGATAGTATACAGGAAACTTCGAATTTATCACGGCTTGGATAGGCCTTCAACACAACAAATCCTGCAATATTCCAAATGGACATAAATGTGACTGAAAACCAAGTTCCACTGTAATCCAGCTCAGATAGCCAGAACATCATATGCATGATTGAATTGAATTTTGAAGTATTCAAGAATCACTAAGGTTTAAGAAAGCCAAAAATAAAAAAAGCTTGATCTTGCAGATGAAACTGTAGCACATGATCTGTAAATCAGTAGAATAAGAATAAGCAGCGATCCACAAACAGAAAATTTCAGACGTTTATCATGCAATAAAGAACCCTTAACTAAAATTTTCATAAATTAGAAGTAAAACCTTCAAAGACTTCAATCAGTCATATGGTCAGGAGATAAACTCAATGTCTACCAAGGATTCACACAACTGGCCGGTGGCAAATCAGTTGTCTTAGTTTAAACATAAACTTTCAAATATTGATTGCATTGAAGCATTGTTTGATAGCAATTTTCATGATGTGTAATGTGAACATTGCATAAAAACAGATAACTGCAAGGCGTAACGCAAACAATCTCAGTAAACACCAAAAGGCACACAGCATTTGAGCATTTGTGATGAAGACCAGCAATTCTCTTCAGCGTCACCTAAGATCAACAAATCAACTAAGGTAAAATGTAATAATCTAGATTTAGTGGCAATTTGCAAATAAAAATTAGTCTTTAAAGTGAATAGCTGCCCATGGTTCATAATGCTAAGAGTGAATTATACAGAAGAGTAACATCTATCTGCCAGGAGAGCTACCACTAAGAATAAAATTCATAATCAATTATCAGAATTATCATAGAAGCAAATAACACTCTGCCAGTGCTCTTTATAGTTTGAAAATCATGTCTGCAATATGATCAGTCACAGCTTAAAAGGAAGAGTTTCCACACAAAATGAGATAACTAGAGGCATTGGATAAATATCAAACTTTAGCAGATATATTGAGGCCCCAGCATGATAAATTTATGTGCCAAAAATACATGAATGAACTACAAAATGAAAAGTTGATATAATAAAAGTGTTGATTGGCATCTCAGCTCAAATAAAAGCACTGGCTTTCAAGAGTTACAACTATATAAAACATATTTTTAACAACACAAGTCAACTCCGCCCACAAGTTCTAGTAACATGGACAATAACTACTACCAAACCCAGTTCATAGATCCTGGGTCACAAATCTGAATTAAAAAGAAAAACTGAATACACACACGCATATTAAATAGTCAGCATGAATCTGAGTATATCTAGAAGCAATCATGTGAAATCGAAGTATGATCCACATGCGTTCCAATCTTTAAAAAAATAAAAATAAATGTAAGGCTGACTGTTTCTGCAAAGTCAAATTATGAATTCCATCAATGTGCATGACTAGACAACCATTTGACCCACCAAAAAATCCAAACTAAACATCATATAATAATATATATCATGTCGGTTCAAACTGCAATTTCAAAGCCCCCGCGGAAAGAATTAATCATGGCCTTGGAACTTATTATAATCGATTAGGATTCAATGTTGAGCTAAGTTTTTGCTGAGTATCGGATCAATGGTTATAATTATTTTAAAATTTTTATTTTATTTTATTTATCTTATCTAACAACCCTTGATTGGTGCTCAGCAAAAGCTCAACTAACACTGAATCCTTATTGTATTATAATACACCTTACTAACCAACAAACGAACAAGTTATATATATATATATATATTATCAAAGGCGCAGCATGTACATGTGTGTGATCTGAAACCGCAATATATCTAATCCAGGGATCAAAGACATGTTGTAATTGAAACCTCCAATCTTCATAATATCATCAAAATTACGTCTATTTAAATAATTTCCTGACCTACAAAGTCCGGTTACGTGATTAACTGAGCTGAGCAGTTAATAAACGCATAACTCACGCATGCAAAGACAATAATGCGCGACGAACACGATAATACGAAAACGAAAGCGATCCAATTAAAACGATAACAGAACTAACCTACATTTTACATGATGAAAATAAAACTGAATTTCAATTTAACCAAAAAGAAAAAGAGGTTTAAAGTAAAATCATGAGAAGTTTCAGGCATTTCATCGCAATTTCCGGGCGTGAGAAATGGAAAACACTTACAATTGTGATCAGAGTGAAGGCAAAGGCGGAGAGTAAGATTCAATCGCAATTCGCAGGTGGATCTGATTGTTCTGTTGAAATAGTGCTGCGCTCTTTGGTGTTTTGTGTTTTGATTGAATTTTGTCCAAAACCAGAATGCTGGTGCCTGGTAGTCGTTGGAACTTCAAAGTGTGGGAGTGAATCCTTTTGATGAATCGAGAGGGCTCTAGAGTCTGCCACGTCGACTTGCTTTCAGTGGAAGTGCTGCCACGATTTTAGGATTTGTGGACAAGAAGAGCCAAGGCAAGCAATGAATCGGATTAGCATTCTCACTTAATCTCATTTTTTATAGATTTTGTATCACTAGTATTTTAGTGTTAATATATAATTAAAATTTAATTATTTTATTTTTTAATTTATTAATCACTGTTAATAACATTTATTATAAGAATATTATATCAGAAGAAGATCATGATCCGTAATAAATCCCAGTCTCCACCTTCATCTAGATAGTTAAAGTGAAATTTATTAATCTTTTAATAATCAATTTAGTGGAGCTTATTTTAAAAATATCTAATTTTAAGATTTATCATTCTATTACACAGTAAAATAATATTGAGGTCTTCTTTAAAATTGAGATTAAATAATTATAAGTTTAAAACTATAGCACTAAATTATTTGGATAAACACAAGCATATATAATTTAAAAATTAAGTTGAATTGATTTCACACTTATATAATTAAAAATTTTTATTATTTTTTTATTAATTTTATTAAAATTATATTTACTATTTAATTTTACAAAAATTGTAATTGTTAAATTCCAACACCTTAATACTAAGTGAAATTTCAATCATTCCATCAACTCAACGTCACGAGATAGTAAAATAATGGAAGAGAAGATTCTCTCATAATACAAATACTGAAAGGTTATGGATATATTAGAGTTCATTTACGGTGGAGCACAAATCTCAGCTACACACGCAAAGTGATAAATAATAAAAAATTCATTATAACTCATTATTTATTATTTATCACTTTGTTTGTATGCATGATATTCGTACTCCACCGTAAGTGAACTCTAACGTAACTCTAACGTAACCGAACCCATACTAAAAGACTCTCGTTAATCTTACAGCAACCCCAACGAAAAATTCAAATCCTCAAAATTAAAGAGAAGCTGATCACCATCTCAACTCAAATATAATGGTGATTAATTATTGTTTTCAAGTTGATGATTAAGTACATTATTTTAAAATCAATCATCCACTCGAAAGTCTGTAGCATTTAACACATGCCACAAATAGTAAACGCTAAGAGGGAATTTCTTAAAATCATGAGTGAGAGAGAGATTATTTCCATTTGTCCGCATGATTGATCCATCATATTACTGCTTAGTATGTAAAAAAAGAAAAAAAAAATCATGATCGGAGTATTATTTATTTTGTTGTCGGCAATTATTTTATATGTGTATCCGAAACAAGGTGCGAGGCAATGGTACTTCTGAAATTTGTCTAAAACATGGCCCGGCCCTGCTGGCCGCCACGTGTACGCGGACAAAAAGTGTGTGCCCGTGTTTAGTCGGTGCAAATGACAAAAATTTGCTTGCGTTTTCGGTGCAAATGCGGACAAACCTGTCATCTTCTCATTTGCCAATTTATATAAATTATATCTCTTCTAATCGAGAATTCGCCAAATAAAGAATCTTAATTCGTTTATGGTGCCGTATCCCGCACAGATTAACTTGGCTTGAATCCCATCAAGTTAAAATTATTCCCCCTTTTTTTTTAACCTATGAGTGGAATTTATTAATAAGATATTATCTCATGTGTCATTGCTTCTCTCATTCTCATCCGGCACTAGAGGTAGAATCTTTCTATAATGCGAGCAAAAAGAAAAACCCGGCCAGCCCATATTTTTATTCAATTCTTGTAACTGCCCAATGCCCATCATCCGGTCGTAATATCACAGCTGTATCCCGGATTTTGAATTAGTCAACTTTTTGAATGAGCCAAGCCCAGCCACCCACCAAATATTTAATATCTGAATGAATTTTGAAAAATTAATGCCAGCAATTTTTTTTATAGGGATGCCAAAATACGTACAAGCCCGAAATATATAGAATCATTGCGTGTGGAGTACAAATCAATCACATACACTATATACATATTTAATTTGCGGGTATACAAATCACTGAAAAGAAACAAGTAAGAGTTGGATGTTAACCAAGATATTATCTTCATACGAAAAATGAAAATTTTAAAGCTTTCAAATTAGTTGCCCTCTTCAACCCTAAAACTTTTGTCTTTCAGAGAACCATCAAACTGATTAAACTGAAAAATCACTTGTTTATGTATATACAAAAATGAAATAATATATAATTAAAAATATGTGACTCCTAAGATTAAAAATCATCCCCTAATTAAATTTTCAAACAATACTTGGACGATCAGACCGTTGAACGTGATGAGTTTGATAATGAGAAGAACGTGAACTGGTACCCCTAAACCTCCTGAAAATGGATCCAAATCCACGAAAAACCCTAAAAAATCCACCAACCCTTCTTTGAGGAAAAACCCTGCTACTGCTAGTTTGATTATCCATATTATCAGCAAACTCAATTGATAACCCTCTCTCTGCGGCTCCGGCCAGCACTCTCCGGCCCTCATATCTTCCCACTGCAAACCCACCTCCCGGCAGCCACCATATAGACAGCGCCATCGACGATTCTTCTGTGGCTGCGGCTGCGGCTGCTGGTAGCTCTTGCCTGCAAACGGGGCACGAGTTTCGCATTTTGAGCCACGGGAGAATACAATCTTCATGGTATATATGCTTGCACGGCATCTCTCTCGCCACGTTTCCAAGCTCAAACGCCTCTTTACATACCGCACAGTGACACTCTGAACTTACGTGGCCTGACGAAATCTCTATGCTTGGCATCGACTCGATCGAAGCTTTTGATGCCGGCAGATTCTCCGGCCGGGATAGCGCCGTTAGATCAATCTGAGACAGTTGATGAAGCAACAGATGAAATCCTGAATCCATCAAGAACCCTAAAACTCTTTCTGGTATCGGTCTTAGAGTTGACTCTGACCCCTGACCGTCCTCATAGTACAGATCAAAGCTGCTGCCGCTACTGTTTTCTTCATTATTGTTGCCGCGTAGGACGATGACCGGGTTGAAGAAATCAAGCTGTTGGCTGCGGGAGTTTCCCCGGCGGCGGCTTCTTCGCTGGAAACTCAAGGTTGTTCTTTGACCGGAATCTTGACCCAACATGACGGCTGTCGAAAACGGACGGCTGATGTGGTTATGCGATGATGATTGTGTTTGTGTGGTGGTGATCACTTCTGTCTCGATTTGTTCTATGAAGCCACCGTGGCAGTGAGGGCAAGTGGTGTCGCCGTCGAATTGGGATAGCGAGCTGACGATGCGGAGGCACCTGTAGCACCAAAACGACTCCGTCGTCGTCGTCGGCAATGATGACATTTGTTTAATTAACCGAAGACTTTTTCTTGTTTAAGATTGTGAGAGATTTTTCGAGAAAGAAGCAAAGGCAAAAAGACTCTTTTATACGGGTGCCAGTTTAGCCGAGGGAGAAAAATAATGTAGGCCAGTGGTTCACTACGTGGCGATTTTTTATTGCTTTTAATTTATCTACGATGCCGCGTAGATACGTTGACCGTAAGGAACGCTGCAAGTTATAGCTACGAACTTACCTGGACAGTGAAACCTGGCAGCGTGAAGATGCTTAGCGAGGCAAGCTCTTTTACTGTCCAGTGCCTCGTAAGGGCCCACATTTTCAAGAACGATGGATTTCCATTTGAATTTACAAAAGCCCAAAATTTCAGTAAATTTACGAAATTCATTCACTTACCTTTTTTTCTTCTTCCTTTTTTTTACTTTAATAGACAAAAATTGAAAAGATACAGTAAGAACAATTCAATAATGCTACTTGAATAAACCATATGAAAAGATTAAAATATTTGAGTAGTTATAAATCAATTATAATTAGTAGAGAATTGTTTAATCTTTTCATATATTTTGTCAAAGTTTTATAACATAATTTGTTTTCATCAAAACAGCATTATTCAATAGATGATGGCGTGTATACTGTGGCTCAATAATTGTGGACTTGCGGTTGGCTTGTCATATTAATAGGCATTATTATGCAAAATTTTCAAATTTTAAATTTTTGTAAATTTTCCAAAATTTATCGTTGTCTTATTGAGTTATATATCTTGTAAATTTACGTAAATTAAAGGATTGTTGATCAAATACGTCATACATTTATCAAGCTTAGTAAAATATTAATGATATTGCGATGCCAGCATGGTACCGTGTATTTGTGATTTCGCAATATTCGGATTATTGACAACATTCATTGTGATTTGTTTTTTCAGTTTTATGTATGGTCAAAATTGATGATCAATTATTGATTCTGAAAATTAGTTTGACAATGAGGCTGAAGGAAGCATATCTAGCTATTAGATGATGTGTCTCCCTTCACGCAAGTCACAAATAAAAAGGGTAAATTTTAGTTAATTCCCAAGTATAATGGTAATTTTTTAATTATCTTTTAGATGTGTGAAAATTTAATTAGTTTTTTTTTTTAATTTTTAGTCAAAAGTTTAAGATGAATGAGAGGAGCATTAATGGTTTTTTTAACAATAATTCAGAGTAAATTAATGTTTCAACATTTTTTATTTTGAGGAATAAACTGAAATTTACCCAAAATTAAAATAAAAACACACACAAAGACACACCATATCTATGTGCGCACGCGCGCGCATGCATTTATAGTTTTTCTCTAGTGAGGGCATTCTCGGATATATACTAAAATACAAAAAAATACATATTCTAATATATTGAAGACTATTTTTTTGTATTTTAATATATTGAAATCTATATTTTTTTATTTATTAATGACATCTTCACTTTATAAAAACGAGGATGTTTTTAATTTGGAATTTTAAAGTACAAGAACATTTGAAAAAACGCATAAACCATGCGGTTTAAGCGCTTTAAGTTTTAAGCCTTTAAAGCTTCGTGATTTTAAAGTTTTCTCAAACGTTTCTGCACTTATGATTCTGGACTAGAAAATTACTATATATATATATATATATATATACACACACACACACACACACACAAAATGTATTTTGTCATGTAATATAATGAAATTTGGGTTTTTCATGTAATACATGTATGTTGACTGGAAAACTCAACATGTGTGTGCAGTGGTGGACCCAAACACTAAAATTAGGAGAGTTTAGTTCAAAAAATTATAATTCAATTCGGGGACTCTATGCCTTTTGAATATGCACTTAAATACATTTAAAGTCTCAAAAATTTAAATTCTATTATTTTTTAAATTTAAATAATATAATACTAATTTATTTTAAATGATGAACTCATTTTTTTTTAACGTAATCTATACAAATACAAAATTATGTGGCTCTCAAGAACTACTAAATAGCACTCCTATTACAAAGCTACAAGTATTTTGTTTCGTAGAAAATGTGGTTACTCTTTTTTTTTTATATATAATTGTTTTTGAAGGACTTAGGGTATGCTTGGAAGAAAGAATACCGGCCGAAGTCCGCTTGTGCATGTTGTTTTCTCAATTCAATATCTTATATTCTGATTCCAAAAATAATTGCATACGCATCCCACACCAGCCCTCATCGAAAAGTAACGGCAAAAGGGGAAAGACAGCAAACGCATCAATATCTACTTCCCCATCGATCTCTCTTGTCACATTTAGCAGATGCTTGCTACTAAACCAAGTTACCGTAACTGTAAGGCCCCAAACCAGGCCGGGCGGGGGGTGTAAAAACAGTGGTGACTTCTTCTTGTTTCGCAAATGTGTTTGCTGATCTACACGTCAAAAAGGAAAATTTGGTACCCACTCATTATTGTCTCCTGGCATCGTGATGACCCTTTAAAGTTTTTGTTCTTCTGGACGCACGCGTTAAAAGTAGAACTTATGTGCTGCAACTTTATCTACTTGATAATCTATTACATTTTAATGTTTCTTTTGGGGCAAATCTCTTCACTTTTGTCTCTCTCTCTTTCCATGTCTCTTTATAAATATCTCCAATTTTTTTTTTTTTTAACAAATCCAAAAGATTAGAGAACCAAACCAAATGACTATAATCCAGACGTATAAAATTTATTTTGAGAGCTTCGCTAAGCTACAGCTCTTTTTGTACAGTGAATGAAAAATGGGTTTAAATAAGTCTCATAGTTTCATTTTATGAGAATGCAGATTTTTAATTTAAATATACTTAAAGCGAGCGCTGCTTTGAATTACATCGTTAACGTAAAATATCAAGACTTGGTAGGATTGCACTGTTGATGATCAATTGCGGATCAATATTTAATCAAAATACCATAAAATCGACCACCCTCAAAATCTCATGAATAGCCACACGAACCAGGGATGACGGGATTATTATATTTTATAGGAACAGTAACCAAAGAGAGAATTTTTGAAAAAGATCAAAAACAAAAAAAGTGATGTGACGAGGAATTTGAATTGATTCATCACCAGTTCCAGCCATAATTGTCATGCAGGCCTTAATTCTTTTTGCCCCGCTCCCTCGACACTTTTTTCTTTTCTGAGAAATAGTGGTGGCCTTCAAAATCTCACAAAATAGCTTATAGCTTCACACATTCCCGTGACTGGCACAAAACAGGAGGAAACCGAGACCTACGTACATTAAATTGATATGGTAATGCCGTAATGGTACCGTTCCGAGTCAATTCCCTTCCTGGACCACCGTATGATGATTTGTGAAAGATGTCATTGAAATATTGGATGCATCGTTGGGTCCAACTATTGTTTTTGGTCTTTGTCCTAACTATGTAAATATACGCGGAACAATGATTTTATGATTCTTTTTTCAAAGTTTAAGAAAATATGGCTTTTCTTTTTGAAAAGAAGAGAAAAACAATAATGGCAGAGCAAGAATGGTGTGCTGATGAGCGCATACGAGATGGAGTTCAAAATTCACGGGATAGACATTGTAGTTGTGATGATAATAAAGACAAAGGCTCTTTATATTATTAATTAGTGCAATAATGCCACACACCCATCTTCAAATTCAATAGTATTAAAATATACGTATTGTTATTTTTAACCTCCCCCAAAAAAATAAATAGAGGAAACTACACAATTAATGCTTTGCTTTGATATCAATAGAGTAATGAGGCAGGAATGTTGGCATCAGACACCTTTTGGTGGAAGTAGATAGTCTATGTGTAACTTAGATGATCTCTCAACAGATGGTTGTGCCTAATGTTTTTTATATTTTAGTGGTGGTAGTTCGTGGTTTTTTAAGCAGGAATTGACAGATTTCTATCTCTCATATTTATCGTGAAGCGAACTCAGCTGTAGATTTCATGATCAATATGACTCACTTGGTACCACATGATTTATATTTATTTTCTAACCTGCCTATGAATATTTATTCTATTATTTTGTAAAATATATTTAGAGTTTGTCAACCCTGCCTTATTCTTGTCTAACTCGTCTCGATGAGCCATTTTTAATAATAATAAAAAATAGAGTAATGAGGCATGATAAAAACTACAATATTGATTCTAAATGATAAATGCCAAAAATATTAAAGGTGAGAGTCACGATTTTCTATATTGATTCTGTATTTGGTTACTTGTAATTTTCATTGATACGTGTAACTCAATTAATAAGTTGAGGAATCTACTGGAATTCATTGTGTTTTACGGAAGAGAACTTTAAAGATGGTCACGAGCGAGCGGAGAGGCCAAAAGGAAGCTTGCCGTGAACAAAAACGCAAAGACCACGGACAATAAGAATTAGTATAAAAAATTGCAAAAAGACATCTCTCAAACTCTTTCCAAAAAACATTTATAAGAATATTTATTTCAATTAAAATAAAGATAGATGCTTGCTTACTCTTTATATTTTAGTTTAAGTGATCATTTAGTCATTATATTTTTAAAAAATTCTTCAAAAAACTTTTTATTGTTAAATATGTTACTCTCATTCTCGTACCTTTACTTTTTCTTTTTTTTTTTTGCTTTTATAGTAATAATCTTATAATAATATTCTTGGGGATATTAATGAATTTATCTATAAAAGATTTCATCTGTAAGTTAACCTTGAAATCAAGTGAAAATAAATGTAATCTATTACTATTTTACTTTTAGAATTAATTCAATAATTAATTTTTTATAAAAAAATTATTAGCAAGATTATAACTACAAGGTATTAAATATGGCTAGTGTTAATTCATTTTAAATAATTAGAGGATTGTTTTAAGGGTATGAAAAGTATCAGTTCATTCATACTAATAATTATTGGTCAATTTGCTAATAAATAATTGAGTGTTAATTTGTTCATTAACTTTTTCTATAGACTAATAATCAATGTCTCTAAAATTCTAGTAAAGGTATTATTGTAAAAGACCAACAAAAAAAGAATAAAAATGTCTCATATTTTCATAAGACATATTTTAAAATATAAGAATTAAATAGGTATTTAACCAAAAAAATATAGAGATTACTCCAACGTTTACTCTTAAAATAAGATATACAAGTCTCTTTCAAAATGCTATTAATTAGAAGGAATCTTGCTTTACGTCTCTTTCAGTATGTTGGACACTTCATTGTTGATCACATACTACCAAACCATAGGTAAAATTTATTTTCAATGAAAATATACACACACACACACACAAACAGAGGGGAAGGTTTATTGACAACATGATATTTGTTTAATTGATATACCATAATTATAATATATCATTGTTATATTTGTTATTTTAAACATAATTTTATCGCATTGATTTAAAACATTAAGGAAACCCAATTATTTAAGTTTCCCATTCTTACATTAGGGTTCAAGAGAATTTTCACCATTCAACTTCCAAAGTAATTAGGGTTAACGCACGCGATTGGTTCAAATCAAAACGAAGCACTTACGTGAGTCATTAACGTGTAATGAGCATAAAGCCAATTACTTTAAATGCAAGAGCGAGTGTGATTTCAGCATTTAACACATAATTATATTCATCACAACAAAAAGTGTTTCCTATTTCTTGTACTATAATTCATAAGGTGTAAACAAACCTAATCGATTTAGATATCGCCAGCTACTCTCTTTTTCTTTTTCTTTTTTTTAATTCGTAACAATCCACGTATGTTATAATGTGGAGTTCATTAATATACATTTATCTACTTATTAAAAATGAGATGTACTATTATATATATATATATACACACTCTCACTAATTTTGTGTTTGAAGATCTTACTTGGGGGGCCCTTTTCATGTTGCGTTATATAGAATTGATATTTCTTCGAGTGATGTAATCTGTTGACTCCAAACTTTATATCAATAAATATATTTACATAGAGGACATTTAAAATCTTAGCTAATAAATGAGATGGGTCGGCTCACTATATTTATATAAAATAAACTTTTGTCAACACCTAACTACTTAACATTTTAAAAGCAATCAATACCATATGCAGATAAATACCACAAGTTCGCGTAGAAAAAAAGTTAAAATTAATTGTGAATTACCTAACAATACAATTCATGATGCACCAATTAATTCATTATATTTTTAAATTTAGATTATTTGGAGTTGGAGGTGGGTTTAGTCTGCCACCATCAAATTCAACTTATATCGAGATACTACAAAATTTTCTATAACTCGTGTGTGTGATGAAACTCATTCGTGTCATTATAGATTCACTAAATTGAGAGCCAAGCATTTGAGAAGAATAAGTACTTGAAAATTGTTGTTCAATACTGGCATATTATTGTATAAATTATTTTACTTGATTCATATTCTCAAAATTAAGTGAAGTTGCACTTCACTAATGTTAAGAAAAATTGAATGGATTTTAAAAATATGGAAAGTTCTTGTTACTTTTGCCAAACATCAGGGGTTTGTTTCATTTTCTGGACCAAAAAAAAAAATTTTTTTGACCAAAAAAAAAAATTAATTTTTCCTTCTTTAGCTAATTATACAAAACACAATACGTTGCAATGTTGCATGCCTTTATTTGCTTTGTCTTCATGCAGAATCTCGCTGCCTCCATAACTTGACATAGGCAAAAAAGAAAGTCAATATTTCTATTTTACTAGCTAAAAATAAATTAAACAGCTTGTCATTATCATGACTAATTCGAAAATTCTCAAAAAATGTATGAAAAATTCCGGATTTTGACCTTAATTA